>NW_026606857.1:0-527500 GCF_029890125.1 Rhinichthys klamathensis goyatoka | reverse complement strand
TGTGAATAACCTGAGCACAGCTTATGACAAAAAGACTTGGGACCCAGGTGTAGAGTCCAAATCCAAACTATAAAGTTTGACAAATGTGTGCAGGAAAGACCATCCCGCTTTAGACCATTATGCTTTAGACCATTACACACATCCTGGAGAGAAACTCCTGACAGGAGAGCCTTAAATGCTGCCATACTTCTGGTGGAGTGGGCCCTGACCTTCCTCAGGTGAAGGAAGGTCACGCACCTTGTGGGCCTTAGAGATAGCCTCCACTATCCACTTACTTGATGTCTGCTTGGAAGCTGGGGAACCCTGTCTGGGTGAACGTCTCGGTTACGTTACGTTGGATGACGACGAATGGGGTTTCGCTTAGAAAGCCTATCGACTTCGAGTATACAAAACGAGCCAATGGCAAAGAAATGCCATGGGTCTGCAGAATTTGCATAGCATATCTCCGCCTTACCTCGTGGGTATAAAAGGAGAACGCCGGCAATATGCAGATATGTTTCTTCGCTGAGGAGCAAAGACTGAGCTCAGGCGATCCCCACGGTACAGCAGAAGTGGCAGGCAGACGTAACGTCTCCGTTCCCTACTCAGGGAACTCGGAGGGGACATGGAGAATACACATATGACCCGAAGGAATGCATATGGAGAACACTGGGGTGTCCAGCCGCAGGTGGAATATTTCAACCCCAGGGGTGGCAAGGTGGCTTGCCGAGGGAAAGACACATGCTCAGAGAGGCTTACAGTGGAAATACACATGTGGGGGTCGCTCAGGGGAGGGACCTTGCACACGTGAGGCACCTAGCCGACGCTCAGGCAAAAGACACTGGCGCCGACGTCAGGAGTGCTGGAGGAACTCAGGGCTTTCGGGGAAGGTCACCTGAGGAGAATATCGCACGTATCCAGTCCGTGGAGTGGAATGGCGAGCAAGCGAAGACACCTCAGCGGGTCCAGTACTAGCTGGTTGATGCGAGTACATGAGAGGACACAGGCTCCACTCGGAGATTGTAGAATCTGGGGAATGTGTTGGGTGTCGCCCAGCCTGCAGCTCTGCAGATGTCTGTTAGCGAGGCGCCATGCGCTAGAGCCCAAGAGGACTCCACACTCCGGGTGGAGTGGGCAGTCACACCAAGGGGGCACGGTCGACCTTGCTGCTGGTATGCCAAAGCAATGGCGTCCACTATCCAGTGAGACAGCCTTTGCTTGGAGAGAGCCTTTCCCTTCAGCTTCCCACCATAACAGACAAGGAGCTGGTCTGAGGTCCTGAAACACTGCGTTCTGTCTACTTAGGCGCGGAGAGCACGTACTGGACAGAGCAGTGCCAAGGCTGGGTCTGCCTCGGGCACATATTGAAGCCGGGGTCTCAGGATCACGTGAGAGTAAGCCGGCCCGAATTCCAGGCACGCTTCGTCAACGGAGAATGCGTACAGGTCCCCTATCCTCTTGATGGAGGCCAATGCAACTAGGAGCGCTGTCTTCATTGACTTTCTTTAGCTCCACTGATTGCAAAGGCTCAATGGGAGCACTCTGCAGGGCAGTTAGAACCACTGAGAGGTCCCAAGAGGGAACGAGAGGAGGGCGAGGAGGATTCAGTCTCCTCGCTCCTCTCAGGAACCTGACGATCAGGTCGTGCTTCCCAACAGACTTACCTTCTACCATATCATGGTGTGCAGCAATAGCGGCAACATATACTTTGAGGGTGGAGGGAGACAGCCTTCGCTCCAACCCATCTTGAAGGAAGGAAAGCACGACACTGATCGAACATCTCCGGGGGGCTTCTCGGCGAGAAGAGCACCAGTTGACGAAGAGGTTCCACTTCAACACGTAGAGGTGTCTCGTGGACGACGCTCTAGCAGAAGTAACGGTACTCTAACCTGCCTCGTGCCATAGGGTGCCCCGTCCCTGAGAAAGGAAGTCCTTCCTCAGAGGAATTGGCCAGGGAGGTGCTGTCGCGATTAGTACAAGTTCGGAGAACCAGGTCCGGGTGGGCCAGTGTGGCACGACCAGAATGACCTGCTCCTCGTCCTCCCTGACCTCGCGCAAGGTCTGCGCAAGGAGGCTCACTGGGGGAAACACATATTTGCGGCCCCACGGCCAGCTGTGCGCCAGTGTATCCGTGCCTAGCATGCCCTCGGTCAGGGAATAATACAGGGCGCAATGGGTCGAGTCGTGAGAGGCAAACAGATCTATCTGTGCGTCCCCGAACTGGTCCCAAACCAGCTGAACCGACTGGGGATGGAGTCACCTTTCTCCAGGGAGGGGCTGAAACCGTGGGAGCTCGTAGGCTGCACAGTTCAGGGCTCCAGGAATAATGGCTCAAAGCGACCTCAGATGCTTCTGACTCCATAAGAGGTGGCGGGCGAGTTGCGACATACGGCGCGAGCGCAGACCACCTTGATGGTAGATGTACGCTACTGACGCGGTAATGTCAGAGTGGGCTAGTACGCGTTGACCTTGAGCAACGCAAGAGCGGTGCAGAACAAGGCATAATGCCAGCAACTCGAGGCAATAGACATGCTAAGGGCGCTAGGTCCTGTCCATGAGCTGGCGGCAGCGTGTCCATTGCGCATGGCGCCCCAGCCCATGGTGGAGGCATGTGTTGAGAACAACATGCCCGGAAGCTCATTCCAGGGGCACTAGCCCGTAGAAACTGAGGTTCAACCACGGGGTGAAGGTCTGACGGCAGGTCGGAGTAACTAGTACTCGGAGCACGCCGTGTTGCCATGCCCACCTCGGGACTCGGTCGCGAAGCCAAAGCTGAAGCGGTCTCATATGAGCAATCCGAGCGGCGATGTTGCGGCTACGGACGCCATATGCCCCAGGAGCCTCTAAAAAACTTCAGTGGAACCGCACTCTTGCGCTTGATTGTCTCAGGCAAGTCAGCAGTGGCCGAGTGGAGAAGGCGACCAAGTCAGTACCGAGAAAAGAGATCCTTTGCACGGGGCAAAGTTTACTCTTTTCCCAGTTGATCCGAAGGCCCAGACGAGCTAGGTGCCGGAGCACTGGGTCCCTGTGTTCGCAAACCCGGTCTCGAGAGTGAGCTAGGATAGCCAGTCGCCGAGAAAGTTCAGGATGCGAACCCCGTGTTCCCACGGAGGAACAGGGGCTGCCTCGACAACCTTTGTGAAGGCGCGAAGAGACAGGGCTAGCCCGAATGGGAGAACAGCGTACTAATATGCGCGTCCCCTGACAGCAAACCGTAGGTACGGTCTGAGTCAAAGGAGAACGGAGACATAAAAGTAGGCATCCTTCAGGTCGATCGCTGCAAACCAATCCTGTGGCCGCACACATTCGAAAATGCGTTTGGCCAGGAGCATCTTGAACGGCAGCCTGTAAAACCCGGACCTCATTTCGGCTGGAGGGACAGTCTCGATCATACCCTTCGCCAGTAGGGTAGCAACCTCCGCTCTCATGATAGGGGCATAGCCACCGACCATAGTGGAGCGGACTCCCCTGAAGTGGGGAGGAGACCGTGCGAACTGAATCGCATAGCCGAGCGTTCGCATGACCCAGCGGAACAGATTGGAAAGCTCTAGCCAGGCTCCCAAGAACTGTGCCAACGGAGTCAAGCGAACCACAGACGTCCCCTCGGTGGTGCAGCGAAGCGGAATGACCGGCCCGGACGTGGACGGCATAGCGGCCCGGTGTGGGGGCATGGTCATCATCCGCGCCCTGACAGAGGAGGCCAGGGAAGGACCAGCGTTCCGTGGGGGCCTGTTCTGCCAGGGTTCTGGCGACAGAGGGGACGGCGCGCACTGTCATCCGACTCTGAAACAGAGGAGGACGAGGGGTGCACGGCTCGAGGGCGGCGCACCGTGTCGTCCGAGAACTCTGTGCTCAGAGAAGGGAGAGTCAGTTCTTTCTGAGAAAAGAAGATTCTCCCCCGGCCCTCCACCGGGGGAAGGAGTGGGCCTGCTACCACCTCCTGGAAAGAACTGAGTCCCATCTCTGAGGAGCCCGTCTCAGGAGCACCGCTTAGCCCGGCGTTTAGCGGGGGGTGGGGCTGGAGAGGGCTGTGGTGCCTACCTGTGGCTTCCTCCACAACACAGCCCAGTGAAGGCTGCTACTGGGGCTGTGCGGGAGGGGTGGGAACCGCGGGAAGGGGCCCTTGGCGGTGGGCAGACTGAGGGATCTGAGCCGACGGCGGGGCAGCAGCGAGCCGTCGGGGCAGAATATATTGGAAAGCCTTAGTCTGCTCCTGGGCGGTTGAGAACTGTTTGGCAAAGTTCTCAACCGCACCGCCGAAGAGGCCGGCCTGGGATATGGGGGTGTCGAGCAAACGAGTCCGGTCAGCACCCCGCACATTAGCCAGGTTCAGCCACAGGTTCGTTCCTGGACCACATTGGTGGACATCACCTGACCCAGGGAGCGTGCGGCCACTTTCGTCGCTCGGAGAGAAAGGTCAGTGGCGGCGCGCAGCTCATTATAGAGCCCTTGGTCAGTCCTGCCCTCGTGCATGTCCCTGAGTATCTGGGCCTGGTAGACCAGCAGAATGGCCATGGCATGCAGTGAGGCGGCTGTCTGTCCTGTAGGCTTCGGACGGGTGCTTAGGATCGCGCCGAGAAGAAGCACTCTAACGACAACCGGGGGGACCCCAGTGTCCCCATGGGTAGTGGCCCCGTCGAGGGAAGGAAGGGCGGAGGAGATCAACGAGGGATCGACAAATGCCATATGCACACCCAAAAGTGGCAGCACTGTCGAATCTTCACTACCTGAAGATTCTAGCCCGCCCTGTGATGCTGCGATGGACAACAGATCCAATTCTGGAGCGTCAAGGGAAACCCGCGGGGCATCCGAAAATAGACCCGGGGGAATCCCCTGAACACGCGCGGGTTGAGTCACTGAAGAGGGGGGCGTGGTCCACGGACAAACAGTCGGCGACTTGTTCCACACTCTCACCCTCAGGTCACCCTGGCCGCCAGCTGAAGTAGCACCTCACGTGGAGAGTGTTAGATTGGGGTGTGGATGAGGGGACTCTCTCTCTAACGAGATCATTGAGTCTCGACCGTAATGACGCGATGGTCACGTTCCCGCGGGGAGAACACGAGTCATCCACAAACGCTGCTCTAGCGTGATCAAGCCCAAGCATGCAGAGCAGAGAATGTGTCCATCAAAATCGGAAATGAGTCCACCGCAACCAGAAATGCACGGGCGAGCCGTCTTTAAAAAGACGTGCCGCGTGCAAGCTCTTTTGTGAGAGGAGAAAAAAACTCTGCGATGTTGAAGCGAGCAGGGAGAAACATACTCACTGGCAGATCACTGCACAGATCAGCAGGCAATGTGAACTCGCTGCAGATCGCCGTCACACCAACAACGGAGAGAGTGGCTCGTCTCATAGAGCGAAGTCAGAAATAGCTGTGGAGTGAAGAGATACTCTTGGCTCCGAAGCGAAAACATATCTGCATATTGCCGGCGTTCTCCTTTTATACCCACGAGGTAAGGCGGAGATACGCTATGCAAATTCCGCAGACCCATGGCATTTCTTTGCCATTGGCTCGTTTTGTATAGTCGAAGTCGATAGCCTTTTAAGCGAAACCCCATTCGTCGTCATCCGACGTAACTCGGAGTGACAACGAAAGGGAACTGAAGCATACCAATAGCTGTTCTGATTTACAGCATTGAGCTGTCCTGTGAATGTAACATTGAAGAGCCCTAACAGGGCAAAGCAAATTTAGCTTCTCATGGTCTGCCGACACAAAAGGAGGTGGCGAAGCTGGATGCATGAGGGAGAATCAGAGCGGACAATGTGTTGTCTCCTCGGATGTAAACAAGTCCACTTACGCCTGGCCAAACTTCTTACAAATTAACTTCTCCACCTTAGGGTGGAGTCTCCATTTCCCGGGGCTCAGCCCCTGCCTCGAGAGGATGTCTGCTGATTTACCTACAACTGCAGCCTAGCCTGAAAGGGATGCATCCGTCGTTAGTGTCTTGCGATGACAAGAGGCCCCTAACACAGGTCCCTGGGACAGAAACCAAGGCTTCTTCCACATCACTAGGATTCTAAGGCATCTGCATGTAATCCTGATGGTGTGGAATGGTTTGCCCCATCAGGGAGAACCCCTTGGTTTGAGACACCACTGTAATGGTCTTATTTACAGAAGGCCAAAAGGAGTCACGTTGGACGTGGCTGCCATGAGTCCCAACAGTCTCTGAAACTGTTGAAACACAGTGAGAGGTTTGCCTAGTTTGGTTCTGCCTACGGCTAAAAGGATCAACTCGATACGAGCAGGGGACAGTTATGCCTGCATAGTAGTTAAGTCCCACACTACTCCTAGAAAAGTCTCTGTAGTGGAGAAAGCACACTGTTCTTGGAGTTCAGCCTTAACCTCAGACACCTTACAGTATATGAGCGAGGACAACATTTCTATGCAGAATCACCATCTCCACTGACTGAGCCAGAATCAGCCAGTCTTCTATGTAGTTGAGAATATGGATGCCCTGGAGTCGCAATGGAGGCAGCGCTGCATCTATGCACTTTGTGAAGGTGTGGGGTGACAATGCTAGGCCGAAAGGAAGAATGCAGTATTAGTATGCTTCACCCTCGAAAACGAACCTGAGAAACTTCCTGTGTTGAGGAAGGATGGATTTATGGAAGTATGCATCCTTTAGATCTATTGTGACAAACCAGTCCTCGGATCTGATTTAAGTCCTGGTAAGGCTGATAGTTAACATCTTGAACCTGAACGTTCAGATGCCGAAGATCTAGTATGGAACACAACCCCCCATTCTTCTTGGGAACTATGAAGTACTGGCTGCATAACCTGGAGTCTCTTCCGGGAGGAGGAATACGTTCTATAGCCTCCTCTGCCAAAGAGACTAAACCTCCTGTTCCAGCAGCACCTGAGCCTGCTCTGGGCTGACTATCGTGGATAGTACTCCCTTGAACAGGGTAAATTGAACTGAATTCTTTACGTTCTTTTAGAGGGCTGCAATGAGATTGGGATCCCGCGGGACCCAGCGCAAATCTCGAGGGAGCGGGCGGTTTTACCTTTGCTGCGGGTGGGAGTGGGCGGTCAAAAAGAACAGCGTGGGTCCAAGAAAGGAGTCAACAAATGAAGTTCACTGCAGTCGATAAGTAACATTCTCTTCCTCCATAGCAGGCTAGGCCAAGTGATTCATTATTTAATGTATGATTAATGTATGAAATGTATTTGATTATGTACATTTAAATGTATTAACTTTAAATGTAATATCAAATCACAACTACTGTTAAAATTATAATCAAGTATTTTTAATGTGCTTAATATATGACATTAATACAAAGTGCACTTTTAAAAAAAGTGTACTTACTGTAAGTGTGTTTAGAAGCATTCATGAAAGTGTACTCTCAGTACATTTAAGTGGCCTTTTAATTCATTAATATTGTATAATCTGCAAATGCAATTTTTAAATTTTTTTTTTTTAATTTTTACACTACAAGTGCATATTCAATATAATTAAACATGCTTCTTTTTCACAATGGAATGAACTAATACAGTAGAATAAACTAGAATTTTACTTTCCAATGTCTCTTAAACCAATTCATTAGAATTAATCATACCTTCCAACATCACTTCTGAGAGAACAAGCCGTATAGAAGGAAATGGGAGCTCTAGTGCAAGTTCTACCGGGAAGACTAATGTCACGTCATTCATTAACCACAGATCTAGCCAATCATCACTCAACATATGGAGTATATAAATCCGGTTAACACACAATTCTACGTTCGCAGATACTGATGCCGGCGTTCACCCCCATCCTCCCCACCACCACCAGGTCAGTCAGGGACTGCAAGTATCTGCTACCCCCCGGATTTGGACGGGGCCTACGCCAAAGAACTTTATAATTAAATTTTATTTGCACTTGTTTGCAACACAAGTCAAGTCAAGTCACCTTTAGTTATATAGCGCTTTTTACAATACAGATTGTGTCAAAGCCACTTCACAGTGATAAAATGAAAATAATACAACAAAGTTTGTTTCTAGAAGAAAATTGCGTCATCGTCCACCTTAAAGCTGCTGTCCGTAACTTTTTTGGGTTAAAAATTATCCAAAATAATAATAATTAAAAAAAACATAACCAGCCAGTGTTAAAAAATATCTGCTTGCTTTTGCCCGATTCAAAACGGTTAGCTTGTAATAATGATTTTAATTCCAGTGGTACTGGTGGATTTCCGCGGGAAATTCGAGCATGTCTTTGCGTCATTACGTCACATCTGTACACATAAAGAAGGCGTCCCGGTCGGCTATATTGCGTGAGGATGTTGGAGGTGGACATTTTTAGCCTTTTCTCACAGCATTAAATAATTAAACTTATGGCGGATCCAGAAAGGTTCAAACGACAATCACCAGTGACAACTGGACATTCACCACTTGTAAAACCCCAAATAATTCGGACTTCGGAGTGGGTAGAGAAAAAAGAGACTGCAACTGGCCCACGCGAAAACAAGGATAAACATCGGTTCAAAACGGACGCAGAGACGGCTTTTTTTCTTTTAGGACAGGTAAGACATTTCAATAGTTCAATCGTGTAACAGTAGCACACTTGTTCGCTTAATTCACACAGTTACGGAGTTTCCTGTCTTTATTCGTTTAGCTATTATGGTAAATATTTTGTGCTAGCTATGAGAGGGAGCAATTCACCTCTACTCCAAGCAAACCAAACCGGCCTCCTCCGAAATTATATATAGTTTTAAATATGCATCGGATTACAGATACGTGTTTTTTTTTTTTGTTTTTTTTATTTCAAAGAAAACCAGTAAAGAAACATTAATTTATTGGTATGACAATTAGAAATTAGACTGCACAGAAATAGAAACTGAACTACAGGGTAATCATAATACACATTAAATGTAGTCACAATGCTGATGTTGATAATTTGAGAACAAAGTATAATTTGAAAGGTTTGACGCGATCGTTATATTTAATCAGCACGATTTACTGCAAGGCTTTCCCCCCTTAGTTGATGTGGATGTTACTTACTTGTTCAGATGACATTTTCCGATGAAAATTCGTATGTTGTCATGGTCATACTGTAGGCCTACTTCCAAAAGTAGAATGTGTGATTCTGAATGCCAGTTTCCACATCGGCGCGGTGACTGACAGACTCGCAGTCTCAAAACATTGTGTTCATCCGCGCTGTTTCATGCCGATGTGCAACTCACGCAAAGTTAATAATTCCGCGAATAACTGCAATTACAGATTTCAAACAGAGATGGCGACAAAGAGGAAAAATGCCGGACTGCAGCTTTAAGTAATGCAGATCAATAATATTGTTGAATATTAAATTAAATGTCCCCAACTAAGCAGAGGTGGGTAGTAACGAAGTACATTTACTTCGTTACATTTACTTGAGTATTTTTTTGGAAAATTTTTACTTTTAAGAGTAGATTTAATTGTGGGTACTTTTACTTTAACTCAAGTACACTGTAAAAAATAAAATCGTAAAAAAAACGGTCAATGACTGGCAGCTACGGCTGCCAAACAAAAACCGTAAAAATAAAGTAAAATATCCTAATTTAAATTGAGTGCAAAAAACTTTTCCAAACTTTGTCCTTAAATGTTTTACAGAAAAACACTGTTATTTTACAGTTATTTCCTGAATTATTATGATCAAACACCTTCACTGTGAAAAAAAGGTCAAATGACTGTCAGCAATGGCTGCCATACAAAAACCATAAAATGAATGTAAAATATCCCAATTTAAATAAATAATATTGCAGAAATCTTCATTAAGCTTTTTAACAGAAACACAATTATTTCACATATATATATATATATATATATTTACTGAATTTTTACTAAAAAACTTATTCACTGTAAAAAGAAAATATCTTGCTATAAACTACATGCATGATTTACTGTGATTATATGTCATCAGCAACTACACAGTTACTGTCTGTTAAACAAAGCAACACGCAGCATTTCATCAGTGTTTCTATGCTCATCCTGGACTGAAGCTCAGGCTCTACTCTTCAACACAATGGTGACACACAAAACACACCATACAGAAACACTTTACATCCCAACAGAACATTAAACACTAACAGATCTGTCAAAATCTCAGCATCTACACTTATTACAATCCTTCTTTCATACTAACATTCTTATTGAGAACTAACAGAGGTTTAAAAGTTGATATTTTATTGAAAATAATAAAGTTTGATGTCACCATGATAGAGATCAGTGCTGGCTTTAGTTAAGCTCTTGACCCTTCAGATATTAACATTAATTTTTCTCTGGCTGCTTTAACTGTGTGTCTCTGATACATATTTGTTATTGAAGGAAACTGAGAGAAACTCAGATCAGATGATGTTGGTCACTTATTAGTGATAATAATCATCAAGCAGTTGTCTGCTTTATAGATACCACCTGATTGGTATGACTTATTACTGACTGATTAAGTTGTAAAATATTATTTGTTAATTTAGAATGCCAGTATTGCTGTAGAAGATCCTGCAATGCTGTGATATTAAGATTTTATGAAGTCATTATGCAGAAAATGTTTTGACAGGATCATTCAGACTCACTCAGACATCAATAAATAGCGTATGAATCTCAACAATGGTGACAATGAAAACAATTCTGACCTATTATAAAGTCACAAAAAGGCTTTGGTGATTGTCACCATTGTTGAGATTCATATGTTGATTCTTGATGTCTCTCTACTCCTAACAAAATAAACCAACTCAAAACATTTTATGTAGAATATATATTTTTTTTAATTTGAGATTGCTATAATACTGATGCCACAATATTTAAAAAAATCATGTGAAAAAAGTATGATATTGATAATTGCCTTTGTATAACACTAAAGTCCATCTATATATAATTTATTCACAGCTAATAGAGATTTGACTGTCATATCAGTGAATCAGATCATCATATGATGACTATAAAATCATCAATAAATGACCAAGATCATCTTATATTTTCTCTTGCAATTATTGCCATAATAAATGTGCATCAAAACACAGTTGAAGCAGCCAGAGAAAAACTGTTGTTAAAACTCAAGAGTCATGAGCCCAACTAAAGCAAACACTGATCTCAATCATGGTGACATCACATTTCTGTTAAAGTTTTTTACACTTTATTTAAATTAGGATATTTTACTTTAATTGTAAGGTTTTTGTTTGGCAGCCATAGCTGCCAGTAATTTGACCCTTTTTTTACGATTTTTTTTTCACTGAAGGTATATGATTGTTATTTTACAGGTATATCCTGAATTATCACAGTCTTTTTCAGTTTATTTAGTTTAGGATGTTTTACTTTAATGTTACAGTTTTTTGGGGGCTGCCAGTCATTTGACCGTTTTATCATTTAACTGTTTTGTTACTGTTTAATTACAGATTATATTTGTAATTTTACATACATTTTTATGTAGTTTAAGAAAACAGAAAAAATACTGTATGAAAAATACAATCAATTTCCTGTATAAAAAATGTGAATTACTGCAATTTGTCATTAATGTCACAATACCTAAAATAACAGCTGAATTTTTATTTTACAGATATTATTTGTAATTTTACAGTGTTTTGAGTACAATTTAAAAAGAAAGAAAATTATCGTCAAAAAATCACAGTTATTTTCTGTAAAATTAGGATTTTTTTTTACAGTGTACATTTCTAATGAAAAAACTGTACTTTTACTTCGTTACGTTGGGCGACGTTCCTCTCGTTACTTTATTTTAATGCAATATGTTGTTAAAAGCGTAGTTTATTCTAAGCGCGCGCTCTCTCTTTTTTTCTGGGCATGAGCGATGCTCAATTCACAAATGAATCACTCTTTTGAGTCGATTCTGTTCAAAGACTTCATCAAAGTTGGGCAGATCTGTCTAAATCGGTTCGCGAATCAGTTTGAATGATCTGTTCAGTTTCCCGCACGCACTGAATCGTCTCGGAGTCGTAATAACAGGAAGATTTAAGAACATCAAGAGCGTTGCATGAAGTGGCGGTCCACAGTCTACAGTACAGTCTAGAAAGTAAATCTGCAAATGCATCATATTTTTTGCCAGCGATGAAGATCTTTATTAGTTGAACATCTTCGTATGTTACTTCGTAAGCTGTCTGTGAATGAATTATTCCACACAACGATACATTCGATTTCATTTCATTCAGGCAATACATTTTACAACCAAACAGATTATTACGCCATATAGCACTACTACAAAGTATGACATTACCCTTTTATGCGAACTCGACTTGAAAACGAATGCCTTTGCCTGCCTTATTAGACACAGTTAACCAGTTTAAAGATACTTTCATAAATATAGCCTACATTTAAATACATTTTGGAGAACAGACAGAAGAAGATCCTTGCATTTGATCGTTGTTTGTGTTGGGCATGACATGACTGCGAGCACATGTGCAGAGTTCTAACACTTTCTAATCTGTGTCAATGGTTCCCACCCCTTTACATATGAATGCAAAACTCCATAGAGTCACTTTATTCCGACATTGCAATAATCCAAATGTAGTTGTATAAGTTATACTATTATACAAACCAAAGGACAGGCAATGGTTTTCGGGCTATAGATATAATATACAGATATACAGAAATAATGTTTGTCTCTTCTGTTTTTGTTGCAAAGATAGCTTATCTAATTATGATAATTTTAGTCATTAAAATGAAAAAAATATCTAAATAATATCATGTTATATATATATATATATATATAGGCCTATGTGATCCAAAGTAGTAACTAACTACTTGAGTAGTTTTTTCAGTGGATACTTTTTTACTCTTACTCAAGTAACTTTTAAGATTATTACTTTTACTTTTACTTTGAGTAAATATTTCTATAAGTACTTGCACTTTTACTTGAGTACAGTTTTTGGATACTCTACCCACCTCTGGCCAAAAGCCAAGTCAACAGTGGCAAGGAACCAAAACTCCATCAGGTGACCGAATGGAGAAAAAAACCTTGGGAGAAACCAGGCTCAGTCGGGGGCCAGTTCTGGCCAACGAACGAACTGTGTATGATTATGATTCAGGCAGCATTACAGGTCAGAAGTCAGATTGGATCCGAATATTTATCCAGTTCCATCTGGTTGGAAGTCGGAGTCATCACGCCGTTATGGAGACGAGTTTGTTGAGGATCAGTGCCGAAGGCTGTTGAGTCGATGAGGCCTTAACAGGGCTGATGAGGCTGGCACTTCAGGGATGCGTTGTGGATGGGTCCAGGCGCAGGTCCACCATCTGATCCGGCTGACTTCAGTATACCTAGGGGAGAGACTAGTTGACACTTCAGGACTGCGTTGGCATCGTGTCCAGGCGCTGGCCCTTCCTCAGATCGGGATCCGGCCTGGATCCGGCGGACAACCAATCAGTATACTGCAAGCAAAGAGTCAGGTGGGCAAGTGCCTGCCCTTGGATTGGTGGAAGCTAGCCTTTCTAGTAAAGCCTGGAACACACCAAGCCGACACAGACGAACTAGCACTGATGAAAGCCGACTGTGTTTTCGCCTCGCGTCGCTGTAAAAAGCTGCACTTGAACACACCGAGAGAACTACTGCCGACTGTAAGCTAGAATGCGCGTTCTGCACCTGCGTGTAAATGAGACAACTGTCTATTTTTGCAAATATATTCGTCTATATTCGTCATTCAAAAAGGGAAACTGACTCTGCAGGCTGCAGATACACATACCATAAACAAAGCAGTGCGTGCTCACCGTTTTGAATATCAATCCTGCTAAACACTTTCTTTATTCCACTCTGCTCATGTTAATATTGAAATATTCGCCAAGGAACACTCAAGTAAGATGACGTAACATAAGAACAGCCTTCTATCTGTACCGTCTTGACTTCTTTGCTCGCTATTTTGCTATTATTCTCGTGCACTGACTCTTTCACTAAGCTGAACAGCCAATCAGAGTTCCCTCTTTCACCGACGGCCCAACGGGCGATTCAACATGTCGAATCGGCCGAAAAAAAGCCGACGACGACCAATTTCAGCCGACGGTGCGGAACACACTGAGAAAACTTAGTCGGCCGACGCACGTGTGTTTCAGGCTTAAAACAATAGACGTTTACCAGTATGGCTGCCCATTCATTGTGTTTTTGATGCTGGGCACCCAGCTGGCATCATAACTAACTTAACCAGCAAGACTACCGTGGCCAAAGTTCTCCATACTTTCATTGTCTGAGCAACTAGTCTGTTCCTCATTAGCAGTGTGTAGATTGTCCTTATCTCTCCTTATTTCCTTAAGACCTAGGCACTCTTGACTGGTAATAAGGGCTTCTCTTTTTCACGCTTGACCTTTTTCTCTGACCCTGAATATAAGCTGCTAAGCACTAATTTCATTATCGGGTGAAAGGTCATGATACCTGTGCTCTCAGGGCCCTGCTCTAATCAGCCGCTGTGTAATAGTGAGTGTCCAGTTACACCCCCTGTCTCTGATGCTAATGGCTACGTTTGGGGTCACAGGGCAAAGATCAGGGGTCAGGTCACAGGGCTGGGAACTTGGGGCGATGCAGATCTATGCAGGAAAGCGGGTCATCCCAGATGGTGAGAAGTATACTTTTGCTCCGGCAGCCATCTGATGGTTATGAAAATCGAGCAAAATTAGATTAGCACATTGCGAGAGACCATTCATATGTGGACAGGATCCGTTTTTGGCTTAAATAATGTGTCTATTTTTCTAAAGTTTAATTGCAAGGTTTAGGACATTCTAAGAAATGAATATAAATATCATGAAAATGAGCATACACTCTACACTACAGTTCAACGGTTGGTAAGATTTTTTTAAAAATATTTTTGAAAGAAGTCTCTTATGCTCACCAAGGCAGTGATCAAAAATACAGTAAAAACAGAAACGTGAAATTTATTATATTTATTTATTTATTTAAGGTGTAATCTAGTAATCTAATTATATATATATATATATATATATATATATATATACAGGCAATGCTGCTGGGTGACTGCACATACCAGATACCAGGATCTGCAGCGGCTCAAAGCATATTGTAGTTGTAAAATATTAAACACATGGGAAAGATCTAACAGTTTGGTCAAGGATAATAAAAAAAAACCCATAGCAGCAACCCTGAATTTCTTTAGTAAAAACTTGCTCAGTCATAGTTTTATTTTTATTTTTTGTATTTTTTGTTTGAATAGCCGTTTGAACGCGCAGCTGCTAGGTTTGGTTGAGCACAATTTGAATGCATGACTTTGTGAGAATAAAGCTGGAAAATGACAGGACATGGACCATCGCATCTTCCCAGAAGCATGAGTGCTCTGCACAGCAGGTGTCTAAATATTCTCAGTTTTTCCGCAGGAGAGTCTAGGCCAGTAGCAGAGCTGCAGTCTGGGTTAGGGTCTGTGTATCGTGCTCGGTCCCGTTCCCTGCCTGTGTTAATGAAGTGCTGACATTAATGCCCAGACTGGCTCACTGCAGACCCTGCTCAGGATTGATGACGTGGTCACTGTGGAGAGAGGCTGTGGCTGCTGTTTAGAGTTATGAGTGATGGATGGGGACCCGCTGTTTTCAGCTCATTGGCCTTAACATGCTGTTCCAGAAGATGTTAAACAACATTTAATCAAGCCACTCGTAGCTCTAGACCAATGCAAAAAGGGAGTTCGTTTCCAGGTGTCCAGAGCCTAAAATGTTGTAGTTACAATTTATTTTAAGGTGTATTTGTTACAGTGTAATTATACATTTAAGTACTGAGTAATGTTAATTAACTAAATGTATACATACTATTGGGGTTAGGTTTAGGGTTTAGTTTGGTTTAGGGTTAGTTGCAACTTGCATGTAATTATGCATATTTTATAGTTATTACTATAGTAACTATGTGCAACATATGTAACAATGACACTGTAAAATAAAGTGTTACCAATGTTTTTGACTGTTCTTATGGACAAGAGGAATTTCAGAACAACAGTGCCTTTTTATGTTTTTTTTTACTCGTTTTTTTCCCCCACTTTTTCAAACACTTCATTATAATTTTCATTAGTAAGTCCTTCTCAAACATTATATACTGCTTAACACACACACACACACACACACACACACACAACATATATATACTGTATATATATATATATATATATATATATATATATATATATATATATATATATATATATATATATGTTGTGTTTAGCAATCAATGTATGATGCTAAAGGCACAAAAAGGCACACTTTACCTTAAATTAAAATAAATTAAAATATTAAATTGAATTATTAATATATGTAATGATCTTGGAGGGGATAGAGCTCTTCACCAACACTCACTGATTCCTGTTTGTCTTAATGAGATCCGGACTCAATAATTATAATGTGTACTTTATTACCTTTCATAACATCCAGCCATAACTTCATGTCATTTCCACAGCACTGCACTTAAACGACACTAATGAAAACAAGCTCATTAGGATAGAAGGAATGGCTACAAGCCAATTAATTGCTGCTGAAGTTTGCTCAGTAAAAGTTATCCATTGACTTGATGAACTTCCCTTTTTCATGTTGTTTTCAGTTGAGTAAACCAGTCTGGAAACATAGTAAAATTTGATCTGCTGATCTTTGAAAAGGTTGACTAATGTTCAATATAACATGGTGACATACATTGAGCTTAAAACATTGAGTTTATCATGCTTTCAATGCCATCTGGGAAGACAGGAACATTGTCATTGGTGCATAGTTGTGAAGTGCTTGGGGAGGGATGGAAAGGGAGAGCGTTCTTGTGAGTATGTGTGTGTAATAAGAGAAGACCATGTCACACTGAGAAAAAGAGGAAGAGATGTGAGAGAGAAGACACAAATTGCCACATAGACATAATGGCAACCTTAAACTTCCCCTCAAAAGTGGTCATGTGCTTCTGTGGACTTGTCATTTGCTAATCGGACTGACAGAATGGGTAGTGTTGGACTAATAACAACAACAAAAACAGTTCTACTTTTGGCAAATGTAAAGACCCTTTCACACCAAAACTGAAGTGAATAAGCCTTAGGCTGTAGGAAATGTAAATGTAAATTCACACTTGCACAGTAGAAGACACATCTCAAACAAACCTCTTATATGTGTCGCCTGGATTGCAGAAGTAGAAAAAAGTTCAACACTCTTACTTAAGCAATAAAAACAAAAAAGAAATGAAAGACAAATGTGATGTTTTTTTTATTGTATAAGTCATTTTTGCTTATTCATATGCTTGAACTGTAAAGTCAAAGGTCAGCAGCAAAGACATTGGTTAATACAGTGATATTAAGTATAGTATATTAAGTAAAGTATATTTGTGTAATTTAATACATTTAACTATTGCAGGGTTGCGTAATATTCAAAGTTTGCATTTCACTGTTCATTATTCATTTTGAGGAATAATGAATCTGTCTTTGTGCAAGTGAGATGAGTAAATACATGCTTACATTTAGTCTAGAAAAAGTAACTTGCGTTATTTTGTTGTAAATTTCAAAGTAATGCGTAACTTTAGTTACTTTAAAAAAGTCATCTGATTATTTAACTTGCGTTACTTGTAATGCCCCCAACACTTTTAGTCAGTCAGCAAGATATAAAAATCTCTGGTTATATGTTCCAGGGTTAGTTTACTTCGGAGGTTTTCAGTGCGTACATGTCTTATTGATGAGGCATAATAGTATATATGTCACGGTGTGGTGCAGGTGAAGAAGGAGGCTGAATCAGAAAGGCTTCAATTCCAAGGATTTACTTATAATAAAACAATAAACAGGTATTTTTATTAATAAACGGCGACCTCGCCGTTTATTTTTCAATAAACGGCGACCTCGCGCCGTAGAACATCAATGGGGTGGGGGGGCGGGCGCCCTGAAGGCTGGCCAGGGCGTGGCCAAACTGGGACGGGAAGCCTCCAGGGCGGATCAGGAAGTGCAGGCGGCCAGGGCGGGGCAGGACGTGCAGGCGGCCAGGGCGGAGCAGGACGTGAAGGCGGCCAGGGCGGAGCAGGAGGCGGCCAGGGCGGAGCAGGACGTGGCCAGGGCGGAGCAGGACATGGGCGTGGCCAGGGCGGTGGAGACCCTTCGGGCGGCCATGGCGGTGCGGACCCTTCGGGCGGCCATGGCGGTGCGGACCCTTCGGGCGGCCATGGCGGTGCGGACCCTTCGGGCGGCCATGGCGGTGCGGACCCTTCGGGCGGCCATGGCGGTGCGGACCCTTCGGGCGGTCATGGCGGTGAGGACCCTTCGGGCGGCCATGGCGGTGAGGACCCTTCGGGCGGCCATGGCGGTGAGGACCCTTCGGGCGGCCATGGCGGTGAGGACCCTTCGGGCGGCCATGGCGGTGAGGACCCTTCGGGCGGCCATGGCGGTGAGGACCCTTCGGGCGGCCATGGCGGTGAGGACCCTTCGGGCGGCCATGGCGGTGAGGACCCTTCGGGCGGCCATGGCGGTGAGGACCCTTCGGGCGGCCATGGCGATGGAGGCCCTTCGGGCGGCCATGGCGGAGCCCTATGGCCCCCCCCCCAAAAGAATTAATGGGGAGAGTGACAGAGTCATTACTAGTCTCTGGGCTGGACGGAACCAGCGGTGAAGGGGTCTCTGGGCTGGACGGAACCAGCGGTGAAGGGGTCTCTGGGCTGGACGGAATCAGCGGTGAAGGGGTCTCTGGGCTGGACGGAACCAGCGGACTGGACGGAACGTGAACAGGCTCTGGCTCGGCCGGCGTGACGTGAAGCTCTGGCTGGACGGTCTCTGGCTGGACGGTCTCTGGCTGGACGGTCTCTGGCTGGACGGTCTCTGGCTGGACGGTCTCTGGCTGGACGGTCTCCGGCTGGACGGTCTCCGGCTGGACGGTCTCCGGCTGGACGGTCTCCGGCTGGACGGTCTCCGGCTGGACGGTCTCCGGCTGGACGTGAAGCGCTGGCTGGACGTGGCTGACGTGAAGCTCTGGCTGGACGTGGCTGACGTGAAGCTCTGGCTGGACGTGGCTGGACGGAACCAGCGGTGCAGGCTCGGCTGGACGGAACCAGCGGTGAAGGAATCTCTGGGCGGACGGTCTCTGCAGGATGAAACTCTGGGATAATGAGCCTCCTGACTGCACGTACTGATATCAGCGGGTAATATGCCAAGCTGGACATCAGTCTTGATCTCCCATAGACTGATCTGTTGACTGGGCTGGTAGTGGGGAGCTTAGGCTCGACAGGGTTATCAGCAGTACTGACCATGAACGGTGAGCCACACCATCTTAACACGGCCTCCAAATACTGTTCAATGGTTAGACCGGAATCTCCTGGAGGTATCCAAGACTGGAAGCGTGGATCTAAACCACTCCAAAACAAATCCACCAACTGCTGATCAGTAAGAGTGGTTAAATGGCTGTACTCAATGAATTCCATTACGTATGACTCGATCTTACGGCCATTTTGGAAAATGGAACACAACAACTGACCCGCTTCGTCCATTTTGTGGTCGGTTCTTCTGTCACGGTGTGGTGCAGGTGAAGAAGGAGGCTGAATCAGAAAGGCTTCAAATCCAAGGATTTACTTATAATAAAACAATAAACAGGTACAGGCAAGACAGGCAGGAAGACAGGCAGGAAGACAGGCAGGAACACTCACAACAACACCAAAACATTTACAAGAACCGACAAAGACAGACTGAACAGAGAGAACTAAATACAGATCCAAATGAACACTAACGAGGTGAAGACAGGTGACACAGATGATGATGACGAGGGACAGGTGGATAATGAGGGAGTGAGTACAGGTGTGGAGACAAGAAGGATTCTGGGAAGTGTAGTGAAGATGACTAAGACAGACAGGTGCACTGCCCTACAAAGGCTAAGAGCAGTATCAGCAAAAACTCCAAACTGAGAAAAACAGCTTTTTGTGTTTTTCTTACACCAAATATAAGCATCCAATTAAATTTAACAACAAAGGGTACAATTAGATAGATCAAAGGGAGGTGAATATTAAACGTTTCGTTTTTTGACAGTCAGGCAAAATTTGGTAGTTTTATAGGCTATACTGCGCTTTGCCTTTGCATTACTGCGTATACTTACATGGCCATACAATAACATATAGCAGTAAGTGTAGCAAGTGATCATAATCACTTGCTTATATCATAAATCATAAATCACCAAAACCTTTGCACACAGCTGCAGCAGCTGCTTATAGTCGTCAAAAGTACAGTATATGTTAATTATAACCAAACTATTAAAATTATGTGGCATATTATGTAAACCCCCGTTTTCTTGTTTTTTTTTTTATTGACCGTTTTCTCCATCTTCATTCTTTCTGCTAAGCTGTGACTTTCCATCCCCTTTGGCATTATAATCATATTTTTCAAAAAACAAACAAACAAAAAACACGCGTTATTAGATTAATATATTTTAATTGTATCACAAAAGTGCTGTTTTTTTATGGCAATCATTAACGTATTTGTTTTATTTTAGTTTGGGATAGGTCTTCACATGTAATTACAAACAGTTTAAGTTTAATCATTCAGGGAATCAATATATCAATCAATGAAATATGAGCTATATACATATACAGTATGCTATAAAACCTGACTCATGCCACACAAAGGCAAACTGCAGTATCATAGTGAAACAGACTGCAGTACGGGCAGATACTGCATTCTGCCTTGGTTTCACTCTACTTTTCTATACAATACTGCAACTAAAAATGTAAATTTATATAAGAAATTTATTAGGTAGCCATATGAAATTTTAACAGATTGTAGAGCAGATCCTGCACTTTTTATTTGTGCAAAAAAACATTTTGTGAAAAATTGAAGATACTGCTCTTAGCCTTTGTAGGGCAGTGCAGACGAAGACTGTGACAATATAGTTATTTTTTAGTCAAGTCATGTCCCCTTTATTTACATAGCGATTTATACAATACAGATTGTTTTAAAAGCAGCTTTACAGTGATAACAAGAAAATAATACATTTTGGATGTTGTTCAGCTGAAGTCAGTTCAGTTCACATTTAAACTAAATGTGGAAGCAAAATGTCTAAACATGAAAAATAAACTTTTAAACAGCCATATTATCTTTGTAAGCAGACAATCTTTTCAATCTTTTTTTTGTTTGTGTGTGTATGTTTATCATCAAACAAACAATACAATTCTTGTTCAAAGTAATAAAAACTGATCAACGATTAAAATACATGATTTAAAAAAAATGCACAGTAGGTGGCGATATGTACAAAGAATGTAAATCAGTGTTAAACAAAAGAAGCACGTCTGTTTCTATGGTGTGTCCTGGATTCGGCACTCTGTTGAGAATGTGTTCACCGTGAACATACTCTGAGTTGACTAAATTTACTCAGAGTCACGTTTTTCAGAACTGATTACCACAAGGAAAAAGAAATTAAGCTGGTCTTCCAGTTTGGCCAAGCTGGTTTTAACTGGTCTAAATTGGTCACCCAGTCGGTCTCAGGCAAACCAGACCAGCTGGACCAGGGGGTGTCAAACTGTTCAGTTCCAAGCCTGCTCCACCACACATACAGTACATAGTTTTCAAATAACATGAAAGCACTTGAATAGCTTGATCAGGTTCATTTAATAAGGGGTTAAAAACTTGAAGCAATAAAACTTTTTTTTTTTTTTTTTTTTTTACAGCAGGAAAGTGTGTCTGTTATAACATCCCTTGCAGCAAAGCTGATAATGCAGCTTGTACTTGCATTGTGTAATGAATTGCGTTCTGGGATATTTCTGAATGTTTGAATGTGTGAAATCAAGCTTGCTTAGCTAGTGATTGCCTTCATATAACCTTGTAGAGTGTGAAAAGTCTATTATCAGTCTAGGTCTCTCGACAAACATGTTGTATAGTAAGCACTTTTTGCCTGGTTTAGCTGGATAACTGTTCAATCCAGCAGGAAAACCATGCATACTGAATCAGTTGAATTGGTATCTCTAAAATGTGTTTTTGTTTTTGTCTGTGATGCAAAGTAAATGAAAGTCCTTTACGCCGTCAACAGCTGACGAAATGTAAGGCTCGTTCGTGTGAGCAGGCTGTCTGGGTGTTAAAAAGGCCCTTGAGGACCCTCCTTTTCTCAAACGCCTCTCCCCGTTCCCCCTCCCTCCTTCCACCCAGTTTCTGGCTGAAAGCATCCCACCCAAACTACATCTGTTACTATGGCAACAGCCCCCCTCTTGGGGGACGGGTACCATCATTAAGAAGCTGCTGCTCCTATCAGTGTGCGGCTGAGACTCTTCAGCCCAAATCTGGGCGTCCTCCTCCCCAAACACCAGTGCCATCTTGACACAGACTCCGTGACAAACACACCTCCGTTTACGCACATCAACATCTACGTTATCTTGACATATTTCTTATCGCTCAGCTGGGGAGAAATTGCCTCCGCAGTCCTAGGTGTAATTTTCAGAGACTCTGAATGACAGTGTTTTGTCATGACGAGGGTGTGCGGGTGGAAAGAATATTTCAGAAGGTGTTAAAAAGACACAGTGTTGTTTGCTTTGGGCTGCTTGGGTTAAATGAGCACCATCTGTTGACCGGAGAGGCCTATGGTTCTGGAATATGTGAATATCAATTAGTTGCATTTTTTGTGAACCTCGGCTGTAACAAGATGCTCCGTATTCACACACAGCTTCAGGATGTGGAAGGAGGTGTGTGTGTGTGTGCGTGTGTGTGTGTGTGTGTGTGTGTGTGTATGTATGTGTGCCGACAAGGCATTCTTAATTAAACCTAATTGATATGCATGGAAAAGGCCTGATATCTGTGTGCGAATTTGACTGTTATTGTGAGCATATGGTGCCTTAGACAGGGGAGATGGTCCCTTTTTCCCCCCTCTTGATAAGAGGCCCTCTTTGGGGCCGGGCCCCGACTGTGAGGCGAGGGTGGGGCCCTGGCAGTGCTTTTGCCATCTTTCTTTTATTTTATTAACCCGTCCATTACTTTATAACACTGCTTTTTCTCTCCTTTCCTAGCCTAAGTTTTCATTCTCTGTCCATGTCTTTTTTTCTAAGCCTTCTTTTATCACTTCCTCTCTCTCTCTCTCTCTCTCTCATTAGGACAGATGGAGGAAGAGTGTTTTTTGTCTGCCGGGTCAATGTGAAGTTATTAACCTGCGCAGATTGCACTCCTTCTCCTAGTCTTATTTTTATCTCAATTCTCCGAATGAAGGAGTGGGGGAGAGAAAAGTCAACTGTTTTTCGGTGTTTGCAAGGCAGTGCCATATTGATATTCCTCAAACGATTTGGTTCGGGATGGTTTTAAAACTCTGACCCCGAGTATTAAACTTCTGTGATTCAGCTATCGATTTTTGGACTTTGCTAACTTTTCACTTCAAGAAATTTATGGGAGAAATGTTTGGAAATCTCCTATTGACGTACACTGTTTTACACAGCATTCGAAAGGAACCAACAGCGATGATGTCATATTAAAATATATGCAAAAAATACTTCACAATTCAAATCATAATTCAAATGTTTAAAATAAGTCCCATGAAAATTTGTTATGCAAATATTAACATTTATATCATATATTAAAATTTACTTTGCACAGTGACTGTGGGTAGTGGCATGTGATCCTAATATATGTATAAATTATGTGTATGAGTATAACTGATTTTACTTCTTCTTTTATACAAATGAATGTTGATGTGTTGTATACATTTATTGGTATGAAGTAATTCATATTTGTCTATAGGGGTTAAAAACCATAAAAAATAACATTTTCGTTACTTTATATAAAATAATAAAATATACAAACACTTTAAATTATTTGATTTTAGCTAGTTTCCAAAGCAACATTTCTCATTTTCATTTAGTTTAATTTGATGTACTAAAACAAGTAAAACTAAAATAAACATTTATAAAAATAACAAAAAAATTACAAAAACACCCAAAAAAATTACAAAAAAATAAATGTAAACAGAAAATTTAAAAATGAAAAACGAATTTCAAATATTAAGTAAATACATTATAAGTATAATGTATCATAATTGAAACACATAGTGGGTGTGTGTTATTTTTAGGGCACAATCCCATTGGTGGCAGATTGTTACATCTTTACGGAAAGAAATTGCAATGTCATTGTACCATAAACTACAAAAAAGTCGATTAAGAATATACAGTAATTGTGAATCAGTCCAAAACGTCACATGGGACATGCTGGCAGGGAACCAAGCCAGAAGCTTTGTGGTTTTGAAGATTAAAACCAAAACTTGCCTAAAACTACAACACTGTTCTGCCATGAATGCACATGTTTTTTGCTTAAGGAAATTTTAATCTAATTTTCTGCGCTGCATCTGTTGACGGATAATGTTTCTCATTAGAGAGAAAAGACACTATTCTCTCTTTTCCACAGGTGTCTTCTCAAGTGTTTTTATTTTTATTCTTGACAACATTGCTTCGTTAGTGCTGCTCCTTACCTCCGAGCACTGCTATCTTCTCTATTCTTCATGCTCCTGCTCCTCTTATTGTGTGTATGTCTGTGCCTCGGGCCTATCACATCTCTGCGTGTGTGTGAAACCTGTGTGTGAAACTGCTGTAGTCAGCATTCTGCGAGATACTGAGTCCCTTGTGGTTAGTAAACAACACACTCCTGCGGGCCGAAACTGTTTGAGAGGGCGATCCAGGAGCAGAGGAGAAACAGACTGAACAACAGAGAGAATTTTAACGGCATCTGGGACGTGCATTTTGTGTATTCTCACAGCCATTTGACATGGGTTTTGTATGTGGCATTTATCTGTTTATGTGCAAACGTTTTCTTCTCACAATGTTTCTCTAACCCGTTTTTCCAGAACAGTGATTCACTGCTTACTTTGGAAAGTAAACACTAAACACAGTTTTAGATTCCCTGTGGGAAGTTTTATTGCTCTGTCACAGCCCATGAGACTATATAGTCTCTCAGTTATGTTTAATTTGAGGACTTTAGGAGAAATACAGTAAATGAGACAATCGTTGCAGAATAGGACTGTAAAACTATCAAATTATTGTGGTATAGCTCAGATCATTTGGTATTAGTGCAATTTGATAAGACCCACATTTTGAAAATTTGTCAAGCAGGAAACTTACATGGTCAATGACATGATGCTCTTTTTTGTCTATTAATTATTCAGAAAACTTTAAAAATCCAATTTCCACATACAATGACTTGAATACACCTCTTCTGCAATGAGAATGTATTAAATGTATAAATTTTTAGGGCATACATTTGAAAAAATGCACTGTGATGCAACTGTCCTGATAACATAATGAAGGAAAAAGCTTATTGAACAGAAAACAATATTTTACCAGTATAATATAAATGACTGTTTTCTGTTTTAATTTATTTTAGAATGTAATTTATTCCTGGTGGCAAAGCTGAATTTTCAGCATCATTACTCCAGTCTTCAGTGTCACATGATCCTTCAGAAATCATTCTAATTCTGATTTGCTACTCAAGAAACATCTATTATTAGTATTAATGTTGAAAACACATAAAAAAGGCAATCGTATCATGAGATTCTCAAGGTCATCAAGTCTATTCAAATTTCAGATTTGTACAATGCCACATGGTATATGTATCTTCAGGAGAAACAATATCATTTTTTCTGTCATTAACTGTCTAGATTTATGAAAACCGAATAGAATTATTTGAAATTTGAGTGTATATTAATTTAACAGTTATAAGCACTGTTCACATATTATTCTCATATCAAGGGTTTATTTAAGCAATGACTTTATAATGGTGATTAAGTCCTGCAGACAGAATGAGAACTATTCCAGCAGGTCATGAGTACAACTTTACTTTTCTGGCCACATCCTGAACGAATGTAAAATGAGGATGCAATCTTTTAAACGTCTAATTTTTAAACTCCAATTATTTTCCCTTCCCGCCCATTTCTGCTGGGAGCTCTCTTGTGTCTGCCCTGCACTTCCACTCATCTCCCTCAGATTGTCAGTCCACGTCCATTTTTCTCCCAGCGGCCTTCCTGGCGTTCTATTGAGGTTGAGTGCACAGAGTTGAGTGGTAGTCGATAATGAGGAACAAAGAGGACAAACCCGATACTGAATATGGCTGATTGTAATTGTGTGGTGAGGATGAAGCTCTTCCCCAGGATTGATTGCAGGTGGTAGGTGGAGAGACTTTGATTCCATTTGAGTCTCAGCAGAGAGCTCCTTCTCCATATCAACCTAATCTCCACTCTGTAGGACATCTGCCCACTCTCTGCGTGTGTGTACTTGAGTGAGACCACAGACACGAAATAGCTCAGCACATGTACTGATTCCATCCACCATCAAGTCGATGTGTGACTCACATAGAGTCAATGCGTGAGAGGAATAGACAAAGTCAGACGAAATATTGAAAATCGCAGTGCATCTAGGTACTTAATCTTACAGTGAGGAAATAGATAATCATGAATAATTGATATCATGACTTGTGGTTGACCGATTTAAATGGCTGATACCAACATCTAGAGAAAAGAGTTACACTGTGCCACTTTAATGCAAACGATAATAAAAATAATTGTAATGATATATACAAAAAATATTTAATGACAGCAAATAATATTTATACAAAAATTTAGTAACACTTTACAATAAGGTTCATTAGTTAACATTAGTTCATGTTTTAACTAACATTAACTAACAATGAGCAATACATTTGTTACAGTATTTATTAATCTTTGTTAATGTTAGTTAATACAAATCCAGCTGTTCATTGTTTGTTCACGGTGCATTAACTAATGTTAAGAAATACAACCTTTGATTTTGATAATGTATAAGTAAATGTTTAAATTAATATTGACTAAGATTAATTAATGCTTTAGAAGTATTGTTCATTCTTAGTTCACATTAACTAATGAACCTTTATTGTAAAGTATAACCAAAAATTCTGCATTTTAATGAACTTTTTTTTTTTCATATTCTACTATTTTTAGCTTGTTTTCCAATATATAAACATTCTTAAAACAAGGTACAATTACTTGAGAAGCAAAATGACATGAGTTCACAAGTCTCGTTTTCTGAAAAATTTTTTGTCAAAATGAAGTGACTTTACGCTTAAAAAAACGTAAAGTCAATCTTGTGTTCCCTTTAAATTAAGATTAATTTTCTCGCTCTGCTCGAACCAGTGGTTGACAGCTGGAACCTCCGAGGGCTCACCCGACCAGGGGAACAGAGGAGGCTTGTATCCTACGATACATTGGAACGGGGTGAGCCCTGTGGTGGATTGACGTAGGGAGTTCTGGGCATGTTCAGCCCATGGGAGAAATTGGCTCCAGCTGTCCTGGTTCTGGTGGCAGTAGGACCTCAGGTATCTCCCAATCTCCTGGATTTTCCGCTCAGTCTGGCCGTTAGTTTAAGGATGGTCCCTGGAGGAGAGGCTTACGAATACTCCGAGGAGTTTGAAGAATGCCTGCCAGACTCTTGAGATGAATTGGGGACCTCGGTCCGATACAATGTCTTCAGGAATGCCGAAGTGATGGAAAACGTCTTGAAACAAGGCTTCGGCCTCTTCGAAGGCAGCTGGCAGGCCTTTTAGGGGGATCTGCAAGCTGCCAACTGGCTTCGAAGACGGCGAAGCCTTGTTGAAGTCTTGTTGTTCCCTTGTTCAAGTTCTTGTTGTGAGAAGCGATCCACGATGACGAATATGCAAGTGTGGTTACATAAAGCGGGTAGGTCTGTCATGAAGTCTATGCCCAATTGCGACCAGGGTCGTTAAGGAATGGGAAGAGGAACCAGTTTTCCTTCCGGGAGTCTTCGGGGACTATTAGTAACGGCGCAGACTGAGCAACCCTTGACAGACCAGGAGATATCCTGAGGCATGGTGGGCCACCAGTAGCGTTGACTTAGGAGCGAGAGGGTACGTCGGCTACCTGGATGTCCAGAGCCCGGAGATGTATGAGCTGAGTCCAGAAGGGTTAGACGAACTGCATGAACCAGATCTGCAAACGGATCGACTGGGCGATTCGTTACAGTCTCCGTGGGGTTCTGCATGTGGTCTGGTCTTCTGTCACGGTATAGAGAGAAGCAGACAGGTAAGTAGTTCAATAACAGGTTTTATTTGAACAGAGGCACAGAGTGGAACAGCAGAGATGACTGGTGAGTAGATATAGAAGTACTTGGACTGGATAATGAACTTAGCTGAATGGTAATCTTGATCTCTTGTTAATAGGTGGTGACTGAGGATACAGCAGGCTGATGCCTGAAGACAGAAGACGGATGACGGAAAGCAGATGATCCGAGGTGAAACACTGAAGAGGAATCTTCGAGGTAAGTTGTAAGTGTTAGGATAGAGTCTGTGAGATCACATAGGGACGAGACTAGACAATGAGTTGAAGGGGAAGTGTCTCTTTATAGTGTGAGTGGGTGATGATGTGCAGGTGCAGTGAATCCGAATTGCGGGGAGAGTGAACGAGGGGGCGGAGCGTGCTGATCTGGTGACTCCATGACGTTAATAGCCTGGTTAAAACCAGACCATTCTCAGTTGTAACTGAGTTATGGTCTGGCAAAGCGGCATAGACAAATCATTTCCAGAGGGGCGTCACCAACGGACGTCGCGGATAGACCTAAAACCAATCAGAGCGATGAAGGAGATGACGTATGCAGAGCGGCGGAGAAATATCTCCGAGTGTTGTTCTTTGCTCGGTTTTTAAAGCTGAAGTCGGCAAGTCTGGCAGATTGAGTGGATTTAGGCAAAATTTTGAATGTTTACAACTCTCATGGCCCTCCCCCACTATCAACGAATACCCTCCCACCGTGACCGAGTTCATGCTCGTCAATACGTGTGCACCAGATTTTCAGTGAACGTGCCCGTCTCATCAGCATCCATCAACACCATGGATTATTTGGAGGTATGCTGTCCTGGCTAATCTACCAATAGATTGCAATTGCTAACGTCATTTATACTCTTATTGAGCTTACTTGATTTTCCGCCATCACTCTTCGTTACTGCGCAAACTTCAGGCGTGTGCATGTGATTGTAACATGCTTGAGGGGTGGCGTGTGCCCGATCTGTGATTGACAGTCAGATCTCACACCCCCTGCGCTGATTGGACCCGATGATCCGGGAGCTGTGGATTTTTGCAAAACAAATAACAGGTGGAGTTAGAAGCTCGGGGTTTTTTCTAAAACCACTTTATTTATGTTGTTCTGTCGGATTATAGTGTCGATTTCACTGAATATGATAAAAAAAATGTTTCCGACGGCAGCTTTAACAAAAAGGAAACTTTCAAATCGCTTAAAACAGACGCGATAGCTGATTCGAACGAGTGATGTTCGACGGCGGCATCCATCTTTGTAATGTAGGCAACAAAATCTGCTTCAAAAGGCTACAAAATCTGCTTCAAAATCCCAGCGCTGTCGTCATCGTGTAAAGCCCGCCCCAACCTTTCTGATTGGTGCCTCGATTTCGACGGACTGGAAATGGGCTTGAATGAGCTCTTTGCCAGACTAACTTTCAGAGCAAATCTAAATTTGCCGGAAGTTGTCTGGGTTTTCCCAGGCTATGACGTTAATATCTTAAGTATTTTTGCTTAAGTAATTGTGTCTTTTAGGAATTAATTGAGAACTGGTTTAAGAATGTTTAGATATTTGTAATGGAAAACAAGGCAAAAATACAAAGAAAGAAAATTATTTTTTTGCAATGAGTAAAATATATATTTTTTTTAATTAAATGCAAATGGCATGTTTTCTGGCCATTGTCCCTCACATAATGAAATAAAGCAGACATTGCAGATCACATTTAGCCAGCATAGACAGGCTTAAGAACGACACTAAAATGACTCTCCCGTTTTCATGAAATAAAGCACACCTACCGTCATTCCTGTCATTATTTCCCTTTTTGGTGCAGTTTGAGACTGAAACACCATGGTTACCCTATTGTAGAGTGTTCTTTCTAGCATAAACACCCATTTCCACTGAGAGATTGCATTGCAGACTTCAACATTTCTTCTACATTGATTGCATCCAACTTAGAATTGTTTCAATACATACACTTACTCTTGTGAGGATGGAAACATTATGTGTTGAGTTTTCTCAATGATGGCACTCAGCCTGATGCACAGGCCTTTATAGGAAATAGGGATCAAATAATGTTTCTCCTACAAACACAAACATCCCTTTATTTCCCCTCAAATCAATCGCTGACTCTATCACAGCTTCCCTTTTCTCTCATCATTCTCCACCCCCCAGCCCACTTTGCCCATTTCCTATTTATTTTCTTGTCAATGAGTGGCTAATTTGTTAGCTGCTACATTTGGAAAAGAGTCAGTGGTTTTTAGCAATATTGGTAACTGTGTGAGTTTCGTTTCAGATTGCATCAGTTTTCTTTAAGCATAGCTATAACTAGCCCTAACAAATCCAAAGCTCCAATGTATTCGTTTTAGATAGAATCAGTTACTTTTAAACAAGTAAATATTGCTAACAGAGAGTTTAGTGTCTGTTAAATTAGCAAAATGTGTGATTTTGAACTCTACCTCTACCTGAGTTGCTAACCATTTGAGTTTAGCTCTGAATAGCAAACACTTTCTTGCTAGCATTGAGTCCCTTCTGGAGTGCTCTTGGGAACAGTTTAGTCCTGAATAACATTTTCTTTTAAAGCATTGCTAGCATTGTGAGTTCTATTTGGAGGGCTCTTGGGAAACGGGTGAGGGAATCGATAGGTCATAGGTTATCTCTAGGGAACACAAGGCCTAATGGAATTCTAATGACACATCTCAAGCTCATTGGTCAATAGCCACAATGCACACTCAGGCAAACACAGCTATACGTCAATAGAGCTCCAAAATGTAAAATCCGGGATAAAACCCATAAACACCCTTAAGGTGGACAAAGAGTGAATAAAACTCATCTGTTTGAGGATGACAGTGTTAAGCTAAGTTTGATTTCTGGCTCTGAGGTCCTTTCATAGATATGTTGATGGTGATTGAGCACTGCAAGCGCACTGTCGAAGTGACTGCGGGACTATAGAGCTGTATTGATGAGAATTGGAGTGAAAAGAACTTGCTGGAGGTGAGTGTTCACTTTAGTGGCCAGCTGAACACATCCCTGCCGGCATGTTTGAAGGACACAAATGTGCTTGATGAATCTCCCCTTTTGTGAGAGAGCTGACACAATGTGCCAACACACTGATAATGAAGAGTCGTTTGAGGAGCCAATTAGATTCAGCTCTGCATCACCTGATAATTCCTGGAGGAGGTTTCTGTTTATGGATATCCAGACATGGGTTTGATCAACACACAAGTCATATGGGATAGATTGGAATGGCAGATCTTCATCTTGGGTGATAACTCATTACCCTTCCTTTGAATCGCTGTGGCCTGACACTCTCTTCCTCTTTTACATCTCTTGTTTTTTTTGTGATAGAAATTAAAAACAGATCATCCTTGCCTTCAGAGGCCACAAGGGCGGAGATAAATCAGGGAGGAAGTCAATCTGCTGGCCATGAGAACTCAGTTATCCAACACTAACACTGTGATAGACATAACCTCAAAAACAGTTTGGAGACTTAAGTCACTTAAAACTTCATTGACTTTTTTTCACACTTGTATCATTATTATTACTACTATTTTAAAAATTAACTTTAAATATTATTTTTTTTGCATCACAACTTTAATTCAGCAGACAAAAAGGTTTTGAAATACTTAAAAGCAGTTTTTAAATGAAAAATATAATAATGCCAAACTACTTAAGGTATTCTTATTTAATCAGTCTTTTTTTCTTCATTTATGCCCCCCATTTCTCAACATTTCTTGAACATAATACATAAAGTCAAACAAGTTTGTAAATTATTTATGAGGGTGAGTATATTATGACAGAATATATATATATATAATATAAACCTATATGACAATTTTGAGAAATGTTTTAGTAGTTTTTGTTAGTTTAGTTTTTTTGTCTATATGGAAAACAGTGATAGTATATTCCATTAATGTCAGTGCATTCAAGTCAATAATATTGCTGAATATTAAGTATCCCCAAATAAGCAAGCCTAAACGCCATCAGTGACACAAATGGAGATAAACATTTTTTTAAAAAGCCTTTGGGAGAAATTGATATCATTCAGAATATTTCATCCAGTTCGTTCTGCTTGAAGATCTGGAGTCATCATTGGAATATGGATAATTTGTGCAGTCATTAAGTACCCACACATAAAGTATATACTTTAGTATACAGTAAAATTAGTCTGTGAACACCAGAATTAGGTTATATCATAGTGCGTGTGTGTTTGTTTGAAAAAGTCATCCATGTTGCATCTGCACGTTGGCCTCACCATCTGCACAGCACATGCAGATAAATCTCACAAATTGGACTGTTTGGCAAACAGTGTTGGTGGTGGGTAGAGTGTGTGTGTTTGTGCGAATAAGTCTTTTTTTTTTTTGCTTTATTTGAATATTAATTCATTATGTGTCGAGTGAATGTGTATAGGTCTAGTGCCCACATCCCAAGAGAAACAGTGTTTTGTTTCCTCAAATTCTACCCTTCTTTCAGGTGAGCCAACCACTCGCACCTTTGTGATCACAGTATTTTGATGTGATTTTTAACTAGCGCATTGTAATTCCATGAACAAAATGTGGTATTTACATAAACAGGCAAAAGAAAAGCAACCACCAATTTTGTTCCCATTATGTCAAAATATCCTCAGTGGCCTTATGCAACATCATAACATCACAGCCTTTTGAAGATTAGCTTTGCTTCAAAGCCCCGCTCTTTTTCTGGCCTATTTCTTCCAGACACGGTCTTAATTAATATCTATTTCTATGCCTGGGCTTAAACGTGCATTAAGGGCAGCCAAGAATTCATCTCCTTTAATCTGTGCAAGGAACTGCGAGGAACCTTTTATGTCGTTTTTGTTTTCATCTGTCTCTCTTGGAGAGACTAGAATGGTATTTTTGAAGTTGGCTGCCGTTCCCAACTGGAGGGCTTCATAAAGCGTGTTTCTAGACGCTTTGGTCTGTTTGCGGCGTGTGACGGTACATTCAGAAGGACCTGAAAAAAGGTGAAGATTTGATTTCCAGCGCTGCCACAGTCTGAGAGAGATATCTGAGGTGGAAGATGTTTTTCTGCCTTTGTTGTTGAGGAACAGGAAGATGTTAGGCTGTTGTAAACATGCAAAGATGTGTGTTCGAGTGTGAGACGATGGGGAAAATATTAACACATGCATACACACAGATTCTTGTCAGAAGTGTTTCATCCTTTTCTACTTCACGTACAGAAATACTTACTGTACTACAAGACTCAGCAGTGTGAGTAACACCAGCGCCGGTTCCCTCCAGGCGCAGCGTGAACACAGAGAGCCGTTTCGCTCTACCCTGAGGGTCTGTACACTATGGGGAAAGCAAACACATTTACAGACACTCCCTCTCAAACTCTTTAAGTGCATATTTGACCTGGGTTACAACACTTTCTCCCCCATCCCTCACTCTGTGTCTCATCCACTGTTTTAAATAATGCATCTGCCTGCTAGAGAGAGGCCTATTACGGCCTGATTTTACCCAGGGGAGTTCAGAGAGCTGTGTGTGTGTGTGTGTGTGTGTGTGTGTGTGTGTGTGTGTGTGTGTGAGTGGCTGGCGGTGGATGTTGGTCTTTATAATCCTGTGAGACTGCCAGCTCTGTGTAGCTTTGTTTCTGAAAAATCGCTCTGAATGAGAGACTTCTATTTGTGTGCATCCTTTTGGTAAATATATACAGTATTTTGTTTATCTATTTGTATGTGTGTGTGTGTGTGTGTGTGTGTACAACAACAACAGTGTATATATGTTTTGCTGTGATAGAGACAAAATACTAAATTGTGTATATAACAACAGTGTGCATGCATGTACACTTGCGACAAATAAGTACCCTTAATTGTATTGAATGTGCACTTGTTGTGTACTTCAAATCTTAAAAGTATACATTTAAAAAAACTTTATATTAATAAAGTAAAAGAGTACACTTTCATGACTATTTAGTAAAAGTACAGTTTGTATTGTCAGATTAAAAGTTAAAAAGTTTGTAATTCAATTAAAACAAATGAAAGAAGTACACTTATTTTCATGTGTTGACTAAGATACTAATGCACTTGCACTAAGTGCTTGATTATAATTTTAGTGTAGTGTGTTGTTTGATATTACATTATATTATATTTAAAGTGAAGATATTTTCAATGTACTAACTAACTTCACCATTACAAATGTGTGATTACAAATTTCAATCGACGACATAGAAGGTTTGATAGAAATGACATTGAAGTATATTTTATTGACCATAAATGCTTGTCAGTACATTGGGTAGAACACTGTAACTATATTTCAAAGACAATAGAAGCAATTATGAAATTACATGTACTTAAGACCTACTTAAAGGTACTGGCCATTTCGAAGAGGCTAGCAACAGATAGCTTTAAAAGCATGTGATCCCGCCCTCCCTTCAGAGCGTCTCCAAAGCCACGCCTTCTTCAAAACACATAAACGCACACAGCAGAGTCTGTAAAGTGTCACGAGATGAGAGACAGAGTTAAATTACCTCATGTCTCAAAGCATTACAAAAATAATGAGCGTAAACAACTTACAGAGTGCTGACTTGTACCACCTGACTGCAGCAAATTCATTTCGGCATTGATAGTGTTGACATAGAAATGCATAAATCCGAGTCTGAGGACGTGAACAGTTCCGCGAAGAACGTCACGAGTGGCCATCTTGTAATTGACATGGCGAGAACGCAGCATAAGCTCATTTGTTTTGGTTCAGGAGGAAAAGGCGGCTGCTGTTTGTTTGCGGCACTCGGTGACTGTCTGTCTATAACTCTGCATAGCCTCATGGAACGCGCTGGTGACGTGTGATGTCTGTGCGAGCAGGGTGTGCGATGCAAATACATATGTTGACCAGCACGTAGGACATCGTATGATTGGATGAATACTTTTTTGGTCCTGAGACTTCCACATAGGATATATGTACGTTACAGTGTTAGTTCACCCAAAAAGGAAAGTTCTGTCATTAATTCCTCACCCTCATGTCGCCCCAAACACGTGAGACATTCGTTCATCTTCAGAACACAAAAGATATTTTTAATCAAATCTGAGTGATTTCTGTCCCTCCAATGACAGCCACGCAACTACCACTTTGACCCTTCAAAAAGTTTAAAAAGTTCATAAAGTACGGTGGCCGAGAGAGCTCAGCTCTCTGCAACTGTAGCACGTTGAGCACGTTTCTGTATTTGGTTGCATTGCGAGTATTTGCAGCACATGTGTTGTCAAACGGATGAAGTTGTTTTCTTAATTTTCTGGTGTTTTTTTCTATTCGCATGTGTTTTCTTTAGTTGCAGCGGACTGAGCTCTCTCCGCCACTGTAATATAAAGAGATCGTAAAACTAATCCATGTGAATTGAGTGTTTTGGTCCAAATTTTATGAAGAGACACGGTCGCTTTACATGATGAACAGATTTAATTTAGACTTTTATTCACATTTAAACATTAATCAACGCATACATCAGATATGGTAAACGAAAGCTCAAATGAACCAATGATGTTCATTCTAGTGTGTTACGTGTTATTACGCAACACATTTGAGCTTCTGCAAGAACCAATGAGGTTCATTCTCATGTGTTACTCGTGAACGTTTGAGCTTCAGCAAGAACCAATGAGGTTCATTCTCATGTGTTACTCATGAACGTTTGAGCTTTAGCAAGAACCAATGAGGTTCATTCTCATGTGTTACTCATGAACGTTTGAGCTTCAGCAAGAACCAATGAGGTTCATTCTCGTGTTACACAGCATGGTTGAGCTTCCACAAGAAGGTTTGTTCTCGCACGTCAAGCAGGTTTGGTTGAGCTTCTGTTTATGTTCACTGATCAATATTTATTTGTGAATAAAAGCCTAAATTCAATCTGTTCATCTTATAAAGTGAATGTGTCTCTTCAGAAAATTTGGACTAAAACACTAAATTTATATGGATTAGTTTTACAATCTCCATATGAACTTTTTGAAGTGTGAAAGCGTATCTGTCAATGGAGAGTACAGAACTGGCTAAGATTTTTTTTTAAATATCTTCATTTGTGTTCCGAAGATGAACAAAAGTCTTACGGGTTTTGGAACAACACGAGCATGAGTAAATTATGACAGAATTTTCATTATTTTGGGAGAACTTTCCCTTTAAAATGGCTGGTTTAACCTCCTGGGACCCAAGAATAGACTTTTGTCCACTGTAGTGGACATTATATTTTAGTGAATTTCTCTGACATCATACATGTCACATGACACAACCTGGCTGTCCTGTAAAGAGCACATTCAGGTCTTTTCAGAGATACCAAATGTTTGGAGGTTTCACCATGAAAACAACTTCTCCTTGGTCTTTAAAAATGTCTGACATTAATTTAGTGATCAAATGTACTAGCATTCTTATGGAAATATGATAATATATTGTAATTATAATTTAAATTGGACTGCTTTTTCAAATTGTATTTCATAAAACAACATCTCAGGAAAATGTTAAGGGGTTTCAAATAAAAAAAAATACTTTCTGTTACAGAACAGGGCATTGATTTCAAACGTGTCTGTAGAGGACATCAGGACTTAAATCATGTTTATCAGGCATTCTGGGAGACACAACAAGTGAATATGGAAATAAATTATACATCAATATTCCTATGAAATATTAGATATTATTATTAAAATGTTGCCAATTATTACTCCAATTATTACACTTCTTTTTTCATTAAATGTTGCTCCAAGAACACATTAATGTGCAAATTAGATACAGTGTATAGATACATTGCATTGAATGGGAATATTAATTTATGGCCATTTTACCCACATATTGCAAAAAGTAAAATGGTGTATCAATTCATTCCATTATTTCTTTCATAACGTAGTTGAGAATAATCTTTATACAAATTTTGGTTAAAAAAATCCTGAAACCCCTAAATTTATTGGTGGTTGAGAAAAAATCCCATTGTTTTTGCCTATACATATAATTTCATGTCATTTTATTTTTTAAACAACTTAGTCCTGGCGTCCACTGCAGAGGACATAGCATAACGTATGAATAAAATATTATTTTACATGTGTTTTTTTTTACCATTTGTTTATTGTGCTCTAAACAGTGTGATGACATGGAAAAAAACTAAATTCAAAAAACCTTTTTTTCTGGGTCTCAGGAGGTTAAGACTATTTTTTGTTACTACATTACTTTTATGCTGGTTTTGAGTTAAAACATTTGAATATATTCACAGTCCAGTTTTTATTTGCATACACCATAATTATAAAGAGCCAATATATGGTTGGTGATAAGACTGGGACCCATTAGATAATCAGTTGCATTGTATTTGGTTATTTGGTTATACTTTGCTTCAGGGTTTGTGTGATGCCTCAGAAAAATGCTAAATTGGGCAATCAAATCATGTTAGAGCAGCAATTATGATCCATTTGAATTAAGTGCAAATTTAAAACACCTCTTTTCCATGGTGCTCAAGGAACCTGGAAATGTTACTGCTATAGACTTGATTTTACTTTTAATTATTTTTATATTATACTGCTCATGTGCATAATATAATAACATATAAATGCAATATAAGTTTTAAAATAAAAGCTGTCAAGTGCACTGACTTTTTATTAGGAATGCACCGAAATAAGCCTTATTTTCATGGCATGGCCAATAATGGACGGTATAATAATTATTCTATTCTATTTTGATTCAATTATAAACTTGTAAAGTGTGAAAAATAGATATTTATTTTTAAAGAATGAAGATTACATTTAACAGTGTTATTAAATTAGTATTTGTTAGGAAACTGCTAAGATCATCTAAATAAAAAATAAATAAAAAACAATAGGAGTATGCACAATTATCCAATATCAAACCATAATGATTTTTTTTTTTTAAAGGGCTGATGATTGATGTGATAACTATATATAATGCATCCCTGTTTCTTATTGAATGTTTAAATATTTATACAATATACAGTACCGTTTAAAAGTTTGTTATCAGTAAGATTTGTTTTATGTTTTTGAAGAGTCTCTTATGCTCACAAATTCTGAATTTATTTGTTAATAAATTAGTTATTTTTGAAATATCATTACAATTTAAAATAACGGTTTTCTATTTGAATATATTGTAATCTAATACTATAATGGCAAAGCTGAATTTTCAGCATTATTACTCCAGTCTTCAGTGTCACATGATCCTTCAGAAATCATTCTAATATGCTGATTTGCTACTCAAGAAACATCTCTTATTATTATCAGAGTTGAAAACTGTTGTGCTGCTTAATATTTTTGTGGAAACAGCAATACATTTTCAGGATTCTTTGATGAATAGAAAGCTCAAAATAACAATTTATTTGAAATAATCTTTGTAACATTATAAATGTCACATTTGATCAAGTTAATGCATTCATGCTGATTGCAAAGATAAAGAATACTATTAACCCCAAACTTTTGAACTGTAGTGTCAGTTTCCAGTTTTACTGTATAAAGGGTTGAGTTGAGTTCTAGAGTATGGAGTGATGCAAGAGGTGTTTCATATCATGTGTTGCGTTCACTCACACTGCATTCATTCATTCTGCTCTTTTGCACATTGATACGTATGAGCCTATGGAAGAGTGAGTAAGAGAATGAACGAGAGAGAAAATAGATGTTGCTCTGGCTTCATGTCACTGTCAGATGTAATGAAACATGGATATGAATCAAACGCACGCTCTCACACACGCACGTGTGCGAGATCCGCCCTGCCTTCATTAGGCTGTACATATTTTCCCATGTAAAGAAGATTTGAATATGAAATTGAAAGAGTGTGCCCACTGAGGCATGTGTGTACACAAGGCAGCCACGTCCTAAAACTCATCTGTGTGTTCAGTCAGGTAGAGAGATGTTTTTCTCTTTTAAATTGCCACTTCTGCTGTTTTCCCATGATAATGACGACAAGAAAAAAGCCAGAGAGCGATAGATACGGAGGGAAACACTGAGACATATAAAGTGATGTGGAGAGGCACTGCCATCCAATAGAGTTTTAAATCTTGCACACTCATTTAAGCACAATTCACGCTTAGATTCCTCAACTGTTTGCGTGGCAGATATTAGAAATCTCGTCGGTCGCATGTAAGTGCTGGATTTTTTGGAGGGAAGGAGTGAATGTTATGCCGGATATTTATGGATGATTACTTACGGCGTAAAATTCCCCCGTGCCTCATGTCAGGTTTCTTGAGTGTTGTCTGGTGGCGGGAACATGAAAGTGAGGTGATGTTACACGAGTGAAAGTGAGAAGACCACAAAAAATAATGAATTAGCGAAATGGAGGAAGAAGCAAAGGTAAACGAGTCTTAGGAGAATGCGTGATACAAAATCGAAGGAATGAATCGGAGACAGAAAAAGAGTCAGACAGGGTGTAAAAGGCAGAGATTTATGCAAATCATTATGCAAATGCGGGGCACTGCTGAGGTAAAATTGCCCTCTTTCCAATCAGAGAATCAAATCCATCACTAACCTGCTGCTAGAGAGGAACTGTACGGAGACCGGCGGAGGAATGGATGGATGGAGGAAAGCTAAATGACTGCCCCATACCCAGAGATAGTGGCTCCCTGCTGGGGGGATAACTGCAGGCTGGGGCCCGTCTCTCCTGGAGCTCTTTGTCTCTGAGACTCCCAATCAGCCAGACTTCAGTCTGCCATCGCCTCTGGAGGGCATTAATGACACCTGCTACACACACACACACACACACTGGGATGCAAATCCCTCTTTTGGGTTCATGCTTCCCCTGTTGGTTTAAATTGAAATAGTAATAGCGCTGAGAGATGGCTAGGCAAGCTTTTGTCCATGACATTATTTTGAATTTTAGGACATTTTTACAACTAGTTCATTTGGAGCATTGGATTTAGAAACTGCTAAGTTTTCTCTCTTAATTCAGTTTTTGTAGGCATAAATGGACATGGAAAACACATCCTGGAATAGTTTGCTTTTGGTAAGTATGCAATCCTACCCAGCATACTCCAGAAACGTGAGGCAATATTTGTGGGTTAAAAAGTAATTGAAATGTATAATTTAATGCACCTTTTCCAATGAAACATACATTCATTCATACATTTTTTTTTTTTTTGTGCAAAATAAGTGGATCACTATTTAATTTTTCCAGATACCTAAATATAAATTATGGTGAATATTATGGCACTGCTGTTGTTCATCTATCTTGAATTTTGGACTAAATTAGAACTTAAATGGCAAATATAACTCAAATGAAATTGAATGCTGAAAATGAAAAAATAAAATTGAAATGCCATGTGAAAGTGAAGTGATGGAATATTGGACTCTTTTGATTTGACCCGGTAAACATCCACCTAACAACCATCCAGACCAACCTAGCAACCACGGGAACCAGCCATAACACCCTTTGTGACAAGCAACGTTTACATTTTCCTTAGAACATATCTAACTGTAGTTTTAAACACTGGATATTTTTCTCTGATCGGCAGCTTACACGTTGCTAGTTTATTGATGCCATCAAACTATTAATAAACAATTACTAATTGCTGTTGTGTTTACATTCCTTTAAATCCGCAAAGTGTTCGATGGATAAAGCAAGTCGTGTCTAATTAGCTCACAACCACATTCTTCTACTTTCTTAGATAACACAGCAGTCAGTCCAAACATGAAGATGAAATGAAAATTCATTCCATCCCTCAAGATCAAAGGTACACCTTTCTAATCAAAGGAGATTAAAACTCGTAGTGTGTAATAGGCATGTGTGGAAGTTTAAATTGGTATTTAGTTTGAGGCTGCGCATGCATGGTGAGCTTGTTAAGAGCGAGGGATGATTTGCCAGGTGGTTGTGCTGCTCTCTGCGCATTTGCAGATAGACCCTCAACTCAGTGGGTGAATATATTCACCAGCCCCTCTGAAAAAAATCCCCTAGGAATCCGGGCCAAACCTTACACGCTTCCGCTCCTTCCAAACTTGTTTACCTGCTACTGATTTGCCTCTGGAGAGGAAGAGGGCTCGGCGTGCCACGCTCTCCCTCCGTGCCCGCTCCCCCAGCCAAGTCATTTATTTGGCCATTTACCCACTGCTTGCCAACACGTCTCTCAGAAACCAAGAACGACTGCGGGGAGGACGCGTAGGGGGAGGTCCCGGGGCGTTCGTGAGCCAAGACACCCAAAGAGAGAGCAAAGGGCTGCGAAAGTTGAATGCTAAAGTAGAACACATGCTCATGCCCATTTGAAAAGAGATTGCATCTTTTTTTCAGAGTGAATAAAGAAGCGATTTTGTGAAGAGTGAGGCTGAGAAGAAGACTGCTAGTGATTTTTGGAGGGGCAAGTGTGGGTTTGGCAGCTCCGCACCGCATCCAGCTGCTCCCACGTCCCAACGCTGCCGTGCGGCGTTCCAGCGGCTCACATTGTCAGGAGTTTCACAGATGGTCAGTGAGAGGTCAGGCTGATATGTGCACCGCCATACCCAGTGAAGCAACCTTTCCTTCTCTGTTCTTCACCCCAAAAAAGATCATAAGATTACGCTAGGAGGCAGTGATTTTGCAATTCACAATTGTTTTTAACAGACGTACCACTTCAAGTTATTGGCCTTTAACTATTTAAAAGCTCTCAACAAAAAAAATAAAGCTAAAAAATAAAGCTCTTATATTCCCTAGGCCAGGGTTTTTCAAGCTGGGCTCGCAGCAGGCCACAAGGGGGTGTGCAAAATGAATTCATTATTTAAAGTTAATCTTGAAAACAGTAATTGCATGTATTTATTTGTTTGTTTGTTTATTTTACAAAATATATTTTTAGGGCTGTCAAAGTTACTTAAGATAATAATGAAATAAGTTTAGTGTAATGATTTTTTTAAATATTTTAAATTCACCAAATTTAGTGATGTTTCTATAGGCTATTAGTAGTATTTCTGTTATCATGTATTTCTGCTTTTTAAAGATTGGTTCATGAGAATCATGAAATCATGAGATTAATATAGCAGTTCTTTTGACAGCACTAGTTTTTAATGAAAAAGAGGGCAAAAATCATTGAAATATAGTTAATTTCAGTCACACTGAAATGTAATATTTAGCTTTGTTTGAAAATATAAAGGCCATTTTGGAAACAGCATTATTTCTTTGTAACATCCCACAATATTTTTTATATAGTTGTCTTTATGTTTAGCAATTTCCCTGCCATTGGCGGAAATTTACGGCTTTCTGTTTTCACTGTTTCACGGTAGGGGGGCGCTATTACGCATCTTCTGAAAGAGTACTGATCAAAACACAGGCGAAGAAGAATCAGAAACAAGCAATTACATAATGTAAGCTGATGCATTTGTAAAATAACGCAATCATCAACAGTAAACATCATATACAGTAACGTTACCGAATGAAATGTCGACCTAGAAAGAGCTATATGACTGTTCAAGCTTTGGGGGTGTTGCTGGACTCGATCTACTCCATCTATTTTTTGATCATCGTTCTGAATCCCATCCAGACGAAGTCTTTGACAAAAACGTGTTTTTCTACGTTTTTTGCTCAAAATGTACTTGTCCACATTCAAATGTTGATAAAAAAGGAATGCATGAAGCTAAAATAAAGCGTTGTTTGTTGTCGTTGTTCATGTTGTTGTTTAAAACCAGAGGGTCTGTTCTTTTTATATATTTAATATATATTCCAAGTATTCATACACCAAAATATTCTGGGGGCCATGAAACTTTTGTGAAAATTAGCAAAAATAAAATGATCTAAACCTAACCTTGACCCATGTAGTTACCTTATTACTCAGTATTTCCGTTAGTAAGTACGTTGAAAGTGCACTGCTATAAAATAAAGTGCAACCAATATGTTTAATGCAGTGATTTTTGGTACAGTTCATGTTGCCTAAATCTGGTAATGTTTAATGTTATTTGTTTATTTATATGTTCATGCTTTTTAAAGACTGGTTTGAAATCATGAGATTAATTGCAGTTAGTTTGTTGACAGCATCAGTCTTTAATTGACAGGAGTAAAGTATTGTTAATAATTTCAGTTACACTGTCAACTTAAAGCTGCTGTCCGTAACTTTTTTGGGTTAAAAATTATCCAAAATAATAATAATAAAAAAAAACATAACCAGCCAGTGTTCAAAAATATCTGCTTGCTTTTGCCCAATTCAAAACGGTTAGCTTGTAATAATGATTTTAATTCCAGTGGTACTGGTGGATTTCCGCGGGAAATTCGAGCATGTCTTTGTGTCATTACGTCACATCTGTACACATAAAGAAGGCGTCCCGGCTAGTCGGCTATATTGCGTGAGGATGTTGGAGGTGGACATTTTTAGCCTTTTCTCACAGCATTAAATAATTAAACTTATGGCGGATCCAGAAAGGTTCAAACGACAATCACCAGTGACAACTGGACATTCACCACTTGTAAAACCCCAAATAATTCGGACTTCGGAGTGGGTAACGTTAGAGAAAAAAGAGACTGCAACTGGCCCACGCGAAAACAAGGATAAACATCGGTTCAAAACGGACGCAGAGACGGCTTTTTTTCTTTTAGGACAGGTAAGACATTTCAATAGTTCAATCGTGTAACAGTAGCACACTTGTTCGCTTAATTCACACAGTTACGGAGTTTCCTGTCTTTATTCGTTTAGCTATTATGGTAAATATTTTGTGCTAGCTATGAGAGGGAGCAATTCACCTCTACTCCAAGCAAACCAAACCGGCCTCCTCCGAAATTATATATAGTTTTAAATATGCATCGGATTACAGATACGTGTTTTTTTTTCTTTTCTTTTTTTCTTAAAGAAAACCAGTAAAGAAACATTAATTTATTGGTATGACAATTAGAAATTAGACTGCACAGAAATAGAAACTGAACTACAGGGTAATCATGCCGATGTGCAACTCACGCAAAGTTAATAATTCCGCGAATAACTGCAATTACAGATTTCAAACAGAGATGGCGACAAAGAGGAAAAATGCCGGACTGCAGCTTTAACAGTTGTTTAAAAATTATAAATGCCAATATTTCATTTTGGAAACAACATATTGTCTTTGTAACATCACCCGATATTGTTATATAGCTGGCAATTTTTAAGGAAGGAGTCTTTGGCCTCAAAAAGGTTTATGTATGTGTGTATTTATTTATTTTTATTGTGTTAACTTAAATATTTCATTTGAAAATGTTACTACTAAACATTCAAGAAATCATATTTGCACAATACCACCATAGAAATTGCATTGTGTTGGATTGCACTGTATTGTGTAAGTTCTGTGTAACTCTTGCTTTGCTTCTACAATGCATATGACACATTGACATGGCCTTAGTTTTGATTTCTCAGCATTGAATATACATTAGTACAGTGCTTTTACTGAGACAGTGACTGTGATGTCAGGTTAGATTTGTTACATGGGCTTTTGTCTGCTTCCCCCCCCCCATTCCATTTAAAGGGCATTAAGTCAGACTAGCTTTACAGGTGATGGTTTCTGGCCCCGCGATGCATATATAATGTACATATGTCATATCTGTCTCTCGAATGTTGTAAGTTTCTGGTACTGACATCAAGTGTCAGCCGTTAAACCCCAAAGGTCTTTTATAGCCAACAGCCAGCGTCCTACTCTGTTCTGTCTCAAAGTCTTTATTTTTTCTGATATTTCTTGCTTTTTCAGAAATGCATGAGAAACTACAGTAACACTTTTTCAGAAACGCATGACAAACTACAGTATATTTAATATTTCAAATAGCATGCTTGTCCTTGGCTTGGACATATAAAGTGAATGTTAGATTGTTGTAACTGAAAAGATCTCTTAGCAAATTGGCATCTGTAATGCAACTTGTCCTCTATTTTCAGAGATTCATTTTAACGTGTGTCTCTTTGAAATCATCATTTAGAGCGTCATTTGCCTATGAACAACAGAATCAGCTGCGGCTCTCATAAGTGTTAATGGAAAAGCTAATGACAGCAGAACATATGTTCACACATCAACTCTCCCTCTATCACTCCTTTCTATCTCTCATTTGACTCACCGCAGCTTTTAATTCCCAAACTGAGAGCTTGTTTTGCTAGTATTCAACTGCCATCGTTAATTGGAAAATTATTTTCTTCAGGTCTCCTGTTTGTGTCTCTGGGCTTTTAAAAGAGATCTCTACATTGAAAAATTAGGCAAATGGTCTTGCCAGAAAAATAATATTTTTTCTCCATGCATTTAAACATAAAGACCCTTCACACTGAAGGAGAGATTCATTAGCACAATGTTGCAAAAGCTTGTTAGTGAGGCTCCTAAATGAAGATGGCTAATATAGTCAATGTGTGTTTGGTTATTACTTCTTATGAGGGCTGAGCTATTAGAGCTTTCAATGTCCTCACAATTATGCCACCCTTATTTCTGCATGCACACAAACACATTACACGCTCAGGATGTGGGATATTTATATCTCGAGAAATTTAGTGAGACGTTCTGCTTCTTAAAATGCTGCTACTAGTAGATAATTATTTTTTATTACGACCAATGTGATGAAGAAACGACAGCATTGAGTCACAGTCTGTCGGTTTGACACCTGGTGAAATGGAAATTGAAAGAATGCACTAAAAATGCAAGCATTTACTTAATTTAGCCTATTATTAAAGACATTAAAGGAATAGGGCACCCAAAAATCAAAAAACGTACCAAACCCGTATGACTTTCTTTCATCAGTCAACCACAAAAGTAAATGTTAGGTGTAATGTTCACGCTGCTCTTTTCCATATAGTGGAAGTGAATGGTGACCAGGTAGGCTACTGTGAAAAAAAAAAAAAACAGAAATGTCAAAAACAAAATTAAAACATTTACTGAAAAACTAACATACTGTAATTGGGAAAAAACTTAAATAAACCTGTAATGTTGCTGACATGGAAGCAGATGAAAACAATGATGTAGACTAGAGGACCCAAGTGCAGTTTATTATAATGGTGATAAATCCAACGCTATCTCACGACCAATTCATCCGAATTTGACGAGTGATTAAAAGATGGCTAATTCGTACGAATTCGTACGACCTCATTCGTACAAATTTGTACGATTTGTCTAAACCCACGTGATGGGTAGGTTTAGGGGCGGGATCAGGGGTAGGTCATTCGTACGAATTCATACGAATTGGGCAACTCGTCAAATATGTACGTTTTAGCAAAAATCGTACTAATTCGTACGAGTGAGGTCGTACGAATTGTTACGAATTAGCCATCTTTTAATCACTCGTCAAATTCGGACGACTTGGTCGTGAGATCGGGTTGGATAAATCCCAAAAAACATGAAACATAAACCATCAGATAATCCAAAGCATGAAACATAATCTAGAAAGACTAGAAACCATAATCCTGGAACATGGAACAGCATTCAAACTTCAATACATGACAAAATAACAGGGCAAACATGAGGGCTTAAAGGGGTAGTTCACCCAAAAATGCGCCCGAGCTTCGTTTACAGTCTGAGGGAGACGCACGCTGTAAACAAAACAATATTCGCAAACATGTCTAAGGATTTCGACACAGAGGAAGACTTGCATTTTTTTGCCCAGCCATATTTATTTGAACCCGAATACACGGACACACCAGAACACGTCAGCAGCGTCTTACGTCAGCAGCGTCACTGCGGACTCGTGAACGCGGCTTGACAGCAGAACCGGAAGACAATACAATGCTGAATAAAGTCGTAGTTTTTATTATTTTTGGACCAAAATGTATTTTCGATGCTTCAAAACATTCTAACTAACCCACTGATGTCACATGGACTACTTTGATGATGTCTTTATTTCCTTTCTGGACAAGGACAGTATACCGTGTATACATTTTCAATGGAGGGACAGAAAGCTCTCGGACTAAGGCTGAATCCCAATTCTCTGTCTTACCCCTTCCCCTCCCCTACCCCTTCGTCTTACCCCTAGCCCTTGTCCCTTGGAACCGAGTGGTAAGCGCTAGGGGTGAAAACATACCCCTATGAAATGAGAAACCACTTGGTTACGTCATCATACAAAATATATTTTATTACAGAATATATAAAGTAAACATAAAAAACACACAAAAACTAAAAAAGTTTAGCATCAGTAGCCTCAATTTTACATCACTCACTTATTCAACTTATACAGTATGCATTCATTGCCTTGCATTGAGATTGAAGATGTATGTTTTTTAATGATTACAATAATACAATACCAATACAATAATGAATGGCTACAACATGAACGCATGACTCGCTCCCACTTTGCAGCATATTTTGATCTTAGAAACTTAGAAAACAGCTTGTTTTCATCCCGAAAGTGGATCAGCTGCCGGGTTTCCTCATGCGTCCCTGTGTGATACAGGACAGTATATGTAAAGCACGTATCGATGTCTCCGGGGTGACCATACAACATACTCTTTTTAGGGATCGCCCAAAATGTTCGGCTATTGCTTTCTGCCGTCGCTATTCATTATTTTTACATGCACAAGGTGTTGTTTCAATCGAAAACAAGTGATCGGTTGATGTGCGTTTTAGCATTGCTAATATTCCTGTGTTTTCGTGTCGGTCGGGATCCGTTTGAAGCTGAATGCGACACCTGCAAAGCTGCCACGTATGTGTCAGTGTCAAATAATGTACACATAATGAATGGCGTCTGTAGAAAGCAAAAGCCGAATCCCGGACATTTTGGGCGATCTCGAAATCGCCCTAGTCAGAGAAATGCGGGACTATGTAATGTTAGCATAGCCTAGCGTAGCAGACTAGCGATTTTTAGAAACGTTTAAAAACGTTTCAATTAACAACATAGTTGCAAATATATATGTACATGACTGTGTAGAGCACAAAACAAGACTGTCATAATTTTTTAATCAATCATTTAAGCCGAAAATACTTACATACTTACATATGAGAGTATGCCCGCCATTGTTGCCGGTTGCCCAGTGCATTCTGGGTACCCCTTGGTTTCAAGTAAGCTTGTGAAATTTCTTGGTTTTAAGGGGTATCTACCCCTTCCCCTTAGCCCTACCCCTAGATCAATTGGGATAGCCCTTACTCTCACGTGAACGTGCAAAACTAAGGGGAAGGGGTTAGGGTAAGGGGTAAGACAGAGAATTGGGATTCAGCCTTAATCTAAAATATCTTAAACTGTGTTCCGAAGATGAACGGAGGTCTTACAGGCTTGGAACGACATGAGGGTGAGTCATTAATGACATAATGTTCATTTTTGGGCGAACTAACCCTTTAAATACACAAAGACTAATGACAACAAGAAACACCTGTGAACAATCAAACAATTAACCAATGAGAACATAACACCTGAAACAAGGAAAGCACATGACATGATCACATGAGGACAAGGGAATCACATGACAAAACCAGGAAACAAGGAACCATGACTACAAAATAAAAACTAAAATTAAACTAAAAATACAAATGACCAGACAATAATTTTAAATGTAGATGCTATTATAAAACTAGAAAAGAGTGATGATTTTAAATGTGTCTTCTTCTCATGTTAATTATAGCCCAGTCCGTAAGACTCTTATTATGCTCTTTTAAAGGTTCCTAATTCTCATAATATACATTTAACATCACCACATTTCTCTCTAAAACCCTCCTTTCTGCAAGCCTACTCTGTTCTGATTGGTCAGATGGCCCAGTCTGTTGTGATTGGTCTACCACTTACAGTGTGTGCCGGAAAGGAAAAGCCAATTACCATACCTACATTTCAGCAGGACCTTTCTCGGCGCAGTGATATGAACAGACAACAACACAAACATAACCCTTTCCAGAGCTCAGCTACAGCTAGTGTTTGAGGGGGCGGGTCAAAGTAGACATTGTTCATGGATAGCCAATGAAGACCATAGGCTGGCATTATGCAAATTTGCTACATTGTCACATAGGTATGTAACAGTAAGTGAGACTGAAATAACCAACAACTTGTTTCAGTAGTTCAGAATCAATTCTTTCTTTTAGGATACAATAACTTTATTTGTTGTGCACTATGATCTTTAAAAACTTTGCAGACCTTTACATTGACAAACAGCTACACACTAACATGAAAGGTAATATTCTAAAAAGCATAATTGGGACACTTTAAGGTGTGTTTTTGGAGCTTCCTAGCCCTTGGTCACCATTCACTTATTAAATGAAAAAAGAGAAGAATGAACTTAGAACAAAACATTGTCACGGTGTGGGTTCATGTCTTGTTCCTGTCTGTCTTGTGTTCCCCCCATTATTGTGTATTTGGTTTAGTCCTGTCTAGTTTTCCCGCTCCTCGTTTGTGTTCATGTTTTCCACCTGTGTTCCTAGTTAATTTGCCCAGCTGTGTCTTGTTTCACTCACCCGTTCCTCTGTATTTAAGCCCTGTGTTTTAGTTCAGTCCTTGTGAGTTCTTAATGTTGTAATGGTTGCTGTGTCCGTTTTTCCAGTCTGAGTTTCTTTTGTTTGTTTGTTTGTTTGTTTAATAAATGTGCTTGCAATTGGATTCACTCTAGGTTCATTCTTCCCGCAACGTTACAAACATCATGTTTTGTTTTCCATGAGGAAAACCCGCCATGAGAGAAAAAAAAAAGAAGACGTTTCTCTTTTGAGTGAACTATCCCATAAGAGCTTCACAAATGCATGTGTGGCAGTGCTGCAGGGTCATAGTTGACAGTACAGTCCTTTCCGGGTCAGTTGGTTAAACAGTGACACTGAGAGGAAAGTACCTAATAACTACAGTGTCACAGGACTGAACCTCTGTGGGCAGCAGTTGGTTATTATAAATTTAAATGGGGAACATGGGAAGCATTGTATAGCACTGGGGTGAGAGGGTAAAGATGCCATATTGTTGAGACGGGCGTTAAGGGCCGCAATATCATATTCTCCCTCTCGGTTGGGGACATGATGGATGTGGCCCGTCCGTGCCCAGATGGAGCAGGGCAAATCCCATCCATCACACAGAGGGGGCAAGCAAAAATTTCACCCCACTGGCATCCTCACATAGCACACCCTGTCCTGCTGTACATTAGCCATCACTATGGTGAGACTGTTCAGCTGTATTAAAAATGGGCATGTGAGTCTAATGTGCTTTTTAAAGACCGTCATGGTCTTTGGAGAGTGTTTGCACCATTCAGACTCCTTAGTTAAAGTCATACATTTAAACTTTATGGTGACAAGAAATTTAGAAACTTCAACACCCCACTTGCAAGGCCTAGTTCATAAACACATACACAAACGGGGTTAGATTGAATTTATGTTTCTTGATTTATTAGGCTTATACTTAAATGATTATAATTAGTGTTGTAAACAAGTATTGTTGATATGTAAAACAAGGTGGCTATTTTTAAGAAGCTCAAATATAAGTTTTGTTTAACATTTTTGGTTACTACATCTCAGACCAAACACAATAAACGTTAACTAAAATAAAATAAATGTATATATATATATATATATATATATAACATTTTAGTTCTGTTAGTCGTTTACTTTGTTACTTGACGTACTAAAATAACTAAAACTATAAATAATGTATCATCTATAAAGACACATATATACTGTGTATGTTATACTATATATATATATATATATATATATATATATATATATATATATATATATTATCAAAACTATATCAGTCAAAAAACAATGTCATAATGCATTGTTCATTTTGTGTTTTGCATAGTTTTGATGACTTTTCTAATATTCTAAAATGTAGAAAATAGTAACAAAAAGGAGTAGATATTATATTATATTATGATTAGCATTTGTTAACATTATGCATTTAATATCATCAAAAAAAATTTCAGCTTTAATCTAGGTTTTAATATAGTATATTAATAATTAATATACTAGATTAAAACCTAGATTAATGATGTAAAAATGTTTGGATGATATTAAATGCATAATGTTAACAAATAATAATAATAACTAAAATTAGTTATTATGCAATGGTATATTTATAAATTATTAATACATATACTATTGCATAATACTAATTAATTGTATTGCAAAATGCTTTAACTAATGCTTTATATTATATTATATTATATTATATTATATTATATTATATTATATTATATTATATTATATTATATTAGGCTATATTATATTATATTATATTATATTACATTACATTACATTACATTACATTACATTACATTACATTACATTATAATATATTATATTCACATACAAATACACACACATACACATACACACAATGCTGATGTCAGACTATATACCAGCACAGGGAAGAAGCGCACACTCTCATCTCTCACTGTGCTTGGATTCAAACAGATCGATAGCAAGTCACAGGAAATCATTTGAAGTCATTCTGGGTCTTCTGAAATTCAATGACTCGATGGAGGGAGAAAGTGAGAAAACTGGAGACAGAGCGGAGGTTGGAAGTAGAGGAGAAAGGGGAAGAGGAAAAGAAAGAGCGAGCGTTCCTGCTGCCAAGCTCACATCTGCTCATTAGTGAGGAGTTATTTCCATATTCTCAATAACTGTCAAATTTGATTGGGTCGCTGCCGTTGTGTTGAGAATGTTTGGGATTGTAATGGAGTAGAATATAACACAATCACCACTCCTGAGATCAACAGAACCGAGTCACAGCGAATTCATTTAATCAGTAAATCAAAATAAGGGCCCGTTTAACAGCTACGCTGAAAACTTCAGAGGTAATAATAGTAAGCAAAGCAATGCCCATTGCAGAAAGTTGACTAATGAACCATAACATAAAAAATTACCCCTCTCATTAATTACACTATAGGTATTTAATCCATTGTCATTAATTATTGAAGTTGAGGTTAGCTCATCTCCTAGGTTAAATCGCAGTGAGAAAATTAATCTGAGGTATCCGAGTTAAATATTAACGTTGCTAAATGATGCCTTGACAGTTCAATGAAAATATATAATTTGGAATAGGAACAAGCAGGGCCATAAATAGACATGATTGACACATAATATAATTTAAATTAGTGGACCGAGGTCAAAGGTATCAGTGTGTGAGTCATGTGGGGTTCTCCTAGCTGCTCCGGACCTCCTGCAGGGAAGAAAAAAATGTGTCCAGGCAAATTACCATTTTACTTTGCTAGAATTCAAATGAAACCTTTTTAGAAATAAAAGAGAGAGGGGATTTCCTTTTCGAAAACTTTTATTTGAAAGGTATTTACACTCAGAGGGGTAATCGAGGTCATTTTCAATCAGAAGATGCAATTAATAGACTCATTGTTTTATCAGCAGACCCGGAAATAACCTGTTTATGTTATCTCATAACAATGCCAGGTTATTGCTTTTGTCCCCCTCCCTGATTAACCACTAACAAACAATAATTAATTCGATATTTAAGCCTGTTACAATGGCGGCAGCGACGAGCTCTCTGCATTTATTTTGAGTTAGAGCCATTAAGCATCATTCATTGTGTTTGGTTTATTTTAATTAGCGGCTTTTTTTGCGAGCAGCAGAACTGCATAAGGAAGAACAGAACAGAAACCACTGTTGTTATGTGCAGCTGGAGCATCGCCAGGCTTTTGTTTAGCGCGACCATATTGCCTTTACGATTGGCTGATGAAATAACAACTGAAATCTTGCATGTGTATTTTTTTTGCTCTTTTTATTGCGAGCAAAAGTAGCACATTCATCCATCACTGAAAGGCTTTGTGTTTCTATGGGTGATGACGGCCCTGAAGATAACGTGAGGTGAACAAAGACATTGGCGCTTCCTGATTGGCTCATTTAATCTCTGTCACAGTAATTGTTGCAGGATGACTGTAGACTGATTTATGTGCTAAAATCAATGACCCAAACATGCCTTCAGCAGCTAAAATTCCCTTCAGCCTCCAAATAAGAATTTTCAAAGGTGGGTTCAGATTTCTCTTGTTAGCTAATAAGGCTGGTTTGTAAATAAGAGCATTCACTTCATTTTAGCTGATTTACATACTGGACTTTAGTATATAAAGTAGCTCATAAAAGCTAGTGACAAAGTGTGTGGCCACACGGATCAGATTTCATTTTACTGAACACTGCGTTTGGGTGAGCCAGACTCTAACACAACACAGAAGCAGTTAGTCTGACTTCCTATCATGTACATGCCAAGTGCAATTAACAGCCTGAAGACAGGCTGCCAACACTGGGATAGGGAGAGGGTCACTTCATATGCATTGTTCCTGCTGGAAAACTACTCGAATCTGTGGACACTCCCATGCCAATTGAAAATAGTCAATTGAAATTTGATCCAAAAACACACATATAGGTGATATAAACTTTTTGTTACGTATGTTATGAACGGGTTTGAATGGTGTAAGTGTGATTAGGTGAGATAGGTGGTTGGGCAATCGAGTTTTGTGTTCGGATCATCAGGAGTGACTGTAGGAAATGCTTTCTTAAAGTGATTTTGATAATATACTTCAGAATTTTGATAATATACTTCTGAACTTTAGGTTTTTTCAGTCCAGTGTACATTCCTACATGGCCTACTGTTCAAAAGTTTGGGGTCTGTAAGATGTTTTTCAGTCTTTTATGTTCACCGAGGCTGTGAGACTCTTTCTTTTGCTGAACACAAAAGAAGATATTTTGAAGAATGTTGGTAACCAAACAGTTGATGGGCTCCAATGACTTCCATATGGAACAAGGTACTATGGAAGTCAATGGGGTCCCATAAACTGTATCTTCTTTTGTGTTCAGCAGAAGAAAGACATTTGCAGGTTTGGAACAACTTGAGGGTGAGTATGCACATGTATGCAAAGTATGCAAACTACGCAATAAAAAAATCACACATTTCAGTATGATGAACTCAAACATTTCTCATCAAATTCTTCCAAAATCAAATGATCTGAGCTAAAGTACAGTCAGTAAAGTTCACTGTAAAAAAAAAAAGTTTTTTTTACAGTTAAATTTTTAAGTACACTCAACTTTAATTTTTAAGTAATTTCAACTTAAATTACATTAAACTGACTTAAAAAGTAGAAATTGAGTTGAAAATGGTTTATTTTGATAAGTTAAAGCATTGCAAAAACATATGTTGTCATAACTTATTGATCGTATAATTTCTTTACAGTAACTCATGAATTTTAAGGCAAGACACCCCAGGTGAATAGGGTAAAAAAAAAAAAAACCTGAATAGATATCCTTCACCAGTTGATTGATTATAATTGCAAAAAAAAAAAAAATTGTATTTCAAGTTTTCTGAAATGTTATGTTTAAATATGCAAATGAGGCGTTATCTAATTAAATATGCACTAATTTGCATACATTTCAAAAATCTGAACATTGGATGAAGTTAGGTTCAAAATTCGTTTCTTTTTTATATATATTAGAGTCAAATGTTTTTACAGAGGGGGTTTTGGATATCTATATCACAAATCACAAATGTATCACAAATCAGAAAATACTGTCAACAGCCAAAAATAAATACATTTCCACCATGTTTTAAAGGGATACTCCACTTTTTTTGGAAATAGGCTCATTTTACAACTCCCCCAGAGTTAAACTGTTGAGTTTTACCGTTTTTGAATCCATTCAGCCGATCTCCGGTTCTGGCGGTACCACTTTTAGCATAGCTTAGCATACATCATTGAAGTGGACAAGACCATTAGCATTTCTCAAAAAAAATGACCAAAGAGTTTCGATATTTTTCCTATTTAAAACTTGACTCTTCTGTAGTTACATGTTGCACTTAAACCGACGGAAAATGTAAAGTTGCGATTTTCTAGGCTGATATGGCTAGGAACTATACTCTCATTCCTGCGTAATAATGAAGAAACTTTACTGCCGTACCATGAGAGCAGCAGGCGTAATGATATGACGCAGCACCTGAAAATAGTTCCGTTGTGTTGACGGAAGGTAGCCTATTTTCAGGCGCTGCGTCATATCATTACGTCAACTTTACATTTTCCGTCGGTCTTAGTGCACGATGTAACTACAGAAGAGTCAAGTTTTAAATAGGAAAAATATCGAAACTCTTTGGTCATTTTTTTTTTTTAAGAAATGCTAATGGTCTTGTCCACTTCAATGATGTATGCTAAGCTATGCTAAAAGTGGTACCGCCAGAACAGACCCCTCAAAAAAAAAAAAACCTTCAGAATATAGATAAGAATAAAACTGTAAAGTTTGGTGTATGTAAGTGCTACTGAAGTGGAGATTTCTGGCTCAATGTAGGAGGAAAAACACATTTTGAGAAAATGACCATGATATATGTGATTGAAATCTACAGACGCAAATAGATAAAGTGCTCTAAAAGATACAGTTAAATATATTTTGGATGTTTTCTTCCCACTAGTCGGAAATAAGCACTTTATGAAAAGCCAAAAAGCCCAAAATCTCAAAATTGACGGATGCATGAAAAAACACTATTTTTGCCTGTATTGTCTCGCCTTAAGAGAAACATTTGAGATACAGTGAATACATAGATGAAACAACTGAGCTATGAAAGAGCAACATCTCTAAAGTTTCCCCAGGGATATGTTACATGTCTGTGACGGATTGTGATTTGTGTCCTAAAATTACCCATGATCCCCCCCTTATTTTCTCCTAATTCTATCAACACGCCGAAGCTTGCTGAATATTTTTTCTCTGTGTACATTTTTTTTTTTTACTCTAGTTTGAAAAGTGTCTCTCAGCTCAGTTGTTGACATGCATCTTCAGTCGAGGAGACAGCAGGGAAATTATGCAAGCTCAGCGAGCTCCTGCAACATTCTCACATCTCGCTAAGCAGATTATTCAAATGACCCCACAGGTGCACTATTGATGTTCTGCCGTAAGACACCTGCAATAGCGCCTCCCAACAGGAAGCACAAGGTCAGAGCTTATTCAGAATTAACCTCTAAGATCTTGTTCAATCCTCCGTAATGCCAAAGAAGAACAGTAAATGAGTTGTTTGTCCGTTCAGTCGGGGCAGGGCTGTCGGTCGCTCGGCACCATACCAGTGCTGTATTGCAACGCATTCTCACCCCAAGGCGTCACTAAAATGACAATTTTGACCATGCTTCAATATTCAACGCTTTAGGCACCCTTTAGCGTCAGTTACATGACGCGATCCTAGGGCGTCATCTTACTGACGCTTTACCTAAGCGTCAGTTAGATGACGCGGGTAGGTTTAGGTCTGGGGTAGGGTTAGGATTAGATAGCGTCATCTAACTGACGTTAAAGGTAAAGCGTCAGCAAGATGACGCCCTAGGATCGCGTCATGTAACTGACGCTAAAGGGTGCCTAAAGCATCGAATATTGAAGCATGGTCAAAATGATTCCCAAGGCGTCAGTTTCATGACGCCTTGGGGTGAGAATTGTCTATTTTTTCGGTGAGTTTGAGAGACATTAATGAATGATGGTCAAGCTTCATTACTTACACATCATATATTTAGTTTGAGATCTGTAGGCTTCTTCTTATCAATTTTTTAAACAAGACTGCTTAATATTTTTGTGGAAAGTGATATATATTTTTTTATGATTCTTTGATGAATATAAAGGTAAAAAGAACAGTTATATAAATGTGATAGTTATAGGCTATATATATATATATATATATATATATATATATATATATACTATATATATAATACGTAAATGCATACAAAGGTGTAATTTATGGGTGGGACGGGGACTAACCATAATTTATTGTATTATAGTAGATGTAAGGATGAAACTATCACATTAAACAAATTCTATGTCGATAAATTAAACTCAATGTACTATTGAAATTGAATTCTGGATTCAATTTCAATAGTAAATTGAAACTATTGAACCCCCCCCCCACACACACACACGCACACACACATACACACACCCCTGTCCCACCTAGTTTTTCAAATAAAGTGCCACTATATACAGTATACAAATTCAAACCATGTGTCATTGAGTAGGAAAGGGCATGATCATGCTTCTGCTATCATGTCAAATATGAGCTTCTGACTGTGAATAATTCCGACAATGTTATTTGTGAATAAATCTGCAAGTATCTACGTTCATTCATCCGCTGTCCTCTGTGAACTCTAACAAACAAACACACAATCACACACTCAGGCAGCACTCAGATACCCCTCCCACAAAAAAACACTTCTGTTTGCCAGACAAACATACACACTCACACACTCTCTCTGATATGCCCCCTCCTAAACAGACTCTAAAGCACTTCACTCAACTGCCGTACTCACACTCGCACACACACACACACACACCTTTCCCACCTTCCCCTGCTGTTAGCGAGGAACATGCCAAAGCAGAGCGGCGGAGTAAGACACACAGCTCAGACTGGAGTGTGACACTCGGAATAAATTAGCACACTGGCTGGTGGAGCGAGAAGGGAAGGTGGGCACGATAAAGGAGCCAATCAGGCGCTGAAGCCCCCCTTTACAGGACATGGGGCGACTGGTGCTCGGCTGTTGCCGGAGTGAGGAGAAATTTTGGCTAGCAACATTTCAGCCAATCGAATTCTACAAACACCGGCAAAGGGGAAAACAACTTTACGCTGTGTGTGTCAAGAAAATGAAAAATGTGCTCTAAAAAAAGCTTTCTGTTGCCAGGTTTTGGGCTGCTTCTTAGGGCGTGTTTGCGCGCCGCAGACTAGGACGAGACAGACGCTGTCTGAATCTGCTCTTTTGTCTGGTTCTCGCTGCAAGATACCTGTAGGATATTTTTAAAAACGTGGATTTAAGCGTGACAGATTATCTATAGGTCGCACCCCTTCTCACTAGCTACCTTAACTATTCCTCAATGTTTCCAGTTGACATTTGTTGCTGCAAAGGCATGTTTTCTCCCATTGTCCTGTTAAGTAAACGTGCGTGGCTGAGAGGGAGAGAGAGAGAGTGAGCGAGCGGGTGAGAGACACAGAGAAAGAGTTGCGTTTGACTGACAGTCGTAACCTTTTCAGTATGCGGAGTTGAGGTGGGGTGGGGAGGTGGCACGTTTCAGAGCAGACAGGCTCTTGTCATCTTCCGATAGAAGTGTGGGAGGTCGTCCTGTATCCTGTCCGTGTCGCGGCTAAGCTGTGTGTGCGAGCGCCCACGGATAATTTCATACTCCACATCTGCCTCAACCCCCCAACCCCCCAACCCACCCCCCCCCCCCCCCCAATCAAACCCCCATTCTTTTTTTTCTCCTTAAGTGATGTTGAATCCCGCTTTTTTTCCTTACATCTCTGAGCAATTAGCACATTTTGCTGAAGGATTGCAACCAGCACTTTAAAAAGGCGTAATTATCTTTATTGAGCATGCTCCCTTTTTTTGGCACTGAGGACGACAGCTCTTCCCTGTTGTTACCACGGCCACCGATGCCGCTGTTGCCATGGTGTGGGGTTGCTCTGTTAGGCTGCATTTGATTGGTTGAGAGTGCGGTTCCCATTAGGCAAATGATAGCGTCCTGCCGGCCGGAGTGAGATAGGCCTACTGTACCCTGAAAACAATGAACTTGGCTTTCATTTTACATCATCATATCTGGCTCATTTGATTTATTTGAACTGTTTTTCATTTTAAGAATTAAAAGTGTTTTTAGAGTTTTTGCACAATATTATGTCAATGAATAAGAGCAATTTATTTGTTTCAGCTAAGATCCTGTCTCGATGTTGTGTTTGAGGTGGGATAATTCACACAAACATTTCATTATACTGTACAAAATATTTATATAATTATTCAACATTTCTTACATAAGACATTCTGCAAGACATATTCAGCAAGTATGCATTACATTAATTAAAAGTGAGAGTAAAGTCATTGATAATGTTACAAAAGATTTTTATTTCAAATAGCTTAAATGCTGTTCCTTTGAACTTTCTACTCATCAAAGTATTCTGGACAATAAGTGTATCACGGTTTACACTTAAACCGTGTAATAAGAAATGTTTATTGAGCAACAAATCAGCATATTAGAATGATTTCCGAAGAATCATGTGACACTGAAGAATGATGCTGAAAATTCAGCTTTGCCATTACAGGAATAAATTACATTTAAAAATATTCAACTAGAACAGTTATTTTAAAATGTAATAATATTTCACAATCTTACAGTTTTACTGAATTTTTGATCAAATAAATGTAGCCATAAGAGCCTTCTTTAAAAAAAAAAAAAAAAAAAAAAAAAAAAAAACTTACTGAGCCCAAACTTTGAATCCTTTTAATACATCATATATATATATGTAGCAAAAAAAAAAATGAACAAGCCATTATTTCAATATGATGTGCATATCTGGGTCTGTGCTTGTTTTAGCTCGCAGCCTCGCACACTATACTTCTAGAACACTCCATAGTTTCTTTACAATGGTCCGCAGAAGTACTGGCACACAGCAAATGATTACATGACCCAAAACAAGACTTGATCTGCACACTGCATTTCAATACAGGTGAATGAAAGGGCGTATCGTTAAACTTCTTTCTCTTATGATTTCTTACGGAATTTCTTGGGTTTTTTTGCGGTTTAGTGGTCAAGCCTGATTCTTTGACGCTAACCTTTCCAAATAAAAGTACTTGCAGAATGTTCCCACTTTGGGTGACAGCATGCTTTAAACGTTCGGTGTGCCATTTGTGAAATGAAGCTATTTTACAAGCCTTTCACAGCAATCTTATAGAGCACATTTTGAGGAGCTCATGGGCTGACAACAGTCATTTTAGACCAACTAGTGAAACACAGAGAGAATTTCTAATGCTGTTTTTTTTAGCCTCAAATGTCTTGAGAAAAAAATGTGTTGTGTGCTTTCAGCATTGACTTAAAGAGTGAGCGTTCAGAAGTTCTTTTCAAAACTAACTTTTTTGCCGTGACTTGTCAATTAGGACCCAGAGATGTAATCTCTGTTTGGTTTTCAGCTTTTCAAAGCCTGATTATGTCAAGGTCTAGACTATAAAAAAATCAATTTAGTCTTTATGCTATTAAAATTGAGAGATGTAATTTCTCAGGATGTTTTCAGGCATGCTTTTTATTATAAAGGGATGCATTTAATAGTTACATTAAAGTTAGTGACTTTCAGAGTGAATTGGAACATCTGATATTTGGATTCTATATGGTGTAATTGTAATTTTAAGAAGCTAAATAAAAGTTTAGGTAGAACTTGCATATTCCCAGACTTAAATCGCCGGTTACTGGTGTAACCTTGGTTCTATGAATAGTGGAAGACCGCCAGAGACGGTCGAACATAGTGGAAGGAGTCGCGTCTCGCGAGCCATATCGAGAATCTCGCATTGATTTGTCACCTGTGACCCTGACCGATGACGTGTCAGCAGCTATATCCGCTCCGTTCACGTCACGGTCGTTCTCTGCAGTCATTCTCAGTCCGAGTGACCAGAGACTCTGGCGGTCTTCCACTATTCATAGAACCAAGGTTACACCAGTAACCGGCGTTCTATTTCACTGTTACAGACCGCCAGAGACGGTCGAACATAGTGGAAGACGAATACAACCAAGTCACGAGGGCCGCTCACCTAGATACTGTCCGCTAACACAGCAGAACTGACCAAAGGAATAGGTGCCACATTAATCCTGTAGAATCTTGTGAACGTGCAAGGTGACGACCATGTAGCCGCTGCACATATATCAGAAAGGGGCACTCCCCGTAGTGCTGCCCAAGAAGTAGCCACTGATCGGGTTGAATGGCATTTAATAGATGCTGGAACTGTCTGACCAGCCGAATCATATGCCTGTATAATGGTATCCACCACCCAATGAGACAACCTTTGCTTCGACAAGGGTGAGCCCCTCTGACAGGCATCAAAACGGACAAACAGCTGATCAGTGGTGCGCCATGAAGCAGTCTTCAACACATACTGTCGCAATACTCTCACTGGACACACAGCTGTCTGGGAAGCCTCTTGATTAAATGCCGCAAGCTGAATGGGCTGGTTCACAAAGCGGTCAGACAACACTTTAGGTCGGAAAGCTGGATTCGGCCAGAGTGTAACCTGATTGTACTCGGGCCCCCATCTGAGACACTGTGGACTCACCGAGAGAGCATGAAGCTCACCTACTCTTCTGGTTGACGTTATAGCCAAGAGAAAAGCAGTCTTCATCGAAAGACTCTTAATATCAGCTTGTTCAAGTGGTTCATAAGGTGGTAAACGCAGGCTGTTAAGCACCATCTGAAGATCCCACTGGGTATGCATTATCCGTACCGGTGGATTAAGACGTACTGCTCCCTTAAGGAAAGCCACCACCAACTTTTCCGCACCAATTGATTTCCCCCCCCAGGGGTTCCGATGTGCTGACAAGGCTGCCACGAATACCCTTAGAGTCGCTGGGGACCGCCCAGTGTCCAATAAATGTTGTAAGAATTCCAACACTGAACTGATGGAACAAGTGACTGGGTTAACAGACCGATCTGTACACCATGAAACAAAGATTCTCCATTTACTGGCATAAGTGCGACGTGTTGATGGGGCTCTTGCATTCATGACAGTGTTCCTCACATCTGCGGAACACAGTGAGAGCTCTTGCTCAACCCCAGGGGCCATACACATAGACTCAACCTGCCCGGTGAGGGGTGCCAAAGCTCCCCGTTCATTTGTGACAGTAGGTCCCTCCGAACTGGCAATGGTTGTGGTGGACCGGTCGTAAGGGCCATCAGCAGACTGAACCATGGTCTCGCTGGCCAGCAGGGTGCCACTAGAATAAGCCTGTGTCGTCTCATCTGCACACGCCTCAGCACAGGCCAGAGAAGTGGAATTGGAGGGAAAGCATAGAGGAGGAGGTCTGGCCAGTCGTGGGCCAGGGCATCCTGGCCTAGTGATCCCTGCTCCTCCTGCTCTGCAAACCACAGCGGGCAATGTGTTGTATTCCTGCTGGCAAAGAGGTCGACTGCTGCGGTCCCATAAAGTCCCCAAACTGACTGAACTACCGCCTTGTGCAGACACCAGTCCCCTGGCTTCGGACCCGATCGAGAGAGTGAGTCTGCCACACTGTTGCAGTGACCGGGAATGTGTGCCGCTCTGATCGACAGGAAGTGCTGGTTTGCCCACAACAACAGCACTCGTGAAAGTCGAAGGCAAGGTAGAGACCTCGTGCCCCCTTGGTGATTGATTAAAAACACCACTGTGGTGTTGTCGGTCCGCACTAGGATGTGCCTCCCTGATAACTCCTGTCTGAAGTGTCTTAGGGTGAAAAGCACTGCCCATAGCTCTAGGATGTTGATGTGAGATGTCTCCTGCTGCAAGGTCCAACTCCCCTGCACGCCCTGGTGTTGCCACAGCCCTCCCCATCCGGAGAGAGAGGCATCTGTTGTCACTACTTCTCTGCGTGCTGGGGGTGGTCCCATTGGTACACCCCCTTGTAGAAATTGTTCCCGTCTCCAAAGCCTCAGGGAGACAGAGCAACTGGTTGTCACCACAACAAGGGTCTGTCGGTTGTGGACTGCTGACAACCGTCTGGCTATCAACCAACGCTGAAAAGGACGAAGGTGTAAAAGTCCTAAGTGAATGGCCGATGAGGCTGCCGTGAGAAGGCCCGCTAGCCGTAAGAAGTGAAGATAAGGTAGCTTGCGTCGAACCTGGAACCTCGCTATGGCTCCTTGTATAGCCTGCCTCCTGCGCGCTGTGAGGGTAGCCCTCATTATTCTGGAGTCCAGATGTAATCCCAGAAAACATATTGACTGGCATGGAGTAAGGCAGCTTTTCTCCAGGTTTACCCTCAGTCCTAAAGCAGTAACATGCTCCAGTAGGCGCTGTGTGTTGTTGGCTACCTGCTGAGGTGATCTGGCACAAAGCAGCCAATCGTCCAGGTAAGGGAGAATCAACATGCCCTCCCGTTGTAGAGGTTCTAGTGCCACTTGCATACACCGTGTGAATACACGGGGAGAGAGGGAGAGGCCAAATGGTAGGACTCGATATTGGTATGTCCTGCCCTGGAATGTGAACCGAAGAAACCTTCTGTGATGAGGTGCAATGGGGATGTGGAAATATGCATCCTTCAGATCCACAGAGGTAAACCACATGCCGGGTTCGACCGCTTGTAGGACATCCTTGACACGCAGCATGCGGAAAGGAAGGTGTTTGAGACTCCTGTTCAAGCGTCTGAGGTCCAAGATTGGCCTGAAGCTTCCATCCTTCTTGCGAACTAGGAAGTACTTTGAATGAAATCCCCCCGGTTGGACCTGGGGGTTTACTAGCTCTACCGCACCCTTTTCCAGTAGCTTCCGGACCTCGAGAGATAGAGCAAGAGCCTGACGAGGGTCCCGAACCACTGTGGGCCGAGTGTGTGTGCATAATTGGGGTCTGTGACGGAACTGAAGACAGTAGCCCCTGTCGAGTGTGTCGAGGAGCCACTTGTTGTTCGTAATCCCTCTCCAAAGTTGTAGTTGAGAGGTTGAAAAGTGTCCCATCACAGACCCTGGACCATCACCGACGATGAGGAGCGGTCTCCCTACCCCTGGGGGGACGACGATAAGTAGCCACAGGGCGAGCAGGTGGTCTACGAGCACGGGATGCCTCCCTTCTCGAGTCATACCCAGGTCGAGTTGCCTGCTGTACAGGCCTGTAAGACTGTCCCTGCCTGCACTGGAATGGATTTGCATGACGAACAGGTATTTGATGTGAGGATGGTCCATAATTCACACTGCGCTCAAAGTGCTGGGACCGAGACTCCACTGCACGAACTCTGCGCTCAAGAGCTTCTTGAGCGGCTGGACCAAAAATCTGCCCAGGTACCAGAGGTAGTTGACGAAGATTGCTACGGCAAGCCTCTGGAAGTTTAGACTGTGCTAGCCAAACCTGCCGCCTAGCCTGAGTAGTAAGCCCAAGAGCCTTTCCGCTAGAAAATGCGATTGAACCCAAGGCTTGTAAGGAAGCCTCAAGTAACTCAGATGTGGTATTATCTGGTGGGTTAGTACTCAAAGTAGAATGAAGTGCCAGCAGAAGATGAGCCATGGAATTCCCCACACGACTCAAGCCTGAGACAGTATTATAAATCCTGACCAACAGATCATCTGTACGTCTACACTCTGGGTTGGGACAGCGAAGATTGTGTCTAAGAGCCTCATCTGGTGACACTACCAGTGAAGAAATGCATGGCTCCACTGGGGGCATGTTACCAAGGCCCTTTTCGTCTGCATCAGCCATTGCCGCTAGCGTACGAGCCACACGATCAGGTCTGGATAAGGGAGCTGACCGAAACGCTGAAGAAACCACATCTGTGAAGTCAGGACAACTCGGCATTAGGAAATCCTCCTGCTGGGAAACTGGGCGACGCAAGAGGTTTGACTGGCCTGATAGGGGAGGAGGTGGATCCAAATTCCGCTTAGCGAGCGCCATCCTGAGTGTGTCCTGCAGAGAGAAAACCACTGAAGGCGGCGCATCCTGAAGGCCAGAACCGTCGTCGCTATGGGAACATTGGACCTGGGAATGTGAGGGTCTCGTCTCCTCCATTGGCGTATAATACTCCTGTTCCTCCCGGTCTAAGGAGTCAGAAGCCGCAATAGATAAAGTGTCTGGTTCTCTCCTGGACAACCTGGATGCCAGCTCACACCTGGGCAAGGGAGGAGCTAAACCACCCCCCCCTGTCCCCTCACTCACATTCTGACGAGTGGGGGGAACAGATAATAAGTCTCTAATACCCTGAACTGCGTTCGCAAGTTCAGCTACTTGCTGGGTCAATGTACTTGACTCCGAGGAGGTTCGCATCCTCTTTGAAGGCCTTCCAGTCCCACTGGCCACACGCTTGCTACTCACATGTGACTCTGTCCCAGCTGATGGAGCAGAATTCTCAAACTCAGGGTCTAATTCAGCCAGTCGATGCTGTCTCATCTCCAAGGACATCAAACCACATTCAGGACATGGGTCTACTAAAGCCTCTCGGAGGTGATCAATGCCTAGGCAAGTAGGACATTGAATATGAGCATCCATGAGATCCATTGGACCGAAGCAGAGGGAACATGAAGCTGCCATCACTTCCAGCCCAGTTAGTTGAAAAAACCCCTGGTCAACCAATGGGGTTATCCACAATAAGGTTTATCAATGTATCACTCTGGTTAACCAATGAGCATAACCTAAAGTAGCAGTTTCTGACAATATACAATACCACACGCAGTATAACAGAACCCTGGTTAACCACTGAGTTCACATGAGTACTCACCTCAACACTGCTAGTAGCGATCGGTTCCAAACAAACCCTGGACAACCAGTGGGTATATGGTCCGATGCACGTCAAAATATATCCAAATATATACAAATATTTCTCCCGAGACACAGCTGTAGCGGGGAGCAGTTGCTCACCAAAAACGCTGTGCACGCTCGAGCGAGATCTCTTCGCGAGAATGACAAAGAGAACGACCGTGACGTGAACGGAGCGGATATAGCTGCTGACACGTCATCGGTCAGGGTCACAGGTGACAAATCAATGCGAGATTCTCGATATGGCTCGCGAGACGCGACTCCTTCCACTATGTTCGACCGTCTCTGGCGGTCTGTAACAGTGAAATAGAAGCAGGTTTGAGCTGTTTTAACTGAAAGCAATGTGCACTGACATATCTTAAAATATGTCACTGCCATTGTTTTGTCTCAAGACGCACACCAGTAATGCTTTTTTCTAAGGCACGTATAAATGTACTAATTGAACTTAGGCCTAACACTGTAAAAAAGAAGAAAAAAAAAGAAAACCTGCCTTAAATTTTTAAGTACAATCAGCTTGGATGTTTAAGTAATTTCAACTTAAATTACATTAAACTGACCTTTAATGAAAATTAGTTGGATCTTATTTAACTAAGCCTGTCTTAGTTCTCATTTGTCTCCTTGGTTACTCATTGATTAGTCATTCTGTTCAGCCTGTAATTAGTTCACTTTGTTTGCATCTTGTATTTGAGTTTCTATCTGTTGCTGCAACACATTCTCATCCCAAGGCGTCATCTAACTGACACTTTTGACCATGCGTCAACATGCCGACGCACATGGTACCCCTTAAGCGTCAATATGCAGGGCTCGAATTTCGCCGCGGGATTGCGGGTATTGCGCATAATTCTAATCATTCCCGCAGGTCTCCCATTTATAATGCGGGAAATTAATCCACACAGCAATCGTAATCCACACAGATTATGAAATCAAATCATTCTTTTAACAACTATCTGCCAGTGTTCAGCGGTGCCGCGTCTTCTATCTCTTCTCTCAAAATGTGATGTGCAAGGCAAGCATCAAGCGCTGCGGCGATAATACACACTCGCGTTTAGGAGTCGGGACATGACGCAATATTCACTTGCACAATCGGGCCAGCAGTGCATCGTGACTGAAGTTTACCATTTGCACGTCTTTTTAAGTCTTACCAGTTTAAACATTCAAGCGATTTTAAATGAATCAGTGCTCGCGCGCTCTCTGAGATGATTTTTCTATGCGCACATTCATAGAAAATCCGCCTCAAGAACAGCTGGCAGTAACAAAAGTTATTTTTCGCGGATTATATTGCTTTAACACGCAAAATTGTCAATTTCTGTCTTCGTGAGTATACTCTAAACATATCGGTTTTGTCTTTAATAAGCATAAAACGCATGCCAGTATAATGAACACAGGATCCGTGCACTAGCTCTTAAAGTGACGGCAGCCATATGTGTCTGTCATTAATTTTGTTGTCAAAACAACAAAAGACAGCTTTAAGTTAAAGGAATCAGAATTAATAGCCTATGTATTTAATTTATTCAGGACTAAAATACTACCCAGTGTTATTTTCTATTTGATTACTTTATTCAGTTTCTGTATATGAATCACTGATCTATATAATGTCATTCATTCTATATAGATCAGTGATATGAATACTAGTGTTAGACCTATTCAAAAACTTTTCTCTTTATTTGTATCTTTATTCTATTGTATTTATTTGTGCTACTTTTTTCAATTTAATGAAACAATTTAAATCAAGCTTCCTTGTGATGTGTAAATTCTTAACAACAATATTACCCCATTGTAAAAATGCAATGAGCGCAAACATTTAGGCAAGATAAATGTAATAATTTTGTTTGGAAACAAAATCCCCCCCCCCCCCCCCCCCCCCCCCATTACCATGCGTCTAAATCCGACGCACATGGCACCCTTTAGCGTCAGTTAGATGACGCTTCCGTTATGGGTAGGTTTAGGTCTGGGGTAGGGTTAGGGTTAGACCACTAGGAGGCGCGTCTCATATTGACGCTTAAGGGGTACCATGTGTGTCGGCATGTTGACGTATGGTCAAAAGCGTCAGTTAGATGACGCCTTGGGATGAGAACGGGCTGGTTCCTTTGCCTGTTCTCGTTAATGTTTAGTGGTTGCGTTTGTATTATTCTTGAGCGATCTGTGCTTCTGCAAGAGGATTTTGTGCACTTTACTTGTTCGCTTTCTCAGCAACACGATACACAAGTTATATCTTTTTTATTTATTTACCTTGAATGTAACTGTACATAACTATACTTCAGCTCACGAGGCTTCCTCAGTGCTCAGCGATTGTATACTGTAAAGACAGTATCTGATGAAACATTTGAAGAACTTATTCAACCCAAACCCCAACTCCATCGCAAGGACGACTTGAGCAGGACGCTTCTCAGTGAAACACTACTCAGTTTGAGGTACACATGTTAATTCCTCACTATCAGCATTAACAAGTGTATGTCCATCAACAAACCCATGTGTGTGTGTGTGTGTGTATTTCTAATTTATTGCAGTACACATGCGGGAACTATTAACTGTATATCAATAACGATGCATATGAATCATATGAAAGTGTATGTTCTAGTGACGTAGAACCGAAAAGCAGGATTTCGAAACAAAAACGACACGTAAAGACAGTTCAGAGTCGATTCTTTTTTTTGGGAGACAATAACTTTATTTATCGTGCACTTTCGACTTTACAAATTTGCAGAACGTTTACATTCACAAACAAATATATTACACACTGCATGAAAGGGAATATTCGAAAAAACATAATAGGGGCAATATTTATTAAATATTTAGCTGGTAGTTCAAGGACGTAGAAGATCACACATTGTAAACACTTTCTGTAATCATGCTGTAATCATAAATAATATGGGTATTCATGATATTTTAACATTCACTTTATTGTATGCCCTTTTTAAACATTTGTGTTGTTTTCCACTTGCTTGTGGTGACACAAATTGCGTGGGAGTGTGTCAGTGTATTACGTTGTTAATCAGGCCAGTTTCTATTGTCTTCATTTGGCTTTTAATTAACAGCGCTCCCTGATATAAACAAATAGTTTTCAGTCAGTTAACCAGTGTGCATCTTTATTGTTGCATGGCCTCTACTTGTCAGAGGAAATCAGCTCAGTGTTACATCTCTTTCTAAGTAATCTTTAGCCGCTTCTCCCACATCTGACAGCCAATTATCCACAATTATACAACAGTATTTAGCAAACCTGTTATTTAGAGGCAGATACCTCCTCCTCAAAGCCAACGCATTAAGATTTGACCGGACTATGAGTCTCTCTGCAGTAGTCAATATCATGTTCAACAAAGATAAGGATATCTATCTGCAGGAGTCCATTGAGGATGGACAGTATCTCATGCTATCACAACCTCCAGAAATGCAGGTCAAAGTGTTTATTTCACGGTCAGATTTGTGATCATGGAAATTTCAAATCTCACCCAGTGATGATTTTCAGAAGAACATTCCCTCATGTAGCTCCTTCACCTCCAACTTTCAGTTCTCACCTCACTGATCTCACTCTCACCCTCTGATATCATCACACTCAGCTGAGGAGTTCATCATTTCAAGAACAAAATATTCAGCATTGGTCACTCAGAACCTTGACACAATCTACTCGCTGACCCTATTCCACTCCAATCCACATCTGACCTCACTTGAGGCATACCAGATGAAGACTACTGGCTGCTCTCCAGTCTCCTTCTTCCCTTTCATGTCAAAAGCTTTTGAGTTTGGTATGTGTAACTTTCTTACCGAGAACAATCTGCTTGACCTTTATTAATCAGGCTGGAACCAGGCCACTCCAACTGAAGTGCTTACTTTAGCCAGAATGCCCTCACTTAACTCCACACTGATTCGCTCTTTACTCTCACAAATTTACAGAATTTCCTAATTGAGATTTTATTTCTAAATGTGTACTTTGACTTTATTTTAACTTGTTTACTTGATCATGTCGAGTCATGAGAAGAGCACACTCTCCTCTCCCCTCGCACCACCAACATGCCACATTAAGGTCAAAGTTGCAAATTTGCATGACCAACTGAACCCGGTGTTAAGTCTGGCCCCCATTTGTATGAATTTCCGCACATTAATCCATTAAGCTACTTTTTAGTGGCTGTATTTGTGTGCTCGACTACAGCAGATGTTTTTAAATTACAAATAATGAGTACAAATGGATATGTTCATTTTCTGGTTGAACGTTTTTAACACATAAATCTCAAATAAAACTTCTTTACATCCTGAATAAGATAAGTAGAACTACAATACCATCAGGCTCACATATAACAACTTATGGTATATGATGCTTGTGCACCCTATATAATCCAGTTAATCCCCTAACATGAGGAAGTGAGATGTTTTCATTGCATTTGCAAGTCAATGAATTAATAAATGAATCACATTATCACTGTCCCTCATTTCCCAGTACATTCATCATCTGGATCAGATTCGCCATCTCAAACATATTGTCAAAACGTCCCGGGTTACGTATGTAACCCTAGTTCCCCGAAGGGACGGACACTGCGTGTAATCGCAGTGGGAACGCCCCAGCGTGACGCGTCTGAAGCATGAATGAAATCAGTCAATGGAGAGAATGAGCGTACGGCGAGTGACGTCATAGACCAGGAAGCTATAAATATCCCCTGAGCACACAACACGCCAGCTTAAAAGTTACTGAAGCAGCGACCCAAGGGAATGCCGAGAGTATGGCAGGACACGCAGCGTCCGTCCCTTCGGGGAACTAGGGTTACATACGTAACCCGGGACGTTCCCCTTCAGGGACTACCGCTGCGTGTAATCGCAGTGGGAACGCAATACCCACATCCCCATACGACCAAATCCCCGTCGTGTGTCATCAGGAGACACAAACCGACGAGAGAACCTGAGCCCCTGGAGTGGAGCTAAGGTCAAGGGAATAAAATCTGACGAAAGTGTGCGGTGAGGACCAGCCTGCCGCATCACAAACGTCCTGAAGAGAAGCTCCTGAAAGAAGAGCTGTAGAGGCAGCCATACTCCTGGTAGAATGAGCCCTTACAGCCAAAGGTGAAGGCTGATGGGCCGAACCGTAAGCAAGCGAGATGGCCTCGACCACCCACTTGCTCATCCTTTGCTTAGATGCAGGACACCCTCTCTTAGGTGACCCAAAACAGACAAACAGTTGTTCCGATCTCCTCCACAGAGCAGCTCTGTGGACATACGCATATAAAGCCCTAACAGGGCACAGCAAATTAAGTTTCCTCTGGTCTGACGTCAGAAAAGGCGGAGGACAGAAAGCCTGCAGAACTATAGTTCTAACCAAAGTGGTCGGCACCTTAGGAACATAACCTGGTCTCGGACAGAGAAAGGCCTTAACCATACCAGGAGCAAATTCCAGGCACGAGGGAGCCACCGAAAGTGCTTGAATATCACCAATCCTTTTTAGAGATGAGATAGCAAGAAGAAGGATAGTCTTAAGAGTAAGAAACTTTTCCGAAACTTCCTCGATGGGCTCGAAAGGAGCAAGGGAGAGACCTTCTAAGACGATGGCCAGATCCCAAGCTGGTACCCTTGTGCGAACTGCAGGCCTCAGCCTCAGGGTGCCACGAAGGAAGCGAGATATAAGTGGGTGTTTCCCGAGAGAACCTCCACTTGAAGGGGCGTGGTAAGCAGCTAAGGCCGCCACATACACCTTCAGTGTGGAGTGGGATACCCCTGTGGAGAGACGGTCCTGCAGGAAATCCAGCACTGTACCAACCGGGCAATTAACTGGGTCCTGCTGGCACTCTCCACACCAAGAGGTGAAAAGTTTCCACCTCGCGGCATATAACTTCCTCGTGGAGGGAGCTCTGGATTGGAGGATGGTCTCAACGACCTCAGCCGAGAGACCAGAATCTATGAGCTGGGCCCCCTCAGAGGCCAAGCCCACAGCCTCCATAGCTCTGGACGGGGGTGAAGGATCGACCCACTCGCCTGAGAGAGCAGATCTCTCCTGATCGGTATCTCTAGGGGAGAGCCGTCGAGGAGAGACACTAGGTCCGAAAACCACACTCGGGCCGGCCAGAACGGGGCTATAAGCAGGAGACTGAGCCCGTCCCGGCGAACCCTCTCCAGAACTCCTGGGAGCAGAGCGATCGGGGGAAAAGCGTACAGGCGTGACCTCGGCCACGGATGTACCATAGCATCCAACCCCAGTGGGGCTGGCTGGCTGAGAGAGAACCACAGTGGACAGTGTGATGTCTCTCGGGACGCAAATAGGTCTACCTCGGCACGACCGAAATGTCCCCATAGGAGCTCCACCACCTCGGGGTGAAGACTCCACGCCCCCGGGCCTCGGCCCCTGCCTCGACAGGATGTCTGCCCCCTGATTCAAATACCCCGGGAGATAAATAGCTCTGAGAGAGAGAATTTTCCCCTGGGACCACAGAAGGATCTGACGTGCCAGCTTGTAAAGCGGGCGAGAACGCAGACCCCCCTGGTGGTTGATATAGGAAACCACCGATGTGTTGTCTGTCCGGACAAGAACATGGTGGCCTCTTAGGTCCGGGAGGAAATGTTTCAGGGCCTGAAACACTGCCAACATCTCTAGACAATTTATGTGCCATAGACGGTGATGGTCCTCCCACAGACCCTGAGCCGGGCGACCACTCATGATCGCCCCCCAACCCGTGAGAGAGGCATCTGTCGTTAGCATCACGCGACGACAAGGAGCTCCCAACACAGGGCCTTGGGACAGAAACCAAGGATCTTTCCACATAACCAGGGCGCGATGACACCGTCGCGAACTCATGATCATACGAAGCGAATTTCCCCTCGGGGAGAATCCCCTGGTTCTGAGCCACCACTGTAACGGTCTCATGTGCAGGAGGCCAAAAGGTATCACGTTGGACGCAGCCGCCATGAGACCCAACAGTCTCTGGAACTGTTTTACAGTGGATGACCGGCCTAGCTTGACTTGATGTACTGCGGCGAGAATCGAAGCAACACGAGCAGGTGACAATTGTGCCTGCATCGTCGTCGAATCCCACACTACACCGAGAAAAGTGGTTATCTGTAATGGAGAAAGAACACTCTTCTTGGCGTTGAGTCTCAACCCCAACCTCTTGATGTGAGCAAGAACGACATCTCGATGCCGAACCGCCTGATGTTCCGATTGAGCTAGAATTAACCAATCGTCTATATAGTTCAGAATACGGATGCCCTGCAGCCTGAGCGGAGCTATAGCTGCATCCATACACTTCGTGAACGTGCGGGGTGACAGTGCTAGGCCAAACGGAAGAACCCGATATTGGTACGCTTCGCCCCCGAAAGCGAACCTCAGGAACTTCCTGTGTTGAGGGAGGATAGATACATGAAAGTAAGCGTCCTTTAGATCTATCGTGACAAACCAGTCCTCGGATCTGATTTGTGACACGATCTGCTTGAGAGTGAGCATCTTGAACTTGAGCTTCCCTACAGTGTGATTTAAGACACGCAGATCTAGAATGGGACGCAGCCCTCCATCTTTTTTCGGAACGATGAAGTACCGGCTGTAGTATCCTAACTCCCTGCTGGGTGGAGGAACCCGTTCTATAGCCCCTTTTTGCAGCAGAGTTTTTACCTCCTGTTCTAATACCAGAGCCTGCTCGGGGCCTACCACAGTGGGCAGAACCCCTCTGAACCGAGGTGGACGCGTTCTGAACTGAATAGCGTACCCGTTCTTTATAATATTCAGGACCCACTGAGAAACATTGGGAAGCATTTCCCATTCCGCCAGGAACTCTACTAAGGGAACCAGCCTCTCGAGGCTGGCCTCTGGATGAACATCCCGAGTGACAGACACAGCGCCCTGTAACATACTGGCAGGAAACAGCTGGTCTGAACACTCCACAACCCTCCTCGGAGGGGGCGAGCGTCCCTCGGGAAATCGCTCGCCGAGTCTCTCTACGCCCTGTGTAGGCAGGGTTAGTAGAACAGACCCCTGAGGGCATCGGGAAAGACAGGGCACCGTGTTCTTGTGCGGTGAACTCAAGTCTCTCCCGATGGGGACCACCCTCAGAGTCCTGACGTTCAGCCCGTCAGGACTTTTTCGACGCGGCCTTCCTGGCGACAATGACTGTCCTCAGATCAGTCCTGCCCCGAGACGGCCGCGCCGGAGAGCTCCCCGCCTCGTCCCTCCAGTTTCCCTGCGGGGGGGCACGAGACGCGACACTCCGCTTCTGCTGTGCTCTTTTTGAAGAGGAAGAACTCGACGGCTGGGACTGCCCTTTTCGCTCAGCAGCCCCAGTGACACGTATTTTGAGAGGGATAAATTTAGAAAAAGCAGCCGCCTGTTTTTTCTCTTCCTGGAACCTCTCCGTGACCGAGTGAAGAGCGTCACCGAAGAGGCCCGCAGGCGAAACAGGAGCATTTAAAAGGAGAGACTTATCTTTTTCCTTCATCGATGTCTGACTCAACCATAAGTGCCTTTCTGTGGCCACCATGGCTGCCATAGATCGACCAATAGATTTAGCGGACTCTCTGGTGGCACGCAGAGTGAGATCAGCAGTCTGCCTAAGTTCGCTAATCATATCAGCCGAAATTTCACCCCCCTCAGAAACATCTTTGAGCAGGTCGGCCTGATAAGCCTGCATAATAGCCATCGTATGCAAACACGCAGCCGCCTGCCCAGCCGCCGAGTAAGCCTTCCCCACCAGCACAGAGGTATTCTTTAGTGGTCTAGATGGAAGAGCTGGCGCTTTAAGTGAAACCGAAGAAGCAGGAGAGAGATAGCTCGCGAGCGTCTCCTCCGCCTTCGGCATCGTCACATAACCAGCAGATTTAGCACCAAAAATGTTACCATAAGCATTTGACTGATTCGTGTAAATTCTGCTAGAAACCGGTCTAACCCAGGTCTTTGAAACCTCAGCATGAAGGTCTGGGAAGAACGGTAAGCACCGGCGAGAAGGTTGAGGTCGTGCAGACAGAAATCTATCATCTAGTTTGCTTTTAATTTTAGAATTCTGTCTATCAGCTGGCCACTCGATACTGAGCCTTTCAACAGCCCGAGATAACACATCCATCAAACCTTCTTCATTTGCAGTATAATGTGTCACACTAGTTTCCTCTGATGCAAAACTTTCGACATCCAGATCCTCAGAACTGGATAATCTTAATTCAACATCATCATATGCCTCCACCTGGGCAGAAGTAACCGCCGCAGCGCGTGCTTCCGAAGCCGGGTGAGAGGCACCGGATCCCGCCGGAGAAAGCTGAGATAGGGCGGGGCCCGTCTCAACATCGCCGGTGAGATCCATCTGCGAACCCCAAGTCAAGCGCCGCCGCTCTGCCTCAACAGAAGCGGGACCCGAGCCTTGGGGAGCTCGCAGCAAACCACTCTCCTCGAAGAGCGATCGCCGCGAGCGCAGAGTTCTAAGAGGAAAGCGTTCGCAATGCTTACAGTCGACTCCCTCAAGAGCCGACTGGGCATGCTGAACACCCAAACAAGCCACACATAACTCGTGTGAATCCCCACCCGTGATGTATCGAGTACAGGGGGGAACACACTTCCTATACTGCTCGCTCATATTGGTTTTTTTATATATATATATAGTGATAAACTCCTGACAGAACAGACAAACACAATCGACAGATTCAGACACACGCACAGAGCTGCTGAAGTGGCAAAAGCTGGCGTGTTGTGTGCTCAGGGGATATTTATAGCTTCCTGGTCTATGACGTCACTCGCCGTACGCTCATTCTCTCCATTGACTGATTTCATTCATGCTTCAGACGCGTCACGCTGGGGCGTTCCCACTGCGATTACACGCAGCGGTAGTCCCTGAAGGGGAACTATTTTGATCGCTGACAGCTTCTTCACCAGATCCACCATCAAGTGACATTAACACTAATATTTGATTGCGTTCAGCACTTGGTCTGTAAAACGCTGAGCCATTTTAAGTTTTGCTGAAGTTACTTCCTATATTCTTTTGTTTTCTGCCTGCAGTAACTATGAGTGAAACAACATTTCATCATTGCGCATAAGACATTGCCACCTTTTGAAGTAAATGTGAATGGCACTTATTCAGTCATCAAAGATTCAACTATTGTTGTGCAGAAAAAGTATACTTATACTGTACACACCTTGGGATAAAAGGCCAACATCATTTTATCTAATTAAATGTTAAATGTTATTAAATGAACGTTCTCATAATGTGGGAAAAAAAGTTTTAGAGCAGCATTCTCGCAACGTCTTTATGATGTTAGTAATATTTTCTGAATGTTTTTAGAATGTTAGAATAAAATGTTGTGAGAACAATGTTTATGTATATGCCCTTTCAATTTAATTTCAAAGAAATGAAATCAAACACCTTGTAATCACAGTTGACTTTGCTTACATGATGGAATATCATACATCTCGCAAGTTATTTTGGCAAAACGACATATAACCAAATTCAAGGTTATTTTGGCTAGAAGGGGGTTACTCATAGCCAGATTATATCAGGTCTATAGTTAACCTAGACGGTGAAATGTCGGCTTTTGCTTGCTGGGTTACTTTTGATGTGAAAAAAAGTCTCAGCTTTCAAATTCTGTTAATTTGATTACGAAATTCAAAAAATAAATGTGGTTTTAGTGCTCTTTGATGTGGTGTGAAAGATCGCTGTAGCACCTCAGTTCAAGCGACATTTCTTTCTCTTTAATAGTTATAGCACAAAATAAACATAAATTAACATCAGAAGGAATGTTGAAAGATACAGTATATGACTTACCGAAATGTTCCATCCCAGCTAGCAGGGAACGTTCTCAGAACTTTGGCTAACATTCCCTACAAGTTTGGTTAATGTTTTAAAGAAAACATTTGAATGTAATGTTCAAAGAATGTTTTAAGGATGTTTTCTCATTTCAAATAATGTTCCTATAACGTTAAATGTAAACTAAGATATAACGTTTTAACTGTAACATTTTGAGGATGTTTTGGGAATGTTGTTGAGATAACAGATTATACAATGTTCTCAATAAAACATTGGTACAATGTTCCATAATAACAGAGGAGGAACATTATCAAATCAACGTTCGTAAAATGTTTTTAGGATATTATTGAGGCCTGAGATGATGGAGTGTTTTTTATAAAACGTTCTTGTAATGTGACATGTTAACACAACTAGAACATTTTAACTGTAACATTTTGAGGATGTTTTGGGAATGTTGTTGAGATAACAGATCATACAATGTTGTCAATAAAACATTGGTACAATGTTCCATAATAACAGAGGAGGAACATTATCAAATCAACGTTCGTAAAATGTTTTGAGGATATTATTGAGGCCTGAGATGACAGTGTGTTTTTTATAAAACGTTCTTGTAATGTGACATGTTAACATAACTAGAACATTATAACTGTAACATTTTGTGGATGTTTTGGGAATGTTGTTGAGATAACAGATCATACAATGTTCTCAATAAAACATTGACACAATGTTCCATAATAACAGAGGAGGAACATTATCAAATCAACGTTCATAAAATGTTTTGAGGATATTATTGAGGCCTGAGATGATGGAGTGTTTTTTATAAAACGTTCTTGTAATGTGACATGTTAACACAACTAGAACATTTTAACTGTAACATTTTGAGGATGTTTTGGGAATGTTGTTGAGATAACAGATCATACAATGTTGTCAATAAAACATTGGTACAATGTTCCATAATAACAGAGGAGGAACATTATCAAATCAACGTTCGTAAAATGTTTTGAGGATATTATTGAGGCCTGAGATGATGGAGTGTTTTTTATAAAACGTTCTTGTAATGTGACATGTTAACACAACTAGAACATTATAACTGTAACATTTTGTGGATGTTTTGGGAATGTTGTTGAGATAACAGATCATACAATGTTCTCAATAAAACATTGACACAATGTTCCATAATAACAGAGGAGGAACATTATCAAATCAACGTTCGTAAAATGTTTTGAGGATATTATTGAGGCCTGAGATGATGGAGTGTTTTTTATAAAACGTTCTTGTAATGTGACATGTTAACACAACTAGAACATTATAACTGTAACATTTTGAGGATGTTTTGGGAATGTTGTTGAGATAACAGATCATACAATGTTCTCAATAAAACATTGGTACAATGTTCCATAATAACAGAGGAGGAACATTATCAAATCAACGTTCGTAAAATGTTGAGGATATTATTTAGTCCTGTGATGATAAAATATTTTTAATAAAACATTCCTTTCAAATGACTTTTTAACAAAAGTAGAACATTTTGCATGAAACATTTGTAGGATTTTTTAGGGATGTTGTTATCTTTTATAAATCATTGGCACAAAAACAAAGGAGGAACATTATCAAAGCAACATTCATCAAATGTTTTGAGGACATTATTGGCCTGCGATGACAAAATCTCATAATATGATGTGTTAATAATCTCATAATATGATGTGTTAATAAAAGCTCATAACATTTTAAGGATATTTTAGGGAAGCTGTTTAGGTAACAGATTGTAGAATTCTTTTAACCCATAAAATATTAGCATAATGTTCCATAAAAGAGGAACATTATCAAAACAGCATTCGTGAAGTGTTTTGAGGATATTACTCGAACTGTGTGAACTGTTGCGCGAAATGTGTTTACAAGAGACGAGAAGCTGATTGGCGACCACTGTAGATTGACGTTTAAAACCACCAATCACAACGTGATTTTCCCGTGACGTAAGAACATTTGAAATCGACAAACAGCGCGAAGAAAGTAACGTTTTTGTTGAAGAAATCGGCGCAAAATGTCCGTTGTCTAAATTGGCTATTTGACACATTGGCCCAAACAACAGAACTCCTGGTCAACGGAACAGAACTCTTTCACAACGGTAAGTTTTTTTGTGTGTATTTTTCAGTTTACATAGCTTTCTCTTATCCTTGATATCAATGTCTTTCAGTGTTAGATCTTACTTTCTTAGAATTGTATGACAGTCGCATAAAATCTGAGTGTATGTTACTTTTGAATAACAGCTAAGTTAGATTTGTTTTAATCCAGACTCCAAACTCCCTGTTTGAAGATGAATATAGCTAACACAGTAAACACAATAAACTCTCCATTTAGGCTACAACAAAGGTACGAATACTTTTTTGCTACTTAAAAGTGTTAATCTTAATATGTCATTTGAAAGTGAAAGTTGTTAATATTTCAGTAATTCATAAAGAGGTAATGGGAAAATTGGAAAGAGCATTCAGTCTAAAACGTTTTCAGTCTTTTGTGTTTTCTAGCAAATATTGTATGTGCTTGTAATATCGTTGTATGTTGACCGACCATGTTTTAAAATATTTCAGGTAATTACTCTGGTGCTGATGGTCAATGTAAAGGACACAATCTGGCAAATATTGAAGCAAACATAAACCTGCAGAGGTGAATGGATATGGGAGCTGAAGAGCCTTGCAACTGGTAAGTGGTTTTGTAACTTTTGTTGTAAATCTTCATAGAATTACCTCTATATTATAGTACAGATTATAGTAATCTTGTTCAAATGTTAGGAAATAATTATGTTGGTTTAGGAAAGCCAACATATTGTTAACCTATTTAAACTAAATATTATTATTCTGATTTCTGAGACAAAAATGTTCAACTCTTAACTCCTAGAGCTTTAGTGCTAAAAGCACCTAACACAGACCATAAAAGATCTCATCCAAAAATGAGAATTAGCCCATGATTTACTCACCCTCAAGTCATCCTTGGTGTATATGACATTCTTCTTTTTCAGAATACAATCGGAGTTATATAAAGAAATGTCCTGGCTCTTCCGAGCATTATAATGGCAGTGAATGGCCGTTTCTGTTTTAAGTCTATCATGCTCATGCATCCATCCATGATAAAAGTAATCCACACGGCTCTGGCGGGGTTATAAAGGCCTTTTGAAGCGAAGCGATGCGTTTGTGTAAGAAAAATATCCATATTTAAAACTTTATTGACTAAAATAACAGCTTCACTACTAATAGCAAAGAGACGCTGCACTTACAGGTATGATTAATTCACTCTAGAAATTGTTCTATCGCCAATGCATTCAAATGCAGTGCTACTTTATCTGTATCTGATTTAAAACAAGCAGAATTGTAACGTAACGAAATGTAACGATCCATAGACAATATAACTGATGAAAATGAGCTTTAAGTCAGAGCAATAGCCCAGTGGGCAACGAGCGCTGTGATGCTGGAGCTGTGCTCAGGGCGACCTGAGTTCCAGTCTTGGTTCGAGGTTCAGGCTTCTCAAGCCAACATCAAAGTTTGTTCACATAATTTAGCCTTTAGTTGTGTTATTAACATGTATATAATGGATTAAGTATATGTTTTAAATTACAGAAAAAAAAGATACTCATAAGGTATCATATTTATACTTTAAATAAATTAGTCTTTACATAATTTCTGATTACTAATTAGGCTGGCTAATTTTGAAAGTTGTCAATGTCAATATTGCTTGTGATCTTAATATGTATGTATTTGTATTCTTTCTGTTTACACTGTTGCATGATCTTCTTGTATAGGCTATGAGGAAAAACTACCATGCACACAGAGAACAGAGCTCAATGCTGCTAACTGGGCGAGCAGCGACAACTAGAAGAGAAGAACAGTAGAACACCTAATCTTAATACAGATGACTGGATTACTCTTCTGAAGAACCAAGACAAGCAAAGACTGATGATGAGCGCTCTGAGCAAACACAGCAGTCAAGATGCATGAGTGACTTTACTGAGTTCTTCATGTAATGTTGGGCATTTACTGTACGCAGAACTTCTAATAATTTATGTGGATGCCATTTATAAACCTGTTAGATTTTGATGTTTTAATTTTGAGATTAATAAAATTGTATGTTTTAACAATGTTATAGCTAAGCATTTTTTTTGTTTAAGACAACATTTTGGGAACAAAAATAAAACTTCCCGCTAAAAACTTTATAAGAATGTTAGGGGATGTAATGTTCTAAAAATGTTATGATTAAACCTTTATAGAAGGTCATCACAAAACATTTTTAGAGTGTTCTTAGAGAATGTTATGCCATATTTTAAGAGATCATTCTGGGAACAAAAAGAAACTATGCCCGCTGAAAATGTTATAAGAACATTAGGGAATAATGTTCTAACAATGTTAGCATTAAACATTTTTAGAATGTTTTTAAAGAATGTTATTAGAACTTTTAAGAGAACATTCTCGGAACAAAAAGAAAACTACCCGCTGAAAATGTTATAAGAACATTAGGGAATAATGTTCTAACAATGTTAGCATTAAACATTTTTAGAATGTTTTTAAAGAATGTTATTAGAACTTTTAGGAGAACATTCTGGGAACAAAAAGAAAACTACCCGCTGAAAATGTTATAAGAACATTAGGGAATAATGTTCTAACAATGTTAGCATTAAACATTTTTAGAATGTTTTTAAAGAATGTTATTAGAACTTTTAGGAGAACATTCTGGGAACAAAAAGAAAACTACCCGCTGAAAACATTATTAGAACAATGCATGGTAATGTTCTCAGAACATTTTTAGAACAAAAAAATTCTAGCTGGGATGTCTCATATAATCACTGTTTCAACCACAGAAAGATGTAAACAATAAATCTTATAAACAACATGTCAGGAAAGCCATTCAATGACCATAAACTGGATAGTCAACAAGAAAAATAAACTAGAGAAATCACCATACTACCTACTAATTACATCTGTGTGGTTATTATTATAATATTATTATTTTAAAAAAGTATACATATCAGAGGTTAATTAACATTTATATTATAGTAGTGTACCAGCTGTCAGAGTTCGTTTACAGCATTCATTGAGAAAGATTTTTCCTTACTTATTCAAAACAGAAGATGTCTCCCTTCATGATTCACACATAAGAACTCCCATGAGTTCATTAACCTTACCTGAAAGATGTTTTTACAACACCGTCTGTTGTGTAGCACATTTTCATGCATCACCATCACCAGTTAAGGTAAATATTCCAAAAAGAAATTTGAATACTCCATTGAGACTTGGTTTATTCAAAACAATTGTGATATTTCCTTGTTTTCTTGTGGCTTATATGAATCAAGTTCGTTTGTCTGAAGTAGCCAAACAAATAATATCTCATGGTCATCTTGTGCTACATGCTACAGTTGCTGTATAATAACTGATTTAATTATAAGGCCCTAAATGGCTTAGATCCTGTGCATTTAACTGATCTTCTATCGCACACTCTCAGAAAAAAAGGTACAAAAGCTGTCACTGGGGTGGTATATTTTCAAAAGCTACACTTTTGTTCCTTTTAGATACTAATATGTACCAGTAAGGTACCAATATGCACCATTTAGGTACAAAGTGCACCTTTTGAAAAGGTACAGTACCATCCCAGTGACAGTTTTTGTGATTTTTTTTGTTCTATGATCTTTAAGGTGATGAAACTCTGGACTTTAAGTAATACCTAGAATATCTACATCCAGTAAAGGAGGTAGAGCATTTTTGCATTTGGCTCCTAAACTCTGGAATATGTATCTGATAATGTTTGAGGCTCAGACACACTCTCCCAGTTTAAATCTAGATTAAAGACACATGCTTTAGCCAAGCATTCACATAATGCACCTCATAACTTGTACTCCAGTTATATCAGATAAAATGCACATTATTATCTTTTGCTTGAAATGTTATGAACAGCAGCTACGCTAATCATTTTTCCATTTGCTTTTCTGTCTCTACCTCGGGATGCCCCGAGGTAACTAGTGCGAACGCCAGCCCAAGTTTGGATCCAGATTCTTACGAAGATTTCAGATGCCCCAATACCTGTGAAGAGATGGAGCCAAATCCAAGATGACGCCAACTCTGAATCAACATGTGCCAATGCTAAATTTCCTATCTCTGACCTGCACAACAGTCACTTTTCTAGAGTTTCTGGTGTCAATTTCAGCAGAAACAATAGACTCAACTCATTTCTTATATGTTCCATCTTTAGAACTTGAAACCTGTATTAGGTTTCAAGGCACTTGACTTTGTAGCTGCTTGTTTCGGTGATGATTATTTAACATAAACCTTTTTTGTCATACCAGTCATTCTGGTAAGAAAGAATCGACCAAGGACATCATTATACATATTATATGTGAAGCTCTATAAAAGAGATTAAAAGTAGCATGAACATAATGTAATTTTGTGTAGCTCATGCTACATTGATCTTTTGAAATTATGAAATGAAAACATTACATTTTTATTTTTCCCGCACATTCCAGGTGAGTAATTTATCAGTGCACATTATTCCAAAGAAATTGCATGTCTACACAATCTTTAATCAAAATGTTTCCTCTGAAACAACTGTCCTTTTCTGTTGATGTCATTAAGGCCATGCAGGCCATCAGAAAATGTTAGCCAACAGTCAAATTGCTATGAATTCTGGTGTGTAACATACTTTTCAACATCCAGTCAATTCCAAGCGGATAAAATCAAGCCCCGCCTTATGATGTTGTGAGTAAATATCCTATTTCCCACACGAAAACAAGTTAGTTGGCAAATGACATTTAACTTTGACTTTAAAGTCTCTGTTGTTTATTTGGATGTTGTAAGTGTGGCATCCTGCCCTTAGTCACTGATACCTGAACAACTCTGATGACTGAACTTCTCTCATGTGCCTTTATTTATTCATTTGCTGCAGGCAGACCCCGCTGTGCTGTTTTCTGGTGCTTTGTGTTTCTGAGGCGCTGAGCCCTTCTATGACAGAAATGAGGAAAATCATACCACACCCCTTCCCTGTAGCCTCCAGGTCTAATAAAAGGCCTCTGATTGCTTCCTCTTTCCTCAGGAGAGACAAAGAGCGAGATAGACTGTAAAAACAGCGTAGACATAAAAGCAGGTCTAAAAGAGACAGAGAGAGAAAAGGAAATGTAGAGAAACAGCAGTGCGTGAGTGGCCGCGGCGCTCCATGTAGGGCTAGGCGCTAACAATGAGCCATCTCCTGTGAGTTTTATTAAATCAGCATGAGATTGACACCTGAATATGTTTTCATCCTCTGGATCTGCACAAAGCGTGTGGTGCTTCAGGCGCCGGTCCCCTCATTAGTACCCTGTTTGGCAATGAACTTCTAAAGGCAGCCCTCCAATATATCAATGTCTACGTTTCAATAGAAGGAGAGGCGCTAGCGCTACTACAGAAGAATTCTGAAAGCTCGGAGAAAGTGAACCCAGTGGCCTGCAAAATTCCTCGCCTCTTCATTGTGTACCTTGTGTTTCCATTGTAGACTTCTTCCCATTTCTGTGTATGCCGTTATAGAACAAAAAACAACCTTTATATACAAACAAAAACTATGGCTATATAACTGCCATAAAATAATGCACTAAAATATTAAAAACTAATTCACTCAAAGCATCCAATATCAGTGGTTCTCAACCTTTTTGACTCCTTTTTGACACAACAGTATTTGCAGGGCCCAGGATATTTCCAGTTGTTTGCACACAATTTGTACCTGATAGAATATTTTAGAGCAAGGCATAATTAGAAAAAAAGGTATTTTCATAAAATCTATTAAAATGCACATGGAGATATTATTAAAATAAATAAAATAAAAACTTAATGATTTGTACACCTGGAAATATTATTTGTATTCCTTTTAAGACATCCGGAGGCCCCTTTACAAATGTGTTGATGTTGAAAACCACTGCTGTAGGCTATATTAATTATTTGGTCTGTTATATTTTTATATTCAACTTAAAGCAGCACTAAGTAGGAATTCCGTTTTTGTCAAACAGCGACCCCTAGAGTCGCTGTGGAGTACTTGTACTGTCGTGAATAGCACTCACGCAGAGGTGGCTCGCACTCACGGATCCCCTCCCCCTGTACACCGGTACCTGTTCAGTAGGATGGACACTGTAACGAGTGGAAATAAGGTATGGCCCCTTTAAGAGCTGCGCGCGCCCAACACCACATGTATACGGCGCCGGGTTATTTCTGTTTGATGCTCATTTTATCCGAATTTTATCAGATCTGTTTTTTGCCGTAAAGCAATTCGTTACCTCGCGAGACCTGATATCACACGATACTTCCTAACACTGAGTTGCAAGGGTGGTTTTGCAGCTCACAGGCACCAGGGGGGTGCGAGACGACCACCATTCAACACGAAATCAGTAATATAAACATTACAATGACTCCAAAGCTGTTCGGTTAAGGTAAAAAAGTTACTTAGTTCACCTTTAAAGGGTTAGTTCACCCAAAAATGAAAATTCTGTCATCATTTACTCACACTCATGTCATTCCAAACCTGTACGATTTTTGTTAATCTTCGGAACACACATGGAGATATTTTTTATAAAATCTGAGAGCTTTCTGGACTCTCCATTGACAGCTACGCAACTACTTTGACACTTCAAAAAAGTTCATAAAGAGATCGTAAAACTAATCCATAGGAATTGAGCGGTTTAGTTAAAATTTATTTTCTGAAGAGTCTCGATCGCTTTATATGATGAACAGATTGAATTTATGCTTTTATTTACATATAAACATTGGTCAGTGAACATAAACAGAAGCTCGACCGAATTTGCTTGATGCACAAGAACAAACCTCAGGTTCTTGCAGAAGCTCAAATGTGCTGCTTAACACGCGATTGATTGAACACCATTGGTTCAAGCACGTCAAGCCAACGTTTGAGCTTCCATTTACCATAATTGATGTGTGCGTTGATGATGGTTTAGATGTGAATAAAAGCTTAAATTAAATCTGTTCATCATATAAAGCAATTGTGACTCATCAGAAAATTTGGACTAAACCGATCAATACATATGGATGAGTTTTACAATTCCTTTATGAACTTTTTGAAGCGGCAAAGTGGTAGTTGCGTAGACTGTCAATGGAGGGACAGAAATCTCTCAGATTTCATCAAAAATATATTGATTTGTGTTCCTAAAGATGAACCAAAGTCTCACAGATTTGGAACGACACCGAGGGCGAGTAAATGATGGGTGTGAATTTTTTGGTGAACTAGCCCTTTAATATGGTATAATCAGTTATTGAGTTTATGTAACTTATGTATATTAAGTTCAATGAACTTTCAGTAATATTTGAGTAAAATTATCTAATTTAATTTAGTTACTTTCACTGTTCAGTTTCACAGTGTGACAATAATCAATAAGACACCACTAAATCATGAATCCCTAAAATTGGTGTGTTTGAATATGAAGTGAAAAAGTATTGACTTAATTTAAAGGTCATTTTCATCTAAACACAAAAACGATGATGACTAAAACAATTAACTGTGTGAAAATCAACAATGCTACCAATGTCTCCTTCCCTTCACAACATCAGGCATCTAATCATATGGTGACATATGTCAATGCCGTTGTGGCCTCTGCATTACAGCTTGAGCAAAGCGGTCAAATTTACATGATATCACCCCAGATGTCGGTCACATGTAGCTTATGTGCCCTCAGTATCAGGGGAAGCATCTGGAGGGGGTCTTCGAGAGCACATTTGTTTTTCGTGCTCCATAAAGCCCCCTTAGCTCTGAGGGAGAGGAGTTTGAATCAGGCCAGAGGAGAAACGGGTCTGGCAGTCCCAGCCTCCCTGCGCATCTGGCACGGGCGAACAGTGCGTGAAGGAAGGGGTCTGACTCCTTGGAGGCAAATGTCAATGGCTTTAATGCAGAACGTATTACAGATTACAGATTTAGCAGGGTGGGATTCTGCTGTCGAGTTTGTAAGACAAGAACCACACACAGCCGTGGATAAAAGCAAATTACTGTGATTTGTGTTTTTCATAGAGGCTGGCTTGATTCGCTGAAAGGCAAGAAATGCATGAAGAGACGTTGACCTTCACTTAGACAAAATAGATGAAAGTGGCCAAGTATGTCATTGTATTAAACCGAACCACAGGCAAGCATATCTCCTATTTATCGCCTCTTTCCTCTTTCATTCCTCCATGTGTTTGACTTTAGTTTCTTTCATTACTTCAGAGCAGTCTTGATATGTGGCTCGATCCATGTGTGTCGTCAGATGAGATATGGCTCTAACTTGATTTGAACAGATTTGAAAATCCTTCCTTCATTTAAGGCACCAAAAGTGTCATGCTAAGTAGCAAATGCAAGGTCATCTGAAAAGGCCCACCCATGAAGACTGACTTGCTGTGGTATGACTAAATATAAAAGCAATTTTGCTTTGCTAATTCAAGACACTATTTATTACACTGTTTATATTGCATGTCAATCATGGCAGCGAATTTCAGATAATTGCAGAAGATAATCTAGAAACCCCGCACAAATATATTGTGCTACTAAACAGAGCAGGATCTGTTCGTTATTAATTGAAATTTTGACTCTTACCACCTTCTGTTTCCTTGCACCGTGATGATGTTTTGAATTTTCTTAATGTTAAAGTTAAAACACTTTCCTGTTCCAGCTTAATGTGAAAACTATAAGTACTCCATAGTCTGTTCACACCAACACGAATATTTGACAAGAAAATTTGGTTCAATTTTCGCGTGTGATTTGTCTGTTCAGACCAATGTGTAAAAAAAAAAAAAAAAAAACGGGCTGAGTGAAAATGCAAAGTCACTCGCAATGATATGTGGCGCTTATAGAAAAGCAGCAATACAGTGATACCCCGGTAAACAAAGCAACAAATTTAAATGAATACCGCACAATTTGGGTATTCATCTGAGTTTGTTCAGTTTGTTTGGGCCTCCGACCAGCCTGACACAGTAACATTACTGCATAACATGAGTTTGGGGGCGGGGCTATCTGCTTGACCAACCAATGGAAGATAGGGGAAGTTTTCAAAAACCTGTTTAAAAACATATGTTTGCATATTATGATGACATTGACACAATTAATTACACACTCCACCTTTAAATAGTTTTTTTTAATGTACTGTAGACACACAAAGTGTACTGTATACACAGAATCAAAATCTATACACACACACAGTGCACATTTGTGTCAGCTGCGAGATCAATAGCTGATTTCTTTTGAAGCCCCCGGTTTCCTTTCCTCCTTCTCGTCTCTTTATCTACAACACCTCCTCTGTCTCTCTCTCTTTCCTCTCCCCAAGAATTGTTGATGGATTAGCAGCACACTCCGTCCTCTTAACGCCACATGGGAAGAGATAGGGTGGCACGCGGCCAAACGTCCTCCACCCCACACCAGTTTCAACCTTTACTCTGACCCCTCCCTCTTGCTATATCTCATTACTCCCTCACAGATTAGAGTGCATATATCTGTCTAATCCTTGTATACATCGTCCTCTTTAGTGCATACATCCTCAGCTGACCTCTCTTTATGGTTTATATAACTAGGAGTAGATAAGTGCTTCTGCCTCAGAGACGCTGAGACAGCCTCTTACTAACAGTCATTTGACCTGAGGAGGAGCAGCCGTGTTGTCTGACTGTGACTAAGTACACTAAGTACACGAGTGATCTTGTTTTGCTAATTTATGACATTAAAGGCAATGTTCTAGCACACAAAACAAGACGAAGTGTCTCGGCCTTTTATGCAATTATTATTATGAAATTGTAACCCTTACATTCCTGGGTTTTTTGGGGGGTTTTAAATCCACCCAAAATTATTCCAATTCACTTCCATTGTACAGGTGTATCACCGTAACCTTGATCCTTTTTTTTTAGACAAATGACAAACAAGTAGAAATTATGTTTGTAGTAATCGTTATGCTACAAATGCTGTTGTTTGAGCTGAACTTGTACTGAACCCGGAATATTCAAGATTGCTATTGTGTGTGAGTTTTCTGTGTGAACAGTATTGAGAATTTGTTGCTGTGATCTTGTCAATGATCCTGTAATTGACACACCTAGTCTGTAATTAGTTGTGTAAAGCTTCACAATAACATTGACAATGTGACAGAAAACAAGAAGCTGAATCTTTATACGACAAAGTTGTATTCGAGAGAGGTACAAGAGGTCTGACTTTGATCAGTTCCATGTAAGTTCCCAGTGAGAGAAAATATGTTGTGATATTTGTCACTAAAACTTCCTTCAAAACTGGTACATTTAAAGCATAGAATATTATATGTATACACCATCTGAGTTCTTATTCACACTGCAAGCAGTTAACACAGAACCGTCCATTTTAAAAGACTACATATGCTTGACAGCTGGGGTACAGACCTCGGCCATTCTGGGAATAATGCACTGAACTCCACTAGGGATTTTATTTTCACCAGTGTAGATAAGATTGCACCACATTAGTTGGTTGAGTTCAGGTTTGCTCTGAGAGTAAGCACTTTGTCATTCCCACTGGGCCCAATATGACCTGGCTGTACCCTCTTCTTTCTTTACTTTTGAAAATATCATTTTCTGGCTGTAGAGGTGCCCTCTGCCTCCTCATTGAATCACACTGGTAGGCCTAGAGCTTCTGCTCTCTCCACTAGCATCTTTACCTATGGGAAATACCTATGTCCCCAAATTATACCAAAAAAGTCTCCTTGCCCTCTGCAGAGGTTGTCTTGCCAGAAAAAAAGGTCTTGTTTAGCAAAGGGAAAGAGCCAACCCCCTCTTTCCCTGTTTCGTGGGGAGCAGGGGTGGCCTCATTCAGCAGAGCTAATCCCTGCCTGGTGATGTGGAAGAGAGGGCCAGACGAAGTGGCACATGTCTGGGGCATAGACAGCCTCTACCCAGCCAGTCCTGTCTGATGGTCGGAGCCAAAAGATGAGTCATCCTCAGGGAGTGTGAGGACACAAGGTCTGGAGGCAACGAAGACCTGACAGACATACTGAGTCTCCACTGGCAATCTGCTCGCTATAGACATTACTGACATACAGAATTATTTGATGTTCTTTAAATTCTTGTTGAAAACCTTTGCATAACACAATAGGAGCTCTTCACTTAGAGGACCCAAGCCATTGTGCAGCGGGCCTTTATTATTAAATAGGTATTTGCATGTACACAATATGTAAGTAAATGACATATAAGAGGGTGAGTCATAAGGAAAAATAAAAATATTGTACAAATCAGACAGAAAAATGTTTGTGCAAAAATTTTACACTTAAAGGCACAACAACAAGGCAAATTAGTACCTTAGAGTAGTAATATGTACAATTAGGTACGACTATGAACCTCTATATACCCATACAGCCGAAATGCGTTATTTTCCTGTTATCTCTGTAAAGCTGCTTTGAAACAATCTGTATTGTGTAAAGCGCTATATAAATTAAGGTGACTTGACGTGACATACATACATGTATAATTTAAAGAATATTTTCACAAAATATCATGAATTATTAATTAAAGATTGTCACACCACTTGACATGACATTTACAACCTTGCCTTGTCAATAAGACACATATTGACCTTGACACAAGGGTCTGCAGGGGTTCCCTTTATGATAACATTTCTTGCATGTTCGTTGAACCATTATTTTGATTCACTGGGCAAGCGTTTTAAAAGTAGTGACGTCTTTTTTGTCAAAATATTGTATTTTTTCAAGTATTTTGAATAAATGAATAGAATGAGCTTAAGTTGATTGATGACACCATGTGTCTTTGACATAAGCGTGCCAGATGTTTAAATGTCACTGCGAGTGCAGCTGAACAATAATATCAGTGCCTGATCAGTTTTGGACAACTGAGCAATAATCATTTGGAACTTGTACAACCAACCTGGAGCCCAGTTCACCACTAGAGCATCCAGCCAAGTCGAACACTATCCGATCTGGACTCTTGGTGTATTTAAACCCGCAGTTGAGCCCATCTGTTTGTGGTGGCTAACACTGAGATTTGTTTTAGCACAAAAAATTGGCCTACAGAGCGTCACAATGGATCCTTGTGTTACGTCTCACATCACTTGCTACAGCCATCCACCTATTGTAGACAGATAAAGGGATTAGATTAACAAGTCTGGTTTTAAGGGTGTGAGCGTAATCTCCTTATTCCTGATGTGTAAAATGGCCTTGGTGAAGAGACACACAATTAAAATGAAGAGTAAAAGAGAGAATTTGCTCTTTAAGGGACCTTGATAGGGCACCATATAGATTAGAGAGCATACAAAGGTGGTGTATAAAAAGGTAATCTGTCAGATTAGTCATCTCCCTACGGTAAACAACAGGGCTATGCCTAAGGACTTACTTTTTGCTTTGTGTTGCAGTGAGAAGAGAAGAATAGGGACAAACAGTGAATGACAAACAAGATGGACATCAGTCTTGTTGTCTAAACCAGTGGTTCTCAAAGTGGGGTCCGCGGACCCCTGGTGGTCCGTGAACTATAGCCAGGGGGTCCGCGAAATAATTTATAACAGCCTACCGTTTTTCCCCGACTATAAGTCATCTTTTCTTTAGCATCTGAAAACTTGCTATTTATTCCAAAGTGACTTATATAATGCATTTAATGTCAAATAATAAAAAAGCAGGGCTCTTAAAGGTTTCTATAGATAGATAATCTATCTATATTTCTTATGTCTGTGCGTCAAGTATTCGCTGTGTTTTGGTCGATTTTTGGGCACGTGCTCCAGAAAGGAGACAGAGACGGCAGAACGCGCATCCTGTTGTGTTCTTTATTTTTAAAAGGCATGGCATTTTGTAGTCATTTTTAATTATACACAAATAAAAAATAGACACTTTGCCATTTTGAATGATGTACTCTTATCTGTATGACCATAAATAAGAGTATTCCTTTGTTTCCACTGCTGAGGAAAAATCCAAGTGTTCGCGCCGGCGTCTCGTGTGCGCGCACAATATGTCAGTTCTAGCACTGCTAATTTGACATCAAAACCTGTTCATTATCAAAATAAAATAATCACCGAACTTATAAAAAGTTCTGCTTAATTTAATTTGTCTGTTGTACACTATGAAGGCAGTGACGGTCAATCATATAGGCTACTGTCGACTTGCTGTTGTTCCAATCTCATTTCTCCAAATGTGAAGATGCTGATACTTGTAGGCCTATATTGGGACTGAAGCATGAAGCTTTCTTTACATAAATAGTTAAGCATCCAAATGTTAGGCTACATCGCAAATATGGAAACTTTGGACCGAATGAGAGATGCACGAGCCCAACGTCTGCAGTTTCAGTTTCGATTCAACTTAATTAGTTTAGACTTGATGTTTTAAATAAATGTTGTCTGTATACTATTATTATTATTATTTGTATTATTATCTATTAATATTATTATTTTTCATTCTCGTTTTGTTCTGAATACCATTAATTTAAGGATTTGCTGTGGATCGTGAGGGGAAGTAGGCCTACTACGCCTCAAGAACGCAACAAAGTATTACACACTCAGGTGCAACTTATTTTCTGGAAAATACAGTAAATTATAAATTTGTGCATAGGGACAGGGTCGTATACCCACAATTGAGGTCCCTCAATTGAGGCCTCTGTAATTTTTCTATGTGTATAATGAAAGTTGTGAAATAATTGCCTAATATTAACTCTAATTAGGTGCTGCAAGGATATTAAACATCGCGATGATAACTGACCTTCTCATCTGAGCGGTTTCAGCAGACTAACAGCGCTCGTCAATGTCAAAATGTTTGAGTCGGAGATTAAATCAAAGTAGGCGGGTTTATGTTCACAGAAGCTGCAAGCCGAGCGCGAATTTCCGCATGACGCTTCAGTTATTCGGTCATAAAGTGTGAGATAAGATGTAAATCGCTAAACTAAACAGCTGTTTTAGATAGAAGTTTTAAACGAACGACAGAAACAATCAGTTTGCAAAGTATCAACCGGGAAAGGAAATATACAACGCCACAACGTAAATCCCAGTTGTGCAAGTGGGTCATGTTGTCACGCGTTACAATGAATATGTTTTGAACTATGTTGTATAGCTGTGTGTTCGTTGTCAAACTCAAAAATTAGTTTATTTTTAATTATTTTAAAATGCCATTATTTTATATGAAAAAGTTAATAATTGTATTTTATTGAGAAAATATTTTTGTTTGTCTTGTATATTTGTTTGATTAGATCAGATTACATTTTAATCTGTCATATGGTCATGTTACAATGTGCCCCACCTATGGGACATGTTGTCACATTGCACTTCCATTCTTTCTGGGTATATCAAGAAAAAAGTAAAATTTTTGGCCTTAAAAACACCTTAAAATGCACGTGTAGATCAAGAAAATCTAAAATTCCTCAGGGGGGCATGCCCCCGAACCCCCCTAGCAAGATCACTTTTGGGACCTCAGTATGCTATTTAGAAAACCCTGCATATGACCCTGGGTGGAGACTATTTGTGTCAAAATATTTCATTAACCGCTCCCACATTAACTTTAGGCTCAGTCACTGTTATAAATATGAGGGGGTCCTTGAAAATGTTTTTCCCCTGTAAGGGGTCCCTGGCTCCAAAATGTTTGAGAACCCCTGGTCTAAACCCTAGAGAATGCTGTGATTTTCTTCTCTATCTCTTGGGGGTTGTATGGCAGTTAATTATTCTATCAATATTTTCCTCCATTCACTCAATAACTGTATTGAGTGAATAACAATAACATCTTCACCAGTGGTGCCCAGTTCTACTCCAGGAGGGCAACTTTTCTGCAGAGTTTAGGTCCAACCCTAATTAAACTCACCGGAACCAGTTAATGTATTCTGCATTGCTCGAAACTTCCAAGCAGGTGTGTGGAAGCAGTTTGATCTAAAAATCTGAAGGAAGGTGACTCATCTTCTTTCTTTCTTCACACTTCATGCTCCTCTTCCTCACCTAGTCTGAAAGAACCAAGCAAAACATATTGATGTGAAAGCTCTGGATGTTATCCCATCCATCTTCCTTCCACTAATGTCCATTTTAAGATGGAGACCTCCTGCCATCCACCCCATCTCACCAGCCTCTGTTTGTTATTCTCCAGTTGTAATGCCATGGGGAACATTAAGGCTCTGAGATTTTAGGACACACCCCATGGCCTCATGTACTGGCTGGAAGGATGTCTGAGACCTTGTATCTGTTGTTGGATTAGAGAGAAGGTGTCTGCCTCTCAAAGCATGTTACCATAATCAACATGTCCTTTCAGAATTCATCTTTAGCTGGGTACACACATACACAGTGACTCCTGTCGCTGTTATTACCCAGATATCCTCTGTTATTTGAAATGTATCAAGATGAAGTTTATATAAACCTGAAGTCCCCTGCTGTGGGGTGCAGGATGAACCCCCCTCCTCACTCCGAAGAGGCCCCGTGGATTATTATTCAGACTGATGGGCTTGGAGCTGATATGTGGGCCAGTGCTGTCACAAGCTCTCAGAGCAGAACCTCAGATTTATGCCCTGGGCATAGCGTTCTGCCAATGTTCCCCAACGCTCCCCCAACGCTCCTGCCTGTCCAATCACACAATTAGTCTGTGACTACGGTGGACACGGTCCCTGCTGTGTATTTGCCTGGAGGGCTTCCACAGTTTACATATATACACAATACTGTGAGACTGTTTTTCTGCTCCTTAACTTGGTGCTGCTATTGTAATCTACGTGAAAAAAAAACACAAGTTATTTTCGCTACATAAAGCTTTGAATTAATTGTTGACATTTATTGTTATCAACCCCTCAGCATATATCCAAAAGGTATTTCACACCATGAAACTTCTCTTTAACGCCTCGCTGAGCGAAAACACAGGCCTTACGTTTTTTGTTCTTAATACCTGTGGTTCTTAAGGGATAGCTAATCTAGATTACAGAAAGGCATTGAAGTAGATGGGACCTTTAGCCATCATATTTCACCTCACTACATACTCAAGCATGTATAGTAGAAGCACTTGACATGGCCTGTAACACTACACTATAGCCTTGACAAGAGAGGGTAATTTGGTAATTATGGTACTTTATAAGTCTCATGCCCTAAAAACGCCTCGAAAAACAACAATTAATAATCATATATGCTGCTTACATTTACATTTAGAAGACGCTTTTATCCAAAGCGACTTACATTGCATTTTCATGGTACACATTCTTATCAGTTCTTGCTTTCCCTGGGAACTGAACCTATGACCTTGGCGTTGCAAGCGCCAACGCTCTACTGTTTGAGCTCCAGGAAAGCTTAAAATGTTAAAAAAATTTCAATGGTCAATAACCTTGGTTTGAAAGTGGTTTATGGATGTTTTATTGTTTTAGTGATGTCATCTCTCATGTTCACGGCTGGGAATTGGTGAATAATAGCCTGAAGCTGATTTCTCTGCTGACATAAAATAATTTTAACAGTACTGATATAAGATTTACCATTGGACTTGTAGATGACCTTTGCTTTACCTTTCCAATTCATCATTTCAGTTGCACATATGATTTTTGTGTGGTTTTGACATTAAAGCAATATTATTTGAGATAAGCTCAAGGAGAATCTTCACAGATCTCACCTTACCTCACGTGATCTCCAGGGGAAGCGGATGTAAAGAAAATGGATGGCATTTGTGTTTTTGCCACATTTCGACCAGCCTTTCCTCCATCTCCATTGTCCATTGGACCCGTACAGCTGCTTGTTGTTACGCGGTCACCATTTCAAAACGTTCTGTCACTTCTGTCTCCTTGTAGACTTGTCTCTCATTGGCTATTATAAAAGTACTGATGTAATCATAGTCGTAATCATCCCGATTTAAAATCCTAAATATCAAATGTAGCAATGTTCAGGGAAGAAGGAGGCGGGACCCGGAGAACAATCAAATAAAACTTTATTTAAATGAAATAAACAAACAAAATACCTGCCAGCAGTCCCTCACGGAACTGCTGGCTACCGAAAATAAAATATAAATACCTGCCAGCAGCCCCTCACGGACGACTGCTTGCTACCAAAATAAAATATAACAAAATACAAACAAAAGCAGGCCTGTTCCTCTCTCGATCATCAACGTCGTCGCTCCCCCTTTATGCTTCCGCTCCTCCGTGAGATATGCGAGACCGGTGTGCTACCCAGGTGTTGCTCATTAGCAATCGCACCACCGGCCTCGCACCGTTCTCTCACGCCCCTCGGCCGTCCTTCGCCACATACCCCCATCGCCCCTCACAGGCCGGGGGGTACCCACGAGCCTGTGCCTACTCCCCCCCCCGGCGGCGGCGATCCCTGGGGGGTATGGACCGACAAGCCGAGGGAAACGGAGACGGAAGTATGAGGAGCGACAGATTGAGAGAGGGGAGTGAAAAAAAAAAAACTTGGTCCGGTTCCCACAACGCGCTGTCAACTGGCCCCCCCCCCAGCTGGGCGATCTCCTCCGCGGTGCCTGGCGATGACGCTGGGTAGCCCTCGGTGGACGGCTTGACGCTCCTCCGCCGCCCGGTGGACGGCGACGGCTCCTTGGGCTCTAGGGCAGACGGTAGGAGTCCCCCGCTCCCTGCTCCTCCCCTTTTCTGGTGGACGGCAGCAGGCTCCGGCCCACGGCGAGCGGCGGCGACTCCCCCGCTCCCTCCCGGACGGCAGCCGCCCCTCCAACTCCCAGGCGGCCGTCAGCGAGCTCGACCGTCCCCCCGGCAACTCACTCTAGCGCACCGCCTCGAGTGTCCATGGCCGCGAGTCCCCCGCTCCCTGCTCCTCCCCTCCCCGGCGGATGGCAGCAGGCTCCGGCCCACGGCGAGCAGCGGCGACTCGCGCACCATGCTCGATGGCACCGCGGATTCCCCACAGCGGCGAGGACTCTCTGACAGCCCGTTCCTCTCTCTTCCCGGGTTTCGGCACCAGTGTAGCAATGTTCAGGAAAGAAGGAGGCGGGACCCGGAGAACAATCAAATAAAACTTTATTTAAATGAAATAAACAAACAAAATACCTGCCAGCAGTCCCTCACATAACTGCTGGCTACCGAAAATAAAATATAAATACCTGCCAGCAGCCCCTCACTGACGACTGCTGGCTACCAAAATAAAATATAACAAAATACAAACAAAAGCAGGCCTGTTCCTCTCTCGATCATCAACGTCGTCGCTCCCCCTTTATGCTTCCGCTCCTCCGTGAGATATGCGAGACCGGTGTGCTACCCAGGTGTTGCTCATTAGCAATCGCACCACCGGCCTCGCACCGTTCTCTCACGCCCCTCGGCCGTCCTTCGCCACATACCCCCATCGCCCCTCACAGGCCGGGGGGTACCCACGAGCCTGTGCCTACTCCCCCCCCGGCGGCGGCGATCCCTGGGGGGTATGGACCGACAAGCCGAGGGAAACGGAGACGGAAGTATGAGGAGCGACAGATTGAGAGAGGGGAGTGAGAAAAAAAAAACTTGGTCCGGTTCCCACAACGCGCTGTCAACTGGTCCCCCCCCCAGCTGGGCGATCTCCTCCGCGGTGCCTGGCGATGACGCTGGGTAGCCCTCGGTGGACGGCTTGACGCTCCTCCGCCGCCCGGTGGACGGCGACGGCTCCTTGGGCTCTAGGGCAGACGGTAGGAGTCCCCCGCTCCCTGCTCCTCCCCTTTTCTGGTGGACGGCAGCAGGCTCCGGCCCACGGCGAGCGGCGGCGACTCCCCCGCTCCCTCCCGGACGGCAGCCGCCCCTCCAACTCCCAGGCGGCCGTCAGCGAGCTCGACCGTCCCCCCGGCAACTCACTCTAGTGCACCGCCTCGAGTGTCCATGGCCGCGAGTCCCCCGCTCCCTGCTCCTCCCCTCCCCGGCGGATGGCAGCAGGCTCCGGCCCACGGCGAGCAGCGGCGACTCGCGCACCATGCTCGATGGCACCGCGGATTCCCCACAGCGGCGAGGACTCTCTGACAGCGCGTTCCTCTCTCTTCCCGGGTTTCGGCACCAGTGTAGCAATGTTCAGGAAAGAAGGAGGCGGGACCCGGAGAACAATCAAATAAAACTTTATTTAAATGAAATAAACAAACAAAATACCTGCCAGCAGTCCCTCACATAACTGCTGGCTACCGAAAATAAAATATAAATACCTGCCAGCAGCCCCTCACTGACGACTGCTGGCTACCAAAATAAAATATAACAAAATACAAACAAAAGCAGGCCTGTTCCTCTCTCGATCATCAACGTCGTCGCTCCCCCTTTATGCTTCCGCTCCTCCGTGAGATATGCGAGACCGGTGTGCTACCCAGGTGTTGCTCATTAGCAATCGCACCACCGGCCTCGCACCGTTCTCTCACACCCCTCGGCCGTCCTTCGCCACATCAAACATCTTCAATATTGTTGGGGCAGCCCCGATGTGTCCGCGAGCAGATTGGGAGGTTTACGATTTGATCTGTAAACGCCTCACATTTCCAGATAATCTGGGCCGAACATCGGAACCGACTGATGCCCTGCCTGGACGCAATTTTTAAATCTGGCATAAATCTGCCTGAAACTCCTGTAGTCTGATTTTATTTATTTTATTATTATATTATATTTGCCGAACAATCATCTTTATGAAAATATCTACATATTTTTATTGTAGAACTGATTAATTGTGCGTCACTGTCAACAGTTCTTCTGAAGGCCGAGAACATTTAGGTTCTAGTTATGCATAGGACAGTTGTTTGGTCTCTGTTCTGTTCTGTTCTGTCCACCTGTTATACTGATGACACTAGTGTTGCCTTTTACCATGGCTATACTTGGCTGTTTTTCATGGCTGTTTTCTTTGGTTTGAGGAACACGCAGTACTTGTGCGAGGGCTGCTCTGTCCATGTGCTGTGCTTTTGTTGAGTGTGTACACGCACATCACTCCCGAGCTTCTGAAATCACATGCTCAGAGACAAGAAGTTGAGCTGCATCTTTTATGCAGTAAACTAGTTCCGTCCTCGCCACCAAGTGCCATAATACAGAGATGTTGGCCGGCATCCGAATCACTGTTCCTTGAATGGTTGATGGCGGTTGATAAATGTGTGCCCTCATTCTACATGTTTATTTGCTTCCATCTTAGACTGCAAAAAAATTAAATGTTTTTTTTTTCAAGTAGGAAACATGTAGACTTGTTGGTCTTGAAACAACAAATGTTAGTTTCAGAGTTACAGTGATGGATTAAAGAACATGCTTATCAAACTGTATATAATTTACTTCTGATTTTTGGGTTATTTATTTATTGGTTAGAATTGAGGTTGAGGTTGACTATTTTAGCTTAAGATGAATGTTATTCCAGGACCAACAAAATATTTGTCTTGGATAAATCACCATCACCAGGAATAAGTTATGTTTTGGGTCTGTTTCCCATGCTATATATCTTTCACCATCCTGGTCAAGCATTTTATCCAGCTTTTATTGGTGAACATACCGGCAATGCTAGTCCATAAATACGTATTGTACTAATTATCACAAACAAGTCTAGACTAATGCCTTCATGCTAGTAGAAACTAGGCTTTTCTTTTAGCAAGCATTATGTAATTTAAGGGAAGATATTTCCCAACTAACAGGGAATGTTCTCAGAACTATGGCTAACGTTCTAGCGAGGTTACTTGTTTTAGAGAACATTACTAAAGAGAACATTACATCAAGTGTGATGCTATATGTGTGATCCTGATTGCATCACTGCAGGGTAACATTTGTAAATGGACATTTTTGTCTAATAAACAAACATGCCATTTGGTGACCTTTACAGCAGAATACTGACGATGCATATACAGCAGTTTGATCTCAATAGGCTGACCAGCTTAAATAAAAATAATTTTCAACTGATAATTTAACAAATAATTATTTTAGGCACAGCTCTCACTACACACATAAAGGGCCAGTTTGCCCTAAAATGAAAAAGGTGCCGTGTTAAAGTGTGTGTGGTGTGAATGTAGGATATGTGTAATCGATTTAACACAATTAATCGCATCTAACATAGAACTTTGTACACACACACACAATTTGACAGAAATCGCGATTTGACAGAACTCGTGTTAATGTGTTCTTTTCATTTTTTCTGCTAGATCCTTTTCTGCTTGTTGCATGGTTTAATCTGGAGCCAATACTACTATGAAGGTTTTTGAGTTCCTGCATGCGCATGACATTTTGAAGTGTGATTGTTCCTATGAAAAGTAACCTTGGTTACCAGGATTCCCCATCATTGTTTAATAGTTCACTCTGGGAGCTAACATGTGATTATGTTGAGTTCGCATGTGTGCGTATGACTTTGTGCCGGCTGACATGTGATTATGTTGAGTTTGTGCAAGTGTTTCACTTTGTTGCCTTTTGCATCGAGAACGGGAACCGGCAGCAATCCGGGCTGTGTATTTTTGATTGATGGTGCAATCACATGGCACAAAAGACTTAATTACCATTGGACACACAATTGCTAACAAGCAATCATGAATACACACAGGTTAGTGACTTGGGCTTGAGTCTCAGAGGCGGTTTCACACGGGGTGGCAGTTATCACAAAGTCACCAGAAATTAGGGAGGTGCTTTATCAGAGAGTCATGGCTATATGAAGGTTATGTGGGTCAGCTTTAGTTTATGCGGTTCGCTTCAAAGCAGCCAAACAAACTGTGAACCAAACATGTAGTTTTTTCTATTTCTGGCCTTAGTTTTTTTTCCCCCATACGGGAGGGGGGAAAATAAATCGAAATTCATAATTAGATGTTCAAAGTTTTCATTTTTGCTCTGTACAACAGCAGTATATGGGTCAACTGCTGCCAATTGCATGAACTTCAAATGAAATATCAGTGTGTCCCAAGACTATTGCTTTTGATTGTTATTTTCCCTGCTGATTTTCCTCCACTGTAGACTGAAAATAATAAATATATAATAAACATCCATTTGAATTTTCTCTTCTGTTCTCTTTTTGTTGACGCATTAGGTAACCTCTAAGAATAGATGCCTGGAGAGGCAGCAGTGATCGGTTAGAAAAGCTGAGGCAGATATAGGTTGATGCATGTTCTCATTAGGGTGATGGCTGCATGTTATTTGGAGTGTCACTATAATCATTATTAATTATAATAATCTGACTTATGAGTCATCATATTATTAGCATCCCAGAGCAGCGCTTATTGTTATCGCAACCCTGAAAAATAATTAATGTGTTCCTATTTCTATAGCCTAGGGCTCAGAGCTTTGGGGGAGCAGGAATTGTGTGTGTGCGTGTGTGTGTGTTTAAGGGGGCTCAGACGGGAATCTAGACGGCAAGGGCTGGGAGAGGCAGTGCGGATGGCACAAAATCAGGTGCACGCAACCTTCCCTTTCATGCGTTCCAGCCAAGCCAACAAAGAGAGAATGAGACTACGTGATGAGAATTACACAGAGCCGGCGTTGAGAACTCATGGAATATACATACACACACACTCGCGCTCAAACTACACACTACACACACAGCTGCACACACTCCCACTCACACCCAGCCACTTGTATATGCACACACACTCTTTACACAGCCCCTCTAAAACCCCTCACACACACTCACTGCCCGTCAGCGGTAGTGCAGGCACTATGGACGTGATAATTGTAATAAAGGCTGCCAGTAATGGGTTGTGTGGCGCGCGGCTGCACTGGCCAGCCGCTCTCCCTCTTTTGTTATGCTAATGCAGAGTGATTAGAGGCCTTCTGCAGAGCTGCACTGCCTAATCTGACTGCTCCCCCGAGGAGGAGGGGGGTTCGTCACACACTGGGGATATTACACACAGGCCACGGGGTCAGCAGCCTCCAACATCATCTTACCTTCCATTTATATTCCTTTTTAATGAACACCACACAGCAATACATGTGAAAACAGGCAGGTTTTCTAATCATTTGTTGTGAAGATGAGCGATATTTTATGCACATGTGAACTGTGTTTAGTGTTGGTATGTACGGGAGAAAAAAAATTTGTTTACTCTCATGTAGACAGTTTTACATTTGAGTTTTGAGTTGAAGATGTAGCCTACATGCATACACTGTTTTCAAACTCAAGATTTTGGGGGGCAACATGTATTATTTAAGCCTGTCACAATTAAGTTATTTATTGTTAATTTTACCTCTGGTGCTGTTTTTGCTACTTTTGGATTTATATATGCAATACATTTAATTATTAAAGGGATACTCCACCCAAAAATGAATATTCTGTCATCATTTACTCACCCTCAAGTTGTTGCAAACCTGTATGAGTTTCTTTCTTCTGCTGAACACAAAGGGAGATATTTTGAAGAACGATTGGAACCAAACAGTTGTGGGGCACCATTGACTTCCATTGTATTTTTTTTTCTACTATTTAAGTCAATGGTGCCAAACAACTGTTTGGTTCCAATCGTTCTTCAAAATATCTTCCTTTGTGTTCAGCAGAAGAAAGAAATTCATACAGGTTTGCAACAACTTGAGGGTGAGTAAATGATGACAGAATTTTCATTTTTTTTTTTCATCAATACAAATAGGAAAATAACATTGCATTTAAAATAACTGTTTTCTATTTGAACATATTTTAAAATGTATTTTTTTCTTGTAATGGCAAAGCTGAATTTTCCCATCATTACTCCAGTCTTCAATGTCACATGATCCTTCAGAAATAATTCTAAACATTCTTCATATTTTGCGGAAAGTATGATACTTTTTTTCAGGATTCTTTGGTGAACATAAATTCTAAAGAATTTTGTGGGTAAAACTTTATTTTACAGTGTCATTGTTACACGTTACATGTAGTTACTGTAGTAATAACTATAAATTATGCCTAATTGCATGCAATAAACCCTTAACCAAACCCTCATCCTAATCCTAACCCTATAGTAAGCACATGTAGTTAATAAATACTACTCAGTACTTAAATGTATAATTACACTGTAATACTGACACCTTAAAATTCAGGGCATGTTTACACGACAACGATATGCTTAAAATGGAACAGTTTTCCACGTACAGACGACACCATTGTCAAAACGATCCCCAGTCACACGGATCCGCGCTTGCTTTTTCAGGCACCAAAAACGATGTTGTCGTGTAAATGAACAGCCAAAACGCATAAAAAGTCTTCCGTTTTTTAGTTGAAAACTGTGTCGTGTAAACGGCCACAAAGTGTGTAACCATTTTTTGTTATAATAAGTATTTACACATACCTTAGAGTTTTAATCAACGTAATGCATCCTTAAAAGTAATTTCTTCCTTTCAAAAAAATCTTACTGAACCCAAAATGTCATGTAATTGCATAATTTAAGTTTGTGTCACTAAACAAATGTTTAGTTAGTTTTAGACAAACACTTTTTCTCACTTACAATAACTCTGTTAATTAAGAAACAGGTGTTATTTTTTTATGTTTCATTCAAGTGACTCTTGACACTTAACATATTTGCTGCTGCTCTTGACTATTCTTGGAAATAGGACAGAGAATAATGAAACAGTTATAAAATCAAATTTGTTACATGCATTACTGATTTAAATGAATATAATCATATTACACACATTTAAAAGATTTCACAAGTAACACAGCAGCACAGCCCTAGTTTATTAGCTTCATGGCCACCGCATAACTCACAAGTTTGTGTCCTGACAGTCTGAATGACTACATTTTCCATCAGCCCTTGTGGTATGGAGTCCCTTCTTAGCAGCACCATCAGATCTCTTCCCGCCACATGCTGGACTGCTGTGGGGATATTAGTCTTGGGGCTTGGGGGGGGGGACCGAGGCCAAACCAAACACACAGCGTTATTGTTAGAGCAGCAGGCTCAGGGAGGCTGGCTCACCCTGCCTGGACTCCCTGTGTCCTGCCAAGAGCAACCAGTTTCAAGCTGCGCTCTGCCCTGCCTTTGAGGTCAGCACAGGAAGAACATACGAGTGGGTGTGGGTGCGTACTGGACATACACTTTTGAAAATTGATGTTCTGTTGTGTTTCTACTGGCTGTTGTAGACTCAGGTGTTGGATGTGATCGATATTAGGTGGAAACATGTACTCATTCTCAACAGAGCGGCAAAGATTAACTTCAACAACAGGACAAGAAAGTCATTCAGACGGATCAGAGTAACACATAGTACCTTCAGGGAATGATTTTGATTCAGCATTGACCTTTGTCCTGAAATCTGACCCCAACCTTGGACAGCTGTCAGGATCACACAGGTTTTTCAGTACAGTCCCTGAAATGCGAGGTTGCACTTTGTCCCTCTGCGAGGCCTGCAGATCCGAGTCCTTTGATAGATCGAGACCATTCGATTTTTGTTCACTCCATCTTCATCTCTCAATATAAAAGCTTCATTTTCATCAGCCTACATGCCTTTTCATATAACCCTTCCAAAGCCCTGAAAGAGGGGAGAGAGGTGCAAATGGAGGGGAGAGAAGGGGACTCTACCAAAAAAAAAGCACTATTTTGCCAGACGGTCCCTTTGGCAAACATTCATTAAGTTGATTTCAATGGACCAGATGCTCCCTTCCTCTCAAAGCAATTTGGATGCATAGAGCTTTCCTGGCCTTGCTGGAGACTAGACTCTCTGCTTTTGATTCGTAAGTGGCTCAAATTGAGGCTCACATTCAAATGTGTGCACATGGAGTGGCCTTGTATTGCAGCCTGTGAGTTTTGTACTGCGGGCTCCTTATTTTTCCCCAGACAAAACCCCATGGAGCTTTTTCACAGAGCCAAATGCAATAAAGTGGAGTGGCATTGGATTTGATTTTATGCTTATCGGGTTTTTTATTTTTGGGGGGAATATTATTGTAAAATACACTTTTTTTAGGACATGGTTCCTTGCTTTTTTATTTGAATCAAATACCATCAGACAGTATTTCTCTCTTAATTTATCAAAGTCATTTGAAATATGACTTGATTGCTTAGTTGCTAAGCTAAATTTATATCAAGAATTGGCAAGTGTCTCATAGTGTTGGCATTGGGTAATATAAATCAATAAATACATAGATTTCATGTCTCTAGCTTTCAAAACATGCACAATTCCTCAGGCATCAGGCATAAATGGACTGTTTGTGTGTGAACACGGAAGCATAAAGCCATCCATGCGCTCACTGATAGTGAAAATTATTGAGCTTTCACTACAACAAACACACTTACACAGCGTGTCATTTCTGCAACACAACTGCAAATATAATGACTTTTCAAAGGTTTTCAAAACCATTCTCTGCTATTGGACAGACAATAAGTTAGTCTCACCCTAACCTCACATTGATTGGTTGAAGTTGAGCTAATGTTATAATGATTTTCAGGGAAATAGCTTCCCTGTAATTTTGATACAATACCTTGAAACACATTGATGTTTAATACCATTTTCGATACCACAGGGAAAAAATGCCACAACATTGTGCTTTTGACCATAACGTATTTTCCCTGAGATTCCTCAGGCCCTATAGCTCTGAGGGAGATAATAATAATAATAATAATAATAATAATTTAACTGCACTATAAAATGAAATAGACTGCAGTAGTAAAATTACTATAAAATGTATATGTTTGACAACACTAGTTGTCTCACACATTATACTGCAATGTGGCATTTAAACATTTAAAAATATATATACGCTTTACTTTTAAAATGTACGTTTACAACTGACGTTCTTCACAGATATATTAACATCTAAGTGTGTTGTAATCAGGGTTGATAAAGTCATTGCTAAGCTTAAAAATTACCATCATATTTATGTATGCTTTTTCTTGTCTCTGCTGTCGTTGTGCGGTGCTTATGTAAAGGGCTACAAACCAGCGTCCAGACATGGTGCCTGATGGGAATTTAGTGCGCTGAGAAATGCAGAATCACAGAGATCACATCCAAATGGAAAACCCATTCATTCCTTCGGGACAGGGATTGCTACTGATCGGCTGGAGATTTCCCACAGGAATATGGCATTTCCTGCCTGTATGTATTTAAGCCAAGTCACGGTACTAATATACTTTATATCCCCATATCTAATTCTGTTTATCTTCATTGATTTGACTGCGCTTTCAACCGATGTGAGGCAGAACAGGTCTGAATATTGAATTATTAATAAATCCAGCTCTTTAGCAGCCAAATGTTGTGTTTATATCCTCATGGAGTGATTTTTATGCGCATAATAATTACATTTTCCATGATTATATAAGCTTTAGTTTTCTGGTTCACTAGAGCCTCAACTCAACTCATTTGAAAAATGTGAAGTGACTCCAAAAAAGTATCTGGACACTTAAAAATTGTCTTTGCATTATATACATATATATTTAAAAGAAATAGCACTTTTTTCAAATAATACAACAACGGTTGTATTACAGTTTGCAGATGCCACTTGTTTTAATGTTTATAGCTGTGCATTCAAATTTACTTTTTTTTTTGTTTCTTTGTTTTTTTATAAATCTTACGTGTCCAAAAGTGTCCAAAAACGTTTTGAATTCACTGTAGTTCATGCATTTTTTTCAGGTACAGGTATACAGAAAGGCCACCATGGTCAAAATAAAGCCTGAAGTAAACGTGTGCACTTAAATAGCACGCATTTAAAGACTCATTCACGCTCTGTTAAACTCTGAGAGGCAGGTGTGTGAAATGCTGGCTATGCCCCCCTGCTCGGGTAATTATGAAGGGGTAGAAGACAACAGGTTGAGAGATGAGGTCAGGCTCATGCGAGAAGATAAATACAAGGCACTCACTCTGAGAGACAGAAGAAAACATCATCTGACAGCGGCATATGTCAAATGATCAAATTACCGCCTTTCACACAGAGCGGTCGCACACGCACGAGGACAGGAAAACGCAACGCTAGAGAGGTCAGTGAAGATGATGGCATGACATGTTTTTTACTTTGCATATGTGCAGCAGGTGTTTATGGCTTTTGTAGTCCTGACACACAATTAGAGTCCTGTGGAATCAAAGATAATTTCCCACTTTAGTACTCACTAATGTCCTTTGATAATAGTGCTAATAGTTTAGCGTATTTCACGCTACACCTTGTAACTCTTGTCTTTTGAGTCAGGCCTACATGGAATAGTGGGATAGTTCACCCAAAAATGAAAATTCTGTCATCATTTACATTTACATACATGTCACTCCGAACCTGTATGACTTTATTTCTTTTTACACTAAAGGAAAAATGCCCTGGACGCTCTTTTCCATGCAATTACGTTGAATGTGTTCTGGAGCTTTCAAGCGTCAAAAAGGACAAAAAGCAATAAAAATGAAAGTGGTCTATATGACTGTTCCGAGTCTTCTGAAGTCATACGATAGATTAGGTTGAAAAACAGATGGATATTTACCTCATTATTTACTGCTAATCTTCCTCTCCAGTGAACTATTAACGTCTGTGACTGGATCATTGAGTCAGCGATTCATGAACAAATCATTGGATTAAACAATTCATTTTCTCACAAAGAACAATTTATTTATTTTGTGAATAATGACTTACGCTTGTGTCGCCCTTGACTTGTCACCCTTGTCACCCTATGACTTCAGAGAAGTGTTATTTTAAAGGTACACTATGTAACTTTTGGCCCTCTAGCGGTTAGAACACAAAAATGCAAGCATTTTGCAGTAGAACATTGTTTTGGTTGTGCTTGTGCTCTGCGTGACTGTGTGGATGAATATGGTTATCCTTCTGCTCATAAAAGGCTTAAGAGATATAACCAGTTTAGATGGAAAGGATCTTAAGCTGACTTGCTTTAGCTGACATTACTGTAGCTATACCCATTAATAGACACGGTACTTCCTTGAAAATAAATTCCAGCACACAACAACACATGATGAAATGACCCTTCACAATAGATAATGCTTTGCAATGAACCCTGTAAGAGAGCTACATATGTCTATTTATCTGTTCAATATAATACTCACCTGTTGAGTAATAAAAAGACCATGAAAACAAGCCGGAGCAGCTTTTCTCTATTTACGAATATGATGAGACATGCACAGACGAGTGACATAAAAACACAATTCCCCCATATAAAGTATTCATTCATGTATGAATATATCCACACAAAACAAATTAACCTCTATACATCTAAAATAAAAACATAGTAGATTTTATATAGCTAATCAACATAAATATTGATTGAATAATTATTAATAACTGCCATTTTACAGAAATATTGTTTACAAAATAATGTTAAAGTTTTAAATATTGATAATTCCATCTTGGTCAGCTGGTCGCATACGGTCTAGCCGCAGAAGGTAACAAATTTGAACGCATCCGAAGCTCAAATCGGATTCGAAATTTCCACATACGCATATGATCGAAACTCCACGCAGCTCCCGTACTACTTTCCATTGGAAATGAATGACTTCTGATTCAACAGCTGTTGTTTGTCGTGTGCAGAGGAAAGGCGGCTTTACAGTGTAACGGGCTTACTACAGTGAATCAGGGTAAGACAAAAACACTTTTTGGAAGAAGGATTGGTGGTGTATTGACTCATTATTTCAATTTTGTTAATTTTGAATAAAAAAAAGTTACATAGTGCACCTTTAATATTATCGATATAATATTATATTTTATATAATATTATTTGTAATATTTTATATTACTTTAGTAACATATTCAATTAGCTTTAGTTTTTATTAGGGCTGTCAAATGATTAATCAAGATTAATCACATCCAAAATAAAAGTTTTTTTTACATAATATATCTGGGTGCACTGTGTATAATTATTTTGTATATATATAAATACACACACATGCATGTATATTTAAGAAAAAAAAAAATATTATTTATATATAAAATATTTATAAATTATATACATTTACATTTATACATTTATTCATTTAGCTGACGCTTTTATCCAAAGCGACTTACAATTGCTATATATGTCAGAGGTCATATGTCATACGCCTCTGGAGCAACTAGGGGTTAAGTGTCTTGCTCAGGGACACATTGGTGTCTCACCCCACTATATATAAATCTATATACATAAATATATATAAATAAATATCTATTTATTTATATAGAATCTATTATTCTATATAAATAAATTATATATAAATCTATATACAGTATATACATGAAAATATTTCTTAAATATATACAAGCATGTGTGTGTATTTATATATATAAAATAATTATACACAGTGCACCCACATATATTATGTAAAAAAAACTTTTATTTTGGATGTGATTAATCACGATTAATCATTTGACAGCCCTAGTTTTTATATTTTTAGTTTAGCATACAGTAACTATTTAGCGTATTTTACGCTTTAATTATTATTTATTTATTTCAGTTTAGTTTTGGTCATTTTAGTACTGCAACTGTTCAACTGCAACATTTCTAATTTTCTCATTTTAATTTCAGCTTTATTTCAATTACTGAAAAACGATTTTACTCATTTTAGCTTCAGTTAACAATAGCAATAACGTCTCGGTTACTGATGTAACCTTCGTTCCCTGAAGGAGGGAACGGGAGACGTGACGTCGAACGTGAGCGACTGTAAGGGAACACTGCTTCAGAGGACTAGGAATATAGCACACAAGTTATATGAACCTTAAGATACGTTTATGGTGCTTTATGTCCTTTTAGAAGCTTGAAAGCTCCAGTACCCATTCATGGTAATTGCATTAAAAAGATTGCCCAGGACATTGTTCCAAATGAAGGTGAGTGTAGTAAATGATGACAAAATTAAAATGTTGCTGTGATCTATGCTTTTATATATTTTGGCTAATTTGATTAGTGTAGCTAAATCCATTCTGCAGATTCAGCACAGAAAATGCTAAATGTGCAGTTGGAAATTTCCAGAAATCGTCCTTCTACTTTTAAACCAGGTCTGACTAGCTTTTGAACCACAGTGTGACATAATGTCCCATATACAGTATGACTAAAACCCAAATGCTCTCGCAATGGGATTATGGCTGTAGTAAGTCAATGTCTGGCAATTTGCACCAAAGCCTCTTATTTTAGGAGTCCATCGAGGCAGAGGTGTAACTACGGCTTTCTGAGTGTTTTATACATAGCCTTTTAAAAGTGCCTCTGGGTGCAGTGAACAACAGGGAGTAATGAACTTTCTGACAGCATCTGAAAATGTGTTTTCCTGAACACAGTTGTTTAGTAACTAATCCTGAAGCCAATGTAGTTTAATATGGCATGTGTATTGGTTGTTTTCAGATGATGCCTGACTACTAGCTGTCACTGGCTTTTTGATTTACTCATGTAATATGCCTCAGAGACAAGCAGATTTCTTGTGCACATAGCTGAGATGACATTAATGACGAAGGGGATGATGTTGATGACAGTATACTTTAGCTTGGTGCAAACATGTGATAAAAGAGAAAAAGGGTTGCTGGAAATTGCCAATACTGCCAAGTAAATCACACAAATTCTGTGTATATATTAAGAGCAGCTCACATTAGGAGACTGTGCATGCATGGCTTAGATATTCCACCTTCATGGACATCAATTTGCAAAATGTAGAGCAAACTGAAGTGAGCAGATGAAATATTTTGAGATGTAGAAGACTCACTTCTATGTAGACATCAATCATAGTTTTCTCAAACCCTTCTGCTCTGACACCTTAATTACAGAGTACTAATCAAAGCAAGATTGCACTAAGAGGTGATTAATTTGGTCTTGTGTTTGTGTGTATTGAGAATTTTATGTTTTCTCTCTCTCTCTCTCTCTCTCTCTCTCTCTCTCTCTCTCTCTCTCTCTCTCTCTCTCTCTCTCTCTCTCTCTCTCTCTCTCTCTCTCTCTCTCTCTCTCTCTCTCTCTCTCTCTCTCTCTCTCTCTCTCTCTGAATATGCACTGAATTAAAATGAGTGTGTTACTTTGACAACCCTTCTTGTTGAACATAGTGTGCTGAAGACATTCTTCTTACTTCTGGCAAATCCACATTTCTAAAGTTAATCCAGCAGCTGATGTTGAGGTCCAAAAAACTATAATTTAAAGTTTTAGTCCAGTGGGTCATCCAAAGTCGAACTGTTTTACTGCTGTTTTACTTTTAGTCATAAATTCCTCACCTTGTCAACTTTGGAGCTGTTTATATTGAGGCTTTGGCATGACTGCTTATGTGCTACATTGTATATCATGTAAAATCTTAAGTCTTAAATCTAAATATATATATATATATATATATATAGGCTATATATATTACCTTGTATTCAAGGTTGTTAGGATGTTATTGACATTTTTACAGTTATTAAAATTAAACTTGAAAATGAAAGTTTCAAAACCATATGGGTCCATTTACATAAACAGCCGCTAAGTTAAAACTGTGCCTTAAGAACTAGTCTGACCAACTATTACAGTTAATAATAAGCCTTACTTTTTGGATTCAAATCATACCTTTTTATGTAACCGATTTAATAAAGTTATGATCAGCCGCATCAGCCCCATCAGGCCCATATAAAATCAACATGAAGGCAAAGAGTACATTTCTAAGAACTTGGAAATAAAAAAAAGACATAAAAAGAAAATGACATTTTCTTTATCCTTGACACTTTTATGTATGCATTGACTCTATACCAGTTTAAAAGAGTCAAATTTGTCAGTCAAATGTGAGTTGATTTCCCAAAGTGTCTGTTTTGAATTTGCCACATTTGTGTTTGCCAAAATTGGAAGATGTTTGTAGCCATTAATGAGGCAGAAATTAGCTTTAACTGTCAGTTTGGTGAAGTTTGACAGACACTCCTGGAAAACAATGAGAGATTTCCAACTTTTTGCCATATACCGTTTCATGGCAGCCCATTTCATGGTTATGATTGGCTCGTGTATGTAGCCCAGGGGTAAAAAGCATACCTTCTATGTTCCTGTCTATCTCGAGCTCATCCAAGCCATTTGACAGATATTCTCTTTCCTTTCTAAAGCACCTCCAGGCATTGCAAGTGGAACGAGGCTTCCTTTGATAAGGGTGATCAAGACTGGCGTTCCCATGCCGACAGGTTTCACCAACATGAGAGATGCGGTGAGTGGTGGGGGATTTGCGCACCCATTACCCACAAGCCCACTCGTCTGATGGGACACAATATGAGGAGATAGAGGGCTCGGTCGGGCCGCCAAGAGGTAGGGGGTGGGGAGGCGAACGATGCAAGAGCCAAGGGGGAACCGTGAGGATGAAAGGTATCAGGCATAAAAGAGGGGAGAGAGGGGAAGATGAGTAAAAAGCAGCATAAAAAAGAACAAAAGTAAAGAGTGATGTAGAGGAGATGGGGAGCACCCAACCTGAAAAGCTGTCACGAGTGCAGATGAACAGGAGAGACAGCTCTCACACACCCCCATTATGTGCTGTACAGTACAGAAAAACAAATTAGAATGGCATCTTGGGAAACATCACAAAGCATAAGCACTGTAGTCTGCAGCCCATACGACGTATAGACATTGATTTACGCTGCATGGAAAGAAAGAAAGAAAGAAAGAATGGAGAAAAATCAGGCCTTGCTGTCTGTAATTGCAGCCTTGAAATATCAGCCTCATAAAACGGCCAGTCAGACAATTCTTTCATTGACCGCTCTGAGAAATTGTTTCTCTGAAAGCGCAAACCTTAGAAATGCAATATAACAGCACTTTGCTTTTCTGTCTCTTTGTAGTGATGGAAGCCAAATGGTTAAGGATTAAGGTTGGTAACGCAAAGGTTATAGGCTTGATATCTAGACCTATAAACTAGATCAGGTTCTCAGCTGGTTTTGCTTCAAGAATCAGATTTTTCATTGTGCATCAAGTGGTGACCCAACACAGTATAAAAATTGTAAAAGTAATACAAATGTCCTTAAAATCAAACATCATGATATGATATGATATGATATGATATGATATGATATGATATGATATGATATGATATGATATGACATGACATGATATGATATGATATGATGATTGATGTTATGTAAGTATTGATATTTTTCTGTCTTGTTTTTATGTGGCATTTTTCATGACTTTTCTTCTTGTGATTTGAATATTGCAAAAGTTGTTTTCTCGACTTTCGCATGATCTCAACTTCTTCTTCAGTCAACCATTTTTCTAGCCAGGCTCAAATCAATCAATATCTCTCAGATATCTTTCTGTAGACTTAAGCTGGCAGGCAATGACATGTTCAGCATCACTGTAGCAATTATGACAATGAACTTAGTATTAGACATTGATTTGGAAGTAGTGGCACTGGTGTCAAGGACAGATATTGAGTTATTGATTAAGTCCCTGATAAAAGAATAAACCATTATGCAGCAGTATACATAGTGCACTTTAAAATCACCCTTGTTTCGTCCACAACAAGGAAAATCAAGTTTGTTATGTTGAAAATGCACTACAAGTAAAATGTCAACATTATTAAAAAAGTTATAATTAGTATTTTTGACTTAACATCCTTTATCAATATACATTTTTTTGAGCAGCAACACTGCAAGAGATAGGACACTGTCTTGAATATACAGTGAAGAAAAATGATGTAGGATTTATAATTTTACCTCAAAGATTGCTAGTAAATTTTACAAAAATTACAAAGAAATGGTAAGTAACGCACTGAATAAAAAAAAAATTAAAGTAGAAAGACTGAAATAGTATTTTCTTGTCAAACTCCAATAATTTTTGTTTTATTTACAACTTTTGAATTTTGCACTTTGTCTTATTGCACTGTAAATCTGATCTTGTTTAAAGAATTTTTAGAAATTTTTACTGGAAAAGAAGTCAAAATAGACTAATTCAAATTGTATTATATAGTAATTTCTTCTACTGTGTTGTGTTTTGATCTACAGAAAATTAAGTCAAGAGCTCGAGAAAACAAGGTTTATGTTGAGATTATGAGAAAAGTGGTCATAACAGAAAAATTAGAAGTCTTATCTTCAAGAAAAGTCTTATGCCTTCTGTAGCAAAGGGCCGAAGAGTATGCAAGTGTCTGGCATCTAAATCTAACATGACGTTCATATATCTTATTTTCCTGATTATATGGTTTGATTATTAGTTGCATTTTATTCCTCGGACTTATCATTATTTTTAACCCTGCTGTCCAGGACCCCACTAGTTGAGAGAACGAAGGCGATGCCCTGTCACCACTGTGCCCTTGAGCATGGCACTTAACCCCAGGTTGATCCACAGGGTCTGACCTTGCAATTAGTCTATCTCAAGTTACTGTGGATAAAACGCATATGCTTAGTAACCAAGGCAACTTCCCTCTCTTAACTGCATATTGTCCTCTGTACAAAGTGTTTGTGTGCATACATTACATTCTCATTGGGGGCATTCAGAGGTCCATAATGTAATGAACAGAAAAAGCCTAAAATAGAAAATTGAGCAGAAAAGCAATGCTTTACACAACTCGTTAAACTCGTTTCACTGTGCTGTCTTGTTTTTCTATTATTCCCTGATTTACAATTTACCCCTATGCCTCTTGACTATAAAACGATATTTCAGCTCAAATGATTTTCACACAGAGGCACATCAAGCAAGTTATTCCTGGCGATTCTGAAGCAATCTGTCTTCCTTGATTGTACCATCATTCCAATGTGAGTTCATGTCTTCTTCTTTGACATGTTTGTCTGTCCTCGGGCTGAAAAGCCAGAGATAAGCCTGTGTTTCGGTGCTCTATGTGATCCCAGGGGTAATGTTTGGCCAATGTTCTGTCACTGTTTTCTGCAATTTTATCTGATACACCATGAACACTGTCCAATTTCCACTCTCTCCGAGATTTGTGTGCCATTTAGTGACACGTTCACGAAGGTAAGATATGTCCCAATTTGCTGCTAATGTGCCACACGTATAGGGCATCTTGGCATGTGCAATGTAAAGTTATATATTATCCTCTAGGTCTAAGAATGGGATATTTGGAAGAAATAGTCTGTCTGTAATGGTTGAATTTATAATACAAATGGACAGGCTATTTTTTTGTACCTCGACAAAACCAACTTTTTAACCCTTCTCAACTGTCATTGGGGTGGTGAATATGAAACACGCCGTTCCTTTGATGTAATTGTCATTACAAGGCTGCATTTTTTTATGCAAAATACAGTAAAAGCAGTACTATTATGAAATATGATTACAATTTAAAATAACACTGCTTAATATATATTTTTGTGAACTGGTTTGTTGAATAGAAAGAAGAACAACATTTATAACAAGTAGAAATATTTTATTTTTTAAATATGTTTTAAAGGTGCCCTAGAATGTTTTTTTTTTTTATTTTTTATAATGTTTCCTGGGTTACCCTTATAATGTTAGTATGTTTTTTAGATAAAAAATAATCATAATTTAGAAATAAATGGCATTTTTCCTAGCCTGCTTTTAGCCTCTGATTTGAACACTCTGTTTGAAGGGGCGTGTCTGCTGTGGGATTCAGTGTAACCGCGGCCACTGCTGTGATTGGCTGACATGCTTACATATGAAATAGCTAGTACGCATTACATGTGAAACTCTCTCCCGAATACTTTTACAACTGCTATTATACGTTTTTACTATAACAGCTATCGAGATTAACGAATCGTGAGATGTTTTTAAAGTATTTAGATCTATTCCCATCACATAAAATGTTGCCGTGATGAGCATTGAGCAGATGACAGTGTGTTGATCGCGAGAATGAAGATCTTATCATTGCAAAGCAGTTTCTGCACTCTCTCTAAGGCTTTCACCAATGCAAACACGATGATGTAAATACAGTAAGAGCTTCGTTGTGCAGTAACGTGCGTCATTGATTTCATAACGAGTTTGGCAAGTGTCCAGATAAACTCGCGCTGTGTGGAAAGATTGTTCTCTGATCGCTTTCTGTATATAATTTGTTCACAATTTAAATACGATTATATTCATCCTACTAAAAGAAACGATGTGAAGCTGATATTTTAGTCACTGTCTTGACTTACTGATGCATAAACAGTATTGAACGATTTTGAGAGAAAGATTACCTGTCTGAACTTGAACAATTACACATCAGAAAGTGTTGCTTGGTAGCTCGATCCGAGGCCAGCTCTGTATTGGCCCAAGTTGAGGAAACAGTCGGTGAAATGTTTGAAAATTTCCAGAGAAAATAAAATGAACCCATTGTTTCTTCAGAGGCTCAGATGAAGGAACTAAAAAATACTTTTGTGTTCATGTGTACATCCACACTGAGCAACTGCCATGCTTCGGCTGCGCAGTTCCGCCTGGCATTGAGGGCTGGCATTATGCAAATATTTGGAGGCGTACATATTAATGATCCCGACTATTGCGTCACAGTCGGTATTGTGTGGAGAACCGACCGTTTTTCAGGGGTGTTTTTCATAAACGTGAATTAAATGAGAACGCGAAAACAGTCCAGTTTGAGATTCACTCTATGTCATGTCCATGCACTGAACTCTTGTTATTTGACTATACCAAGGTAAATTCAATTTTGAATTATAGGTCACCTTTAAATATTTGCTGAATAAACATATTAATTTATTTTTTAAAAAGAAAATCTTATTGAACCCAAGCTTTTGAAAGGTAGTGTACAGTATGCAATTTGATCAACAGCATTAACAGTATCAACTGTACGTATTTCGGTAACACTTTATTTTACAGTGTCATTGTTACATTTGTTACATGCATAGTAATATCTTTAAAGTATGCATAACTAATCCTAACCCTATAGTAAGTATATGTAGTTACTTAATATTACTCGGAACTTAAATGTATAGTTACTGTGTAACAAAGACACCTTAAAATAAAGTGTAACTGTAATTTCCTTTTTTCACTTCCAATTGAAAAAAAAAGAAAGAAAATTTTGTATTGAAGGGACATACGAAAAAATTCCCATATAATTATGTAAAGAAAAGAAAAAAATAAACATTTCTTATTAATTCCATCAATGTTAAAAATTGTTGTTAAAACAAGTGTATTAGCAAATGTAGCACTTTATAGCCACAGTTATGCTAATTAAGGAGATGTAGTTTATATAAAGTTGCAACAACTTCAAGGTCTCAGGTTCTCCATCCATATTCACTCTGTGCTGTTTGACCTTGTCTGGGGTGGGGCGGGATGGAGGGGCCAGTGGTGCTCCCTGGTGTGCTGTTTAATTAAAGGCCACCATTAACAGGATTGCTCACTGTAGGCACCCAGCATCCCTCTCTAACACCGTATGGGCCTTATCTGGTTCAGCTGCAAAGGTCCACCTGAACACAGCATCCTCAGCCATGCGTGGACAGAGTATGAGATCTGCTGAGAGAGCGAGAGAGAGGGAGGGTGAACTTTGGACAATCAAGCAGATGGAGAGATACAAAGAGAAGAAAAAAAAAAAGCTGGAGTGATGGTCTGCGACAGAAAAAGCCAGAGATGAGTGAGCCGAGAGGAGAAAGAGAAGGTCGGTGGAGGGAGGGAAGAAGGGAGGGAGTTATGGAGCGAGCTAGCCGGATTGCATCCTATTGCATCAGTCCTGAGTAACGAGATAGGAAGATGCCGGGCTGAGCTGAACAAATAGGTTTTTGAACCGGCTGTGTGCTGAGGAACAGAAAGGGGAGGAGGAAGATGCATCTAACCCTATGGCGTTAAAGGATCCCCACCCCGTAGCACCGTCCAGCTGTTTCTGCCCCCCAACAGTCCCTGGACTTCACTCATTAGATTTTACCCATCGGCAGCTCTTAGACGTTAGACCAATTAATTGATAAATAGAGAGGAGAGAGGCACTCAAAGAAAAGCCAATCATTTCAGCCTCCCTGCACTGCGTAAATATGGCCATCAGGAATGTCAAAGACATGTTGTCGGACAAAAGAGACAGAGCAGTCAAGGTTTAAAGAGTCGGACAGGTGTATTGAAACGCACCGCTGAGAGGTCAGGTTTAATGCGTGTTTATTTATGCTTTATGTTGCTTTCTAAAGATAAATGCCACCATTTTTTCATTTAAAGCTGCTGTTTTTTAAACTGGCTCCAAGGACTTTTGGCGGCCGCAAAGGGAATTTGAAAGATAAAAAGGTATTAAATCCCATAAAAAGGTATTTTACCAAAGGTATTTGTAGGGATGTCATTGTTAATCATTTTAACACATTTGCATAATTTGACATTATTATGTTTGAAAATCATAGGATGAATCGAAATTAATTAATTCATTTTACAGCCATTGCTTTTTACAATAAGTAATCAAAATTAAATCTGCTTTTTTTTGTGGCAATATGGTCTTTAAAGCTGCTTTGAAGCAGTACTTAAGCTCATTATTTAAGCATTATCTATTTAATATTGGGTAGTAAAAATATACCCTGTCAGCTTAATGCAAACGTAAATATTTTAATAATCCTGATAATATTGTTAAAATGTACTTTGCTTTAGTGAAAATATAAAAGCTAATTATCTAAATTTACTTTGGAGCATTGTCTTTATAATGATTATAATGCTATTTTTCTCACTTTTTTCTATGGTTCTTTATACATGAAAATATATAGCTGTTTTATAATTTAGGAATGGATCTCTCGCATAGGGAAGATTGTATCTGGGGATCCTTGACATTCCACTAAAATGCTTGTTCCACTAAAATGCTTCTTTTTTTTTTTTTACAATAAATAGACATCTACAATAATCATATATATACATATAATGATTGTCCAGTACATTGTAGAATAATAATAATAAAAATAATAATTGAAAAATACACATAAAAAAAAAATATATATATGGTAGCAAGATTTTAAGTTTTCCACTGGTTGGGATAAATACTGATATATTAAATGTGCCCACATATCATACACAAAAATACAAATCACCATAATGGTAACACATATGATATAAAAATAATGCAACACTTTAATGACACAAGTTCCCATTCAGTCAGTCACTACCAGTTATGTCAGTGACTGATGAATTGAGATCGCACCTGAGGGCCTTATCACCTTCGAGTGTTAACAGAAGCAGCCAATGGACATTGGCGAGTGAGATTTGCATAGTGAACCACGCCCCGTGCTGCGGGTATATAGAAAGTCTCTCTGCATGCTTCCTATACCCGCAGCACGGGGCATGGGTCCCGCCATGGTCTCACTCGAATGTTCATTGGCTGTTTCTGTTAACACTCGAAGGTGATAGGGCTCTCAGGTGAGATCCCAATTCGTCAGTCACTGAATTGGTCCGTTTTTCTTTTTCTTATTTTTTTACTTGACAGACATGGTCACTATGAAAGAGTCCTTAAAATTCTTAATTTTTATTCCACGAAGTTAAATTGATGGTAAAAAAAAAAATAGCAGCTGTGGTTGCCAAATATTTACCATAAAAAATACAGTATCAACATATTAGGTTTTACATTTTTACTCACAGTAAAAAAAAAACTGATATAATATTAATTTGCCAAGCTATTGAAGTACTAATATCTGTTTTGTACCTTTGTATACTGTCAACCACCAAACACGGTGCTGATGATAGTCACATGATGATCCCAAGCAGATTTTCCATAAGCTGAGAAAGTTAATATTATCAATATATAAAAGGTGCACAGTGTCATTCACAAAAACACTAAACACCATCATGGTAACACACATGATATAAGAAAATTTAATAAACATTAATTTAACCACAATAGTTACATAAAAACCCTTATGTACATAACGGATTAGAAACAACTAAAGACAAACTAAGAAGAAACGTCTCGGGTTACGTCTGTAACCCTCGTTCCCTGAGAAGGGAACGAACGCTGCGTCGAAATCGACACTACGGGGAATGCCCTTAGCATATGCCCTAACCTGTGAACCCGGTGTAGAGGTCAGATCCAAACTGTAATGTCTTATAAACGTGTGAGGGGAGGCCCAGCCTGCGGCATCACAGACCTCCTGAAGGGAAACACCCGCAAGAAGGGCTTTAGAGGAAGCCACTCCTCTCGTGGAGTGGGCCTTAAGCAGAAGAGGTGAAGGCAGGTTGCGCACCTCGTAAGCTGCCGAAATAGCTTCCACAATCCATCTACTTATAGTCAGCTTGGAAGCAGGAGAACCCTTTTTAGGCGCCCCAAAGCACACAAAGAGCTGGTCCGACTTTCTCCAGCCTGAGGATCTCTGCATATAGACCTCCAGGGCTCGGACCGGGCACAGTAAATGAAGGTTAGCTTGCTCAACCGACACATGGGGTGGAGGATGAAAAGCCTGGAGGATAATAGACCGTGCCACATTTGAGGGCACTTTAGGGACATAGCCCGGTCTAGGATTGAGAATAGCCTTTACCTTGCCGGGAGAGAACTCGAGGCAAGAAGGAGCGACCGATAGAGCCTGTAAGTCCCCAACTCTTTTAAGGGACGTGATGGCAAGCAGGAATGCTACCTTAAAAGACAAAAATTTCTCCGACACCTCACCCAGAGGTTCGAAGGGCGCCAGGGATAACCCTTCGAGGACCACTGTTAAGTCCCACGCAGGAACTCTGGACTGGGTGACAGGCCTCATCCTCCTTGCTCCCCGAAGGAAACGAACAATAAGAGGGTGCCTCCCCAAGGTGCCCACCCCTAAAGGCGTGTGGAAGGCAGCCACGGCCGCCACATAGACCTTAAGCGTGGACGGGGAGAGCCCGTCAGAGAAGCGGTTTTGAAGGAACTCCAGCACTGAAGCCACTGGGCAGTTAACTGGGTCCAAAGAGTGATCTCTACACCATAAAGAGAACACATTCCACTTCAAAGCACATAGTTTCCTCGTGGAGGGGGCTCTAGAGTTTAGAATGGTCTCAACAACCTCGGTTGAGAGACCTGCATTTTTGAGCTGGTCCCCCTCAGGGGCCAGACCCACAGTTTCCATAGCTCTGGACGAGGGTGAAAAATTGTGCCCTCTGCTTGAGAAAGAAGGTCCCTCCTGATCGGGATTTGCCACGGAGGACCTGCTAGGAGGACCACGATATCCGAGAACCATACTCGGGCCGGCCAGTACGGGGCTACTAGAAGTAGGCTGACTCCGTACCGCCGGACCCTCTCTAGAACCCCTGGGAGCAGAGCGATCGGGGGAAAGGCATACAGACGTAGCCTCGGCCACGTCTGTACCATGGCATCCAGTCCCAGAGGAGCTGGATGGGTAAGGGAGTACCATAGCGGACAGTGAGAATTATCTCGGGAGGCAAACAGGTCCACCTCCGCCTGAACGAACTCCTTCCATATTAACTCCACCGACTCGGGGTGGAGTCTCCACTCCCCGGGCCTCAGCCCCTGCCTCGACAGGATGTCTGCTCCCAAATTGCTGTCCCCCGGGATAAACATTGCTCTGATTGACAGAAGTTTTCCCTGGGACCATAGGAGAACTTGATGCGCCAGTCTGCACAGAGGGCGCGACCTCAAGCCCCCCTGACGGTTTAAATATGAGACCACCGACATATTGTCTGTTCGCACTAGAACATGATGACCTCTGAGGTCCGAGAGGAAATGCCTGAGAGCCAGAAACACTGCCATCATCTCCAGGCAATTGATGTGCCAAGAAAGATGATGGTCCCTCCAGAGACCTCTGGTGTAGCGGCCTTCCATTACCGCACCCCAGCCTGTGAGGGATGCATCCGTGGTCAAAATTTTCCTCTGACACGGTGCTCCCAACACAGGACCCAGGGACAGGAACCACGGTTTCTTCCACATGATCAAAGAATGAAGGCATCTGCGCGTTACTTTGATCGTGCGAAAAGGGTTCCCCCTCGGGGAAAACCCTCTGGTCCTGAGCCACCACTGCAGGGCCCTCATATACAGCAGGCCAAAAGGAATAACGTTGGACGCTGCTGCAAGAAGACCCAGAACCCTTTGGAAATGTTTGACAGTGACAGCCTGGCCTAGTTTGATACTCGTTACTGTGGTCAGGATGGAGTCTATACGAGCGGGAGACAGCTGTGCCCGCATCGTGACTGAGTCCCAAACCACCCCCAGAAAAGTTGTTCTCTGTAGGGGAATTAACGAACTTTTCTTGACATTGAGCCTTAACCCCAAGCACTTCAGGTGATGCAGAACAACATCTCGATGTTGAACCGCCAACTCCAGCGACTGCGCCAGTATCAGCCAGTCGTCGATGTAGTTGAGGATGCGAATGCCTTGAAGTCTCAAAGGAGCAAGAGCAGCATCCATGCACTTCGTGAAGGTGCGAGGGGACAGTGCTAGGCCGAACGGAAGAACCCTGTATTGATACGCTACTCCCCCGAAAGCGAATCTCAGGAACTTCCTGTGCTGAGGAAGGATGGAGATATGAAAGTAAGCATCCTTTAGATCTATGGTGACAAACCAGTCCTCGGATCTGATTTGACTCACAATTAGAGGTATAGTTAACATTTTGAATCTGTATCTCCTCAGAGACCGATTCAATACCCTGAGATCTATAATCGGGCGCAACCCCCCATCCTTCTTGGGAACTATGAAGTACCGACTGTAGAACCCGGTTTCCCAATCTTGAGGAGGAACACGTTCTATGGCCTCCTTTGCCAAGAGGGACTGAACTTCCTGTTCCATGACCTGACCCTGCTCTGGTTTGACCAGCGTATGAACCACTCCGCTGAATCGAGGTGGACGATATTCGAACTGAATTCTGTACCCTTTCTCTACTGTGAGCAGGACCCATTGAGATATATCTTGAAGACCCTTCCAGGTGTCTAGATAATCCACTAAGGGGATCAGCCTCTCGGGACTGACCTCTGGTCTTAAAATAGAAATATCGGTGACCTGAAGCATTTGACTGGCAGGAACTAACCGACTTAATATTCCTGCAGACCTCGTGAGAGGGAACACAATGCGCGGAGCCGCAGATTTTACGGGCGGACACTGCACCTTGCATTCGCTGGAAACCGATGCGTCCCGAAGCGCACGTGGCGGCGGGCAGCATACATCGATTTCCTGAGGGCTCCGTGAAGGAGCGAGCTGTTGTTGCTCGATCACGGAGGGGACCCCCCTCAGAGGCCTGCGCAACGCATCAGGACCTCTTTGACGAAGCCTTCCTAGCCTGAATGACAGTCCTCAGATCTGCCCTCGGTTTGGAAGACTTCGTTTGAGAGTGTTGCCCCTGGCTCCAGGCCTTCTTCGGGGGAGCACGAGAGGCAACACTCTCCTTCTGCTGCTGCAGGCGTGAGGAGCTGGCGGCTGCCTCATGGGACTGCCCCCTGGCAGCAGACCCATGAGACTTAGAACGACGGCGGGGGATAAGGTGTTTGAGTGCGGCTGACTGTCGTTTCGCTTCCTGGTACCTCTCGACGACAGTGTTGACTGCGTCGCCGAAGAGGCCAGTAGGCGAAATCGGGGCATCGAGGAGGAAAGCCCTGTCTTTATCCCCGATGCCCGACAGATTCAGCCACAGGTGTCTCTCCGTAGCTACCAATGCTGCCAGAGAACGGCCGATGGCACGGGCCGTCTCTTTGGTAGCACGGAGAGACAAGTCCACCGTACGACGCATCTCGCGAATATCGTCGTAGGCGACCTCCCCGCCGTCGTCCACCTCTTTGAGGAGGTCGGCCTGGTACGCCTGCAAAAGCCCCATAGTATGCAGGCATGCACCAGCCCGACCTGCCGCCATATAAGCTTTCCCAACCAAGGCCGAAGTGGTACGGCAGGGCTTGGAGGGAAGCGCCGGAGCTCTCAGGGACGATGCAGCATCGGGCGAGAGATGGTTTGCAAAAGCCTCTTCAACCCGTGGCATCGTCCCGTAGCCCCTCTCTCTCGACCCATAATGGATGAATATAAATGAACATCGGGACTGGAAAGTCGAGAAGAGAAGGGCTTATTCCACGATCTCGACACCTCGGTGTGGAGATCAGTGAAAAACGGGAGACTCCGGCGCGAAGGCTGTGACCGGGCTTGCAGGAAGCGCTCATCAAGTTTACTTTTTTTAGTCGCTTCCTGCACTTCTGGGGGCCAATCGATATTTAATTTAGCCACAGCCCTGGTCACAACCTCCAGCAGCTCCTCAAAGGCAGGGGAATGTGGTGATGGAATTTCACAATCCCCTGCCCCGACGCTGAGAACATCTAAATCCTCGGATTCAGATAGTTCTAGCATCGGTTCCTCTCTGCGGTCGGGAGAAGCCGCAGGGCGGGCTCCCGAACCGTGAGCGGGAACATGAGAACTGGCCGATGAATGCTGAGAAAGAGCCGAAGCTGTCTCAACATTATCAGCCAGATCCTTTTGCGATCCCCATGAATGCAAGCGCCGCGCTGCCTCGACAGACGCGGGACCTGATCCATGGGGAGCGCGAGCCTGGCCTGATTCATCGAACAGGCTCAGGCGGGAGCGGAGCGTTCTTAAGGGCAATGTTTCACAGTTTGCACAGGCAGCGCCCTCAAACGCTGCCCGAGCATGCTCCACACCCAAACAAACAACACAGAGCTCGTGTGTGTCACCCTCGCTTAAATAGCGTGGGCAAGGGGACGCACACTGTCTGAACTGTTTCACAGTCTTCTCCATCACAATACCTTTGCTTTACCGAACAAACAACACCAAATAAGACAGACAGATTTCACATATAACGCTTTGCTGAAGGACAAAAGCTGCCGCTTCCGGGTTCCGGCGCCCGTTTTATAGTTCCGCTCACCGTCACCTACGACGTCACGGCTGACGTCATCACGCAGCACCAATCAGGATTGGACTAGTTTTATTCAGGCTTCAGACGCGTCATGCTAAGGGCATTCCCCGTAGTGTCGATTTCGACGCAGCGGAGTTCCCTCGGAAGGGAACTGATGTTTCAGCGAATATACATAAAATGTAAAGTGTCACGCAGGGAATTCTGGGAATGTCAATTTCACTGTAAATTATACAATGACTTGTTCTTTTTCACTTCCAAAACATGCAAATTTAATGGTATTTTACTGTAAAATTACAACAAATGTAAGGTTATAACTATTACAGTTATTCACAGTATGTAGTACGTAAACTTTATTTTAATCATTTAACTGTTTTTAACAGTTTAATGTATTTTAAATCATGATAATTTTTTACAGTGTAGTTGGGAACCAGCATGAAGGTGAGTAAATGGTGCCAGAATTCATATTTTTGTGTGAACTACCTCTTTAAGAGGCTTGGTATTGTACATTTGCTTTTGTTAAAGAGAATTTCATCTCCTCTAACTTGACTTGGATAGCAGCCATGTTTGGTTGTATAAAGCCAGAGGGAAACTAAATCTGTTTTTCAGTATGTGATGTATTATTTTTCTGTCATAACAGGGCACCCTCTTTCAGATCATATCTGCCTAATCCCTAGCAACAGCAGGGGTTGCTCAAGTGTTGCAACATCCTTCATCAATTAAAAAAGCACTCGCTGCCATTTTCCATAAACTGGCAGAAATTACGTAAACATGCATCATTAAAGTGAAAGCTGCCAAAGACCCTATTACACTACAGAAGCCCATCCCAGCCCCACCTCCTCTCCCTCATATTGATCCATTATAAATAGACCACAGCGCATTGGGACACAGAACCATTTGGTGTCTCTTGTCTTTCAACCTCTCCAATCATTCCCTCATGTTTGTCTTTACCATCTCCATCTCCCTCCCACAGATGAGGCTATTGATATTAATGAGATGCAAACTGAAAGTATTACCATTAAATTACAATTTTACTTTCTTGAAATTGACTCTGAAATGTTAGATGTTGGCCCGGTGCTGCTGCATCCTCATTGTAATACACGCTTTGTCAGCAGCAATCTGAAGTTCACCCTTCTTGTGAGCTTTTACATCAAAAGCTCTCCATCTCACTTTCAAATGTATAAGAACATCTATGGCATCTCCCAATATATATCTCTTTCCTCCCTAAAAGAAGTGTGAATCAATAATCAAAGCTTTTTCGAGATCGAGCCCGAAGGCTGTACGTTCTTCATGCTCTCTGAACTGTTTGGATCGCTCAGTCTACAAAAAAAAAAAGAAGAAGAAGAAGAAGACGAAAAGCTGTCTTTTACATGCTACTTGACAGAAGGCAACCTATATGATTTCCTTGAAAAGCTTCAATGCAGAACATGTAAAGGTTTCACACACATCATGCTTTTGTAAGGTTAACACAACATCCTGTAGTGGCAAATCATTAACACTATACTGTAATTGCTGATGAAAGGCTGTTTTCCTGCAATGTTTATGAGAGAACTCTTCCATACAGAACACCATTACAAAAGAAAAAAAACGCAAACGAGATTTCCTTAATTTCTCATTCTAAACAGCAAAGATGTACAGTATAATAAAGTAATGGTGAGTGTGTTGATATACACTCACCAGCTACTAGGTACACCTTGCTAGTATCGGGTTGGATCCCATTTTGCCTTCAGAAGTGCCTTAATTTTTTGTAGCATAGATTCAATAAGGTACTGTTAACATTCCTCCGAGATTTTGGTCCATATTGACATGATAGCATCATGCAGTTGTTGCAGATTTGTCGCCTGCACATCCATGATGCGAATCTCCCTTTCCATAACATCCCAAAGGTGCTCTGTTGGACTGAGATCTGGTGACTGGCCATTTGAGTATAGTGAACTCATTGTCATGTTCAAGAAACCATTGAGATTATTTGAGCTTTGTGACATAGCATGTTATCCAGCTGGAAGTAGCCATCAGAAGATGACGCCAAGACTGTTGTCATTCTATCAATTTGAACCAATCCGGCCATTTTCCTGGCATCCACGAGGCATTTTCACCCACAGACCTGAATCTCACTGGAAATTTTCTCTTTTTCGGACCATTCTCTGTAAACCCTAGAGATGGTTATGTGTGAAAATCCCAGTAGATCAGCAGTTTCTGAAATACCCAGACCAGCATGTCTGGCACCAACAACCATGCCACATTCAGAGTCACTTAAATCTCTTTTCTTCACATTGAACTTGAACTTGAACTTGACTGTCGCTGAGTGTGAAAATCGCTAATGTATGAGTAGGTACTGCCATTGAATTTGAATTAACTTCACGACCGTTAAAAAAAGTATGTTCTATATAGCATGAATATGTGTAGGTCAAATGAAATCCGTACGTACTAGCCTACATCTGCCATGTTGTCATTGTCATGTGACCTACCAGCGTCAGTTGCGTCGCTTCACTGCCATTCATTAATCCTCTCCCATGGCCTCATGGGATAGTAAAGGGTCCATCGAATGCGCACTTCAGAATCTCTGCGGAAGTAGTAGGTCTTCCGGGTACTTTTCGACTAGGCCTACTGTTTTTTTAACACTATTTGAACATACTGCTCTTTTCGTCTACTGTTTTTGAATACTATTTGAACATACTACTCTTTTGGCATACAGTTTTTCGCCTACTATATGGTAGGGAGGTACTTGATTTTGGATGCAGCGCATGTCTACATGCCTAAATGCATTGAGTTTCTGCCGTATGATTGGCTGATTATATTTGCATTAACGAGCATTCGAACAGGATTACCTAATAAAGTGCCCGGTAAATATGTATTCTTCCAAAACCAATGTAAATTTTTTGTCTCTCAAATCTTACTGTTTGCCAATAATTTTCTAATTTGCTTCTATTTTTATTCCTGGCTGCTGTCACCACTGTGTTCATGGACTTTTCAGTGAGCTGTCATTTGTCACATGTTCCTTTGTTCCGTTTCCCGCCACTAGTCTGTCTCCCTGGTTACCATCATTAGTTCATCTGTATCACCTGTGTCCTATTAATTACCACCATCTGTGTTTGCTATTTAGTTCCTACTGTTCACTCTTTGTCTGAGCACTGTAAGTTGCTCAGCCTGTTTACCTTTCTTATTATTAAAACATTGTTTTTGAAGTTATCTTCTTAGTCTGCCTTCATGCAACCCACCGTGACAGCTGCGTGTTTAGGAGAAACCAATTTGAAACCAAATTGATACATAATCGAGAACTTCATGGAATATTCAAAGTTTTGAATAAGCAACCTCTGAGCAATAAAACATTCCTCTGGGCAGTTGTGCATAAGCTTTAGCCATTCTGAAAAAAAAAAAAAAAAATTAAAGATCTACTGCAGCTAATAGTTGGGCTTTGGGGAGCTTAGCATAATGAGGCCAGATAATTTGGTTAGAGTTTTGATACATGGAAATACATTTGCACAGTAAGTCAACCTCTGTTGAGGTGTGTGGTTGTAAAATGCTATCATGGTTTCTCTAAGCTTAAATCCCATCTGATGCTATAATGTTTAATGCTCTCTTTATTGCTGCAGGGGTTAAACAATAGAGGCTGCCCATACTAGCAGGAGAAAGCCTCCATTATGGGTAAACCACTGAAGTGCTAGTTGTCCCAGACCCATCTTTAAGAAATTATTGTCTGCATGCTGGTATCTTGATACCATACAAACATTTACTGGTGAAGAGTTTCAGCTAAGACACCATTACCGCAGTGATTATTATTACAATAAAGCTATGTGTAGCAGGATGCAGCTGTCTGGCTCAAGCCTCCCCTATTGGTATTAAACTTGTTGGGCTGGGATTGGTACTGGGCAGTTAAGGGTAAGCCAATCGCAAGGACTAAGCCCTTTTATAAATCGGGACTTTTCTTTTGACGTCTGATGTCACCAGCATGCGACTTTTTGTCTTGGTTACCTGCCCAGCAACCTGACGTCTGAGTTGGGGCTATCCGTTTTACCATAGTGCCGCAGAATTCCCGGTGTTGCAGCAGCCCTTTTCACCAGCTGAGTGTTGGCTCGGCTGGCATTAAGCAGAGCTTGGGGCCGTGACTCAACGCTATTAAAGTATAGGGAGTGCTATTTTTCCGGGGGTACAGCTGCGAGTCGGCGGCATCGGCGTGAACACCTGCTGCTTTGTTTAACCATTTTTTGTTACGTGTTGCTCACGGGCTTCCTTCGCCATACCCGGCTGCTCGTTTCACGGGACTGATGATTATGGGATCCGTGGCTAGCCCAAGCTAGCGAGTGTCTGGCCCGTTCCATTGTGGCTTGTTGGACTCAGTTGGATTTCGCATACCTTCCCTTGTTGTAAATGTCTTTGCATTGAATGTCTGATACACTGGCATCACGTTAATTGAGTGCTGTGTTTTTTTGTCTCTTTCTTTAAGTAGATTAAGCCTTTTGCTGTATTTTGTTATCTGAAACTGTTGCCTGGAGGCCTCTCCCCCGCTGTTTATATTCAAGGGGATCGGCCCATTGGTTATTATTGATGTTTTTGCTTGATTTATTTTGTTTGTTTTGATTTGTCCACACCGACGGGAGACCATAGGAGTTGCTGATCCATGGTGTGGCCGGTTTCCCTTTTTGTTTATCATTTGGTATGGTTTATTATTGTTCATATTTGGTTGTGTGTTTGCTTATTGTGTGAGGATTGGTATATACTCATTGTTAGTTCTCGTACTCTCTCTGGGTGGTTTACCAGCCCCCCTGTTTACTGTAATGTTTATTGTATGTATGAAACTTTTTTCTAACTCTTACTTGTCTTCCCATTGTCTTTCTGTTGTCTAGGTGCTGAGAACTGCCAGTGGGAGCAGTGCCCTTTGCGGTGGTGGGTCCCTTGATGTATGCAGTGGTTGTATATTCACTGAGTGTGATTTATTTCCTTCGAGGTGTGTGTGAACCTGGCACGTGTGATTGGGGTGTTTCCCATGGATGCTCATTGCTTGCGCTACTAGTCTCCCGCTGGTAGGTTTCAGCCCGATCCTGTGTGTGTGTGTGTGTGTGTGTGTGTGTGTGTGTGTGGCGAATAGTGTAACGTTGGTGTGTTTTGTTGTCTGATTTAGTGTGTAGTGTATCTTGTTTGTTGTGAAACTTTCTCTTATGTTTTTGTGAAATCCAAATGCTTCTATGTTGGGAGTGAATTATTGTGTGTTTATTGATGCAAACCAAATAAAATTAACTTTTTGTATTGGACCACTATCTCTGGCTGACTTATCCACGAACTTGAGTGCCTTGCTAGAACAAAATCAATTCCTTGGGTGCAAGTCCCATCGTGGCGTAGTCTGCTAATTGTCTGGGCCTAAGCCCGGTAGTTGTATTTCACCTGCCACATATGCTAACTTGATATTACCCACGTTTTGTGAAAAAGTATTTTTTTTTTAAAGACTTATTACGAAAATAATATACTTTAAAAGAGTAACTGCCAACTGAATGTAATATTTTCTGACATTTATTTGCATGTTAATTGCAAATCAATTGAAATTTATTATAGTTTAAATTTATATTAAATGCAATTAGCTGAACTTTAGATTGTTTTTTGACCCACTGAAATAGGACTTAGATCTGTCTGTATGTCCGTCCGTCCATCTGTCTGTCTGTCTGTCTGTCTGTCACAGTTCATGAGCACATTTCTTTTAATTCGGCACATTTCTTTTCATTGTGAGCCTGTAGTGAAACATAATGTCGGACCTGCAGATGCTTCTGCCATGTGTCTAAGTACTGAATGTTTCTGTATTTGAAAATCAGTTACTGACTTGCACCTAAATGCACCACCGTCTCTGACCTTTATCGGTGCTCAGGGCAAAGGCGAAGTCTAATCGGTGCATTACTATTCCAGGCATCTCCTTCTTGGCATTTGATCAAATGGATGTCCATTTAGACAAGCAGCCCTGGGACCTTGTGTCAAAATGTCAGCTTATTATCTGTTTGGAGACCACCAAGCTCCAATACAGGCTATATTCATCCTCCACCTTGAAAAGGACATCACATTTTTTCATGCCTCTTTGTATTTGTTGCAGCTGTTCTCTTGTACGAGACCACTTGAACTTAAATAACTGAACCTGCTACGAACCACTGACTCCAAAGTTTACTGTTGTCGCTTTCCTTCTCATGAAGCATTTTAAACTGTTATTAGTTCTTTTTTTGTGAAATGACTTTGTCAAACGTCTTTGGTGTGGTGGTTTGGGAGTCCATTTCTGTCCGTTTGATTTCTCTACACCGGCATAAACAAACTATCAAAGGAGAACACAAGATAGCATCTTCCAGCGCACATTTTCCCAACTGATTTAGTTTGGACACAAAATGTAGAAGCACTGACACTGCAAACCAGTGTCTCTCTCCATTAAGAGGATAAATGAATCTATCTCTTCATGTCTATATTCATTCTCTGTTGTGTAGGAGAAAGGAAATGCTCATTTCTGTTTACCCAACCAAGCTAAATGAAAGTGGATGGGACTGAATTGGCTCCCCTGAACAGACCGTCGTGTCCAAGTCTGAGGGGAAATGCCACGTATGATGTGTGTGTGTGGTATGGACCAGGGTCAGAAGGCCCGATGGCTTCACCATTGCATTAGTATAAGGGAAGCTACTGTAGATGAAATCTGACTGCGATGTCTTCATCTTTCTCATGTATATTAACCAGGTCCGTCCTCAGAGAGGCAGAGTTGATAAAGCTGTCCAATATAGCAGAATCTCCACCGTGCTGTGAGATGAAGGATCTTTTGCAAATCTTACACTTCCTTGTCTTTATGCTTGTATGTTAAATGCCTTTTTGAGTGACATTATCAGCTCTATATATCATGGATAGTTATTAGAAGAGACTGCATGGGCGGCTTGAGAGTCTTTTTAATCAAAGGGTGTCCAACAAGTCATTATTGTTAATAAACTCGCAACAACTCTCTTAAACAAAGTGACACCAATGAATTACCCCTTGTGAAGTGTGTTTAAAAGAAGTGTTTGGTCTTGGCAGAATAGATCTGCTACGCTGCTGCTGTTAGTTGTTGCTGCTGCAGAGCAAATACTCCCGTATTCCCTTTCTACTGCCAATACAAACACAACACACTGCTGTGAGCAAGTTAGACATGCTGCTGCTGTACAATATAGCATATACATGAATTATGCATAGCAGAGCTATACAGGTGGAGCTGGGGAGGGTGGAGGGTTTCTGAAAGCACGCTGCAACTGCTACAGAAAATGCTGACCAAGTATTTGAAGGTTGAACAGCGAGCTCATTGGCTACTGATACATCAGGAACCAATCAGCTGTGCCCTATAGAGAATGATGTGATTGCAAGCAGATTGAGTTAAGGACCTATCAACCAGTGCCATCTGCAGATAAATGACAGAACTTTGTATTTCAAAGAAAAGAGAAGTAATTGTGAAATTAAATAAAGACGTACGTCCTGCTTAAGTGGGTCAAAAAAAACTCTTAAGTTGAACTAACTGCATTTAAAAAAAATTAACCTGTAATACATTTTCTTTTTTTTTTTTAAATAACATGCAATTAAATGTCTGAACACATTAAATTAATTTCGTACTATATTCTTTTAAATTAAGCCTGTATTATTTCTGTAATAAGTACTCTTTTTAAAATTATGCTATAGAGTACTTCTGTTTCACAAGTTATTTTGTATTGTAATAGACAGCATTTTGTGCATTTAAAAGAATTGGGTTTAATTTCTTCTTATTGACGTTGGACTGGGCGGCATGGGAGTGCAGGTTATTCTGATCTCATGCCACGTTCATGAAGCATTTTTCTTTCTTTCATGCTTTTTTGTGCATTAAACCTGTCCTTTTTGTGTGTTTCCACCTTTATCATTCCATTATTTTCACCCATCTGTATTATATCTCGCTCGACCATGATTCAAAACAATGCGTCCATGGCCAAGGGGCAATTTTTCCACCATTATGGTGCCCTGCTGTCCCTGTGGTGCTGTGCCGTCTCGCAATGTGACAGGAATACAGTTAATTTACCTCTATATACGGTGGCTACCTATATACTTCAGACCCCCCTTCTTCTTTCTTTACCGTAGTTCATCGTGTGCGTGTTTCCTGGAGACGCAGCCTCTCATTGAGTTGACATATATGGGCTCACGGGTGGTGTAATAAATTGTAGAAAATTGTTACTTGTGTCTGTCAGAGTGACAGTCTCAGATTAATATCAGTCCGGTTCTATCATTGAATGCTGAACACTATTTATTCATTCCTCATATATTTGAATTTCAGGAAAGATAAATGGGTTTTAGATACAATTTCATTGTTTTCTCGACTAGACACACACACACAAACACCCAGCAGGAGACACAAATGTATGTAAGAGGTGTTTGTTTAGGTTATTTACATGGATTCCAGCCTATAACAGGATATGTAATGATTCAGTGTTTTCATTAGTGCTGTTGATAATTGCGTCATGTGTACCACAGAAGCGTTATCCCCTGTAGCAGCTTGAGTTTGACAGGCAGACGGTGAGAGAAGAGGAGCTGTTTTTGTTTAAATTTGTGTTGAAGCTTCTCCCATTTTGCTCTCCATATGCTGACCCAGGAGATAATAAACCATATGGTTGTAAATTATGTTAATTGTTTGGGAGTATGTTGTTAGTGTAACTGCAAAAGAAGTATTATTTTGTGCTAAAACTTGCTGGTTTATTGTAGCTTATTTGGTGTTTTGTTCCATGATATTGCATTTGAGTTTGTAATGTATTTGAATGATTATTTTTTTTTGTGAAATATTGAGCTAGTTTTGGCGATCTCATGGTAGTTTTTATAAATGTAAAAAAAAATAAACACTGCATTTCAGGCACAGATTTTGACAGAGTAAAGTTCCTTTTCACATAAGTCTCTTGTTGTCAGTACATCTGCACTGCACTGCACATGTCAAGGTCAGATCTGTTTATTTACAGTGTACTTGTGTTTTTAATTTTCTGTATTTTTTTTTTTTAGAATCTTCGTACAAATGTATCACTGTGTACACTGTATATTTTATTTCTTTATTTTATTTTAATTTTAATTTTATTTATTTTTTTATTTTTTTATTTTTTTATTTTTTATTTTTTTGTGTTATTCCCTTGGTTTATTATGTGGAATGTTTAAGACACTTTGGATAAAAAAAAAAAAAAAAAAAAAAACTTTTTTTGTTTCTTACAATTAGCAGTTTAACTGTGTACAGAATCTACTTCTTCAACTGGATACAATTTTGCCATATGCGTGTACTACAAAAAGTTAATGCAATGCCAGTCACTTCCGGCACCTGTTACCTTCACTTGCTGTATGTGCTTTTGTGTCACTGTGATTACTAATATTAATTCCCGAAAGAACTAATAGCACTAATCAGCTTTGAATAATACATTAACATTAACACTGTTGTTGGACCTCCCCCATAAGTTGCCAACAGCAACTTTCCTTCAAATGATGTGTGATGCACAGGCTGGCAGAAAGAACGGCAGCGACGGCCGTCCCTAGTGTCTCTGATGCTGGATGTATGGGATGGGCGTAGTGCCAGCAGGTGTGATTGGCTTGTCCCCTCACATCAGTGTGAACAGGCGTCCTCATCATGCGTGTGTGTGCCAGGGGAGCTGTACGCCATCTGCCGCCCTCTCCTCCTGCAGTGATAAACCCAGCCTTCATGCCTTCAGCTATATGTGTTCGACTAGTTTCAAGAAGCCCACTTCAGGGCACTTGCACTGGTGTCCCATGACTTTTATAAGAGCATTTCATGCACAAATATTTTTGTTGTTGTGAGATCGATTATACAGTATGTTTGTTAAACTATTATCTAACATAAAAAAAATTCTAGCACGAAAAGTAAATATTAATATATTGTTTTGGAAGAACTTAATACTTATATTCTGCAAGGAAGCGACATAAGGACATTTAAAATTTTACAAAAGATTTCTATTGAAAAAAAACCCCAGCAAAATCCTGTTCTTTTAAACTTCATACTCATCAAAGAATCCTGATTTGATTTTTTTTATCCCAGTACCACAAAAATATTAAGCAGCACTAATGTTTTCAACATTGATACAGTAATAACAAGAAATGTTTCTTGAGCAGCAAATCAGCATGTTAGAATGATTTCTGAATCATGTGACAATGAAGTGTGGAGTAATGATGCTAAAAATTTTTGATTTGCCATCACAGGAATAAAATACGTCTTAAAATGTACTAAAATAAAAATGTAATAATATTTCACAATATTGCAGCCTTGGTGGGCATAAGCGACTTCTTTCAAAAACATAAAAAAAATCTTACCAACCCCAAACATTTGAAGTGTGTGTGTGTGTGTGTGTGTGTGTGTGTGTGTGTGTGTGTGTGTGTGTGTGTGTGTGTGTGTGTGTGTGTGTGTGTGTGTTGTGTGTGCGTGCGTGCGTGCGCGTGCGTGCGCGTGCTTGCATGCGTGCGTGCGTGCGCGTGCTTGCATGCGTGTGTGTGTGTGTGTTTGTGTGTGTGTGTGATGAGAATTGACAATAACATAACATTTTTATCATTCATTTTATATTATTTATATTATTTTATATTATTTTTGATATTTAAGTAATTTAATAAATATTGCATTAATGTAAAAAATACATTAGTAAAAAGTCATTTGTTTGACCAAAAGTCACACAAATCAAATAATTAAACTATTTTTAATAAGCATAGTTGGTATTAGGGTTAACATAATAAAACAGGGTTAGCATAACAGGGTTAACAAAATAAAATGAATGGTAAACAAAACTCATACAGTGTTTTCTTTTACATGAGGCTAATGATCAACATTTTCTAAAGATCAAGCACCTCCTTTTACTGAACATTTGTCGAATTTTTTATTTATTCAAGCTCAATAGGTTCATGTCCTTCTCAGAGGAACCATCTTTAATGTTTACTGTGGTTTCTGTAGAAGCTGAGCTTGATATGTATGGATGACCTTGGCTGTTTTCTTTGCTCTGGGTTTGTTTGGATGGCTCTGCGTGAGGCCTGCACATGTGTCTGTATTTGTGCTTGTCTGCTTGAGTCAGGTAGCAAATGTGTCTGGGGGCATTATGCTAAAGCTGGTCATGGCAAAGGGCAAGGCAGAATTAGGTTGCTGGACTATACAGCAGCTTTGACCTTTTCAAGTGCTATTACACAGAAAGCAGGATCCCACTCAAGTCTGTGAGGGTCTTACATGTGGGAGAGCAATTCAGCCGAAAGCGTGTCCTTATATTTTATTGCAAACTGGTGCGTAATGTATGTGAGTGTGCGTGTGCAAATTGAAGTCTTCTTTTAGGTGGCTCGACCAATATTTGGTCTGGTATCGATTCGCGGTGTGTTTGAGCAAGCAAGTCTTGTGTGTTCAAGTCTCCATGCTTATGCATTCAACGTCTGGTTTCCTTGTGCATGTGTGCGCTTGCGTCTGCATTCTTCCATGCTGTGGATGAAGCTTGTATCCAGCTAGGTGGTATGATTAGACTAAGGGCTGATAATGAACATCAAAGGGGGTGTGATGGAGCTGGTTTGATCTGTGTCTGTGTTTAGGAAATAGAGATGAGTTTGTGTCCTCCACGTGTGTCTGTGCGGTTCGCTCACTTATTCCAGACACACACTTGCACCCTTTAATCTCAGACTGCACAGGAGATCTTCACTGTCTTTAACAAGCTCGTCCCTGCTGATGAACAGAAATTAATCAAAGATAATGTTGTCTATGGGAGGGCCTTTGAAACAAACCTGGCAGTGGGAAGAGGTGAGCTATAATGACTCAGTGGTGAATTACTAATTACAGTAGGCTACTGATTGGACTTACTTTTCAAACATACTCTAATATGTGTTCAAACACTCAAATGGTATTATAAAATGTATAGATGCCATCCAGGATTTTTTTTTTTTTTTTTTTTTTTTTTTTATTATTATTATTTTACTTTTATGTGTTTGATATTGTGTTTACTGTACTTCTTATTTTATTTATTTTATTTTAATGTATTTATTTATTTGTTTGTTTGTTTGTTTGTTTGTTTGTTTTTTATTTTATTTTATTAATTTTATTTTATTTGTTTTATTATTTTATATTATTTTATTTATTTATTTATTTATTTATTTATTTTTACGTTTATGTGTTTGATATTGTGTTTACTGTACTTATTATTTTATTTTATTTCATTTATTTGTAATGCTATGGTACATTTGGTATTGTTTATTTATTTATTTATTTATTAACAGTAACACTTTTATTTTATATTTACTTCTTTTATATATTGGTATTGTGTTTACTATACTTGTTATTTTATTTTATTTATTCATTTTTAATATTTTGGTATATTTGTTATTGTTTTAAAATAATTTAATTATTATTATTTTATTTTTTTTAAGGAATTGTCATGACGAACAATTATAGGGGTTGGCATAAAAATAAACTAAAATCAAAATGGTGTAGAAACAATTGTCACTCAGATTTGACTAGGCCTACAATTTACAAAGAATTACAAAGAATTACAAAGAATCGGCAAGTAACACGTTGAATTAAACGTGAAAATCTGAATTAGACAGACTGATGTTTTGTAATAGCGTTACAACCTATCCAGAATATACTTACCCGATCGATCTCTGGTAGTGGTGTAACGTACACATTTTAGACATTGTAGATTTCATACAACTTTAATTTAATAACCTGGCAACAATATATCAAATTTTAACATAAATAGTGCTAAAATACAAATGTTAAAGCAATGCACAGTACACCCATCCTTCTCCAATCTCCCCTGCCTTACTGCTTAAATAACCCAATTATCTTACACCCTATTTATCCCATAATTCATCACTTCTACTGCCCACATTCAAATCTCTTGTTCTACCCATATAGCACATTATCACCCACATTGTATTAATTAGGCATTGCTGGCAGGTGTTTGAGGGGATAAAGGTAGCGTGTAGGAAAGAAGGGACATGTTTTAGGGTGAGTAAAGCCCAGGCTTTCACATACAGCCAGAAACAAACAGTGCCAATTAGTGCCAACTGCCTCACACACCACAGAGGAAGGCGACGTGTCCCAGGAGGTGCAAGACTCTCTGTGATTCCCCATGATGCCTGTCCCTAGCACTCTGGACGACTGCGGGATGGAGAGTCCACCTGATACCTGTTGCCGTGGTAATGACCCTGTGAGGAGGTGTAATTAAGTAATAAAGCTGGCTGGAAACTATGCCATGTATTGCCTGCAGTGCCTTACCGTCTTGTTAGCGATACTGTTTTTTTTTAATTATTATTATTATGATATGAATCATGAGAGTCTACCAAGAACAACACCATGGTTTGCTACCTAATTACTTGGTGAGCCAATCATGGCCTCCATATTCAATTGTGTTACAAGTTGTGTAGGGTTATGTAAAGGGCCTATGCATTCCCATCAGGAACTTAAACACATGCACTTAATGTTAAACATTTATTCATTTATTGTCCATATTTGCACTGATCAAGACAGAGATTTCTGGTAACACTTTACAATAAGGTCTCATTTGTTAACACTAGTTAATGCCTTAACTAACATAAACTATCAAATAAGCAATAATATGTTTTTACAGCATTTATTAGTCTTAATGTTAGTTATTAAAATGGTCACATTCATGTAAGTCCATAGTGCATTAACTAATGTTGTTACACGGCTCTGTGGAATACTTGATTCTGATTGGTCAATCGTGCCATCCAGCGGTATGTTATTCACAGATAACAACCGCATAAAACAGATAACACAGGCTCATCTTGGTTACTGAAGTCTCCGTGGAAGTTTTGCATTTGGTGAGCTAATAATATATTAAAACTCAAGTCAAATCAATATTTTGTGTACAGTTATTTAATTATGCCATCCAGACTCGCTCTCTCTTGTTTCAAAATAAACGCAGCTGCTGCCATTTAGTGACTATTGTTTTGTACACTGTTGGATTATAAAATACAAACATATGTATGTGGCAAAATGCTGTATGACTGTACCGTATCTCTTAAATGTCCGTCTAGTTTGAACTCGCCGCACCAACAACTGCTCTCTCCGCGGAAGCTTTGCGTTTCAAGACCTAATAAAATATTTCAACTCAGATCAATATTTCGTGTCTAATTATTTACTGTACTTATGTGGCAAGTAGCCGTGTAATAAGCGGGATAATGTAGAGTCCATCCAGGCGGTTGTTATCCGCTTCGCGTCGGGGTCTTCATCACCCTGTCGGGGGTTTATTCTGAGATAACAACCGGCTGGATGTACATTATCCCTTACTTATCAAATACAACTCGTTGGGATTAACATTTACTTAGATTAATAAATGCTGTATTTGTTCCTTGTTAGTTAATGTTAACTAATGTAGTTAAATAATGTTAACAAGTGAAGAAGTGTTACCACATTTCTTATTATTATCAATGTTGAAAACAATTGTGCTTCTGAATAGATTTTTAGAAACTGTGACACTTTTTTTCCAGGATTTAAAAGAACAGCATTTATTTGAAATATTTTGTAACATAATACATGTATTCACTGTCACTTTTGATCTAATTAATGTGTCCTTGCTAAATAAAATATTAAATATTAATTATAAAAAACGTACTGACTCCAAGCATTTGAACATTAATAGTGTAGGTTCATATAAGTTAAAAGTAAACATCAAAAATCAACAAAATCAGAAATTCACTACATTTATTTTCTTACAGTAATTTGTTCATGGTTTTATTGTGAAGTTATCAGTGCATATTTCAGAAAAAAAACGTAATTTTTTTCTTTCTTTCTTTCTTTCTTTCTTTGTATATTGAGTTTCGCTAATGTCACGTGTACATTACAGCAGTTCCCTTTCGAGGGAACTCGCGATGCGTCACTTGACGCTTTGGGAACGCCCCCAGCGTGAATGCGTCTGAGTATCAATGTCAACTAGTCCAATGGAAAGAATGAGCGTCACGGGCGGGTGACGTCATGACCAGGAAGGCATAAGAGCACATCCGGTGAAACGCGGCATTAGCTTCTGTGTCTCAGCAAGCGATCTGTGTCATTTTGTCTCTGTCTATTTACTGTTGTCTGTTGCGGAAAAGGATGGAAACTAAACAAGTGTACAAACAGTGTGCTTCTCCCTGCCCGCGTTATTTAACGGGTGGGGACACACACGAGCTTTGTGTCGTTTGTTTGGGAGTGGAGCATGCGGTCTCAGCCTTCGAGGGGGCTGAGTGCCAGCATTGTGAGATGTTACCGCTTCGCATGCTCCGCTCTCGCCTGTCACTCTTTGATAAAGAGAGTGGGCAGGCTCGCGATCCGCAGGGATCAGGACCCGAGTCTGCTGAGGCAGCGCGGAGATTGCATTCCTGGGGATCGCAAAAGGAACTTTCGGAGGGGTTGGAGACGGGTCCGAGGGCTCTTTCTCCTTCCTTACCCGAGAGATCCAGCGCTCTCCCCCCGGTGTCGGAAGCACGCTCTGCGGTTTCTTCCGCCCGGGGAGAGAGCCCTCCATTACTTCATTGCTCTTCCTCCGAGGAGGTTGATGCGATGAGTTTGGAGAGTGAAAACACACACATGGGGGAAAGAGATTCACAATTTATTTCCCCAGCATATGATGAGCTGGTGGATGTTATGTCGCGGGCTGTAGATAAATTAAAGATTGAATGGCCATCTGATAAGAGGGGCGCTCGTCCTAAGAGTAAATTAGATGAGCGCTTTTTATCTTCTACTGCTTCATCTCCACCACGAGGGCTTCCATTTTTTCCTGATCTTCACAATGAGATTTCTAAATCATGGAATAAGCCATACTCTTCACGTCTTTTCAGCCCTCAAGTTAATATTTATTCAAAAATTAGAGGGCTGAAAGAGTATGGTTATGAGGCGATGCCCCAGGCGGAACCGAATTTAGCTAGCTATCTTTCCCCTGGGCCCGCATCGTCTCTGAAAGCCTCGGCTTTGCCCACTAGACCGCTCAAAGCCACGTTGGTGTTAGTGGGCAAAGCTTATACGGCAGCAGGTCAAGCTGGAGCATGTCTGCATACTATGGCAGTGCTTCAGGCTTATCAAGCTGACCTGCTGGGGGATCTGGATAATAGCGAGGGAGTTAGTCATGACGATATTCGAGAACTTCGTCGGGCTACCGATCTTTCTCTCAGGGCTACTAAAGAGACCGCCAGAGCAATTGGGCGGTCTATGGCAGCTTTGGTAGCTACTGAGAGACATTTATGGTTGAATCTTTCGGAGATTAAAGAAAAAGATCGTGCTTTTTTGTTAGATGCTCCGCTTGAACCTTCTGGTCTCTTTGGTGACGCAGTCCATGCGGTCGTCGAGAGATTTCAGGAATCAAAAAAGCAAGCGGACGCTTTCAAAAAGTTTATCCCTCGCCGTGTCCAGCCCCCTGGGGCTGCTGGGCGTGAGCAGCCCCAGCCATCTAGCTCATCATATCGTGTGCATCAGAAAGAGAGTGTTGCGTCTCGTGCACCTCCACGTGGAAACTGGAGACAGACGCAGCCCTCTCAGCCGAAGTCTTCTAAGTCGAAGCCGGATCTGAGGACCGTTCTTCAGGCGAAGAAGACTTCGGCTCAGAAAAAAAAAAGGTCCTGATGTTCATGCATCAGGCCTGTGAGGACAGCCCCGACCGAAATAGAGCGGTGTACACCTCATCATACGGTGCCCGTTCCATTTCGGGGTCCTCACGAGCCCGTTCTGCCAACCCTGCCACCCTCGGTGCTTCAGGGCGCAGCGGTCTCCAGCGAGTCGCTGATGCTATGCTGCGGCACAGCATCGGTTTCGCGCCCTCTGAGGGGGGCTTTAGAGCGGCCAGTTCAGGTAGTTCCTGCCATTATGTTTCAGGCTCCGGAATTGGCTGTCTCGATAACACCAGAGACCAGCCTCGAGAGGCTGGTTCCCTTAGTAAATTTTCTGGCAGCGTGGAAGCTTCTGCCGAATATTTCTCATTGGGTCCTGCAGATTGTAGAGAAAGGATACAGAATCCAGTTTGGTTCTCGTCCTCCTCGTTACAACGGGGTGCTGCCCACAGTGGTGCATCCCGAGCAGGCTCTGGTAATGGAGCAAGAGGTAAAGGCCCTGTTAGCAAAGGAAGCTATAGAACAGGTGTACTCACCCGACAGAGAGTCGGGTTTTTACAGCCGTTATTTCATTGTTCCAAAAAAGGATGGGGGGTTGCGTCCCATTTTAGATCTTCGTCTGTTGAATCGTTCAGTACAGAAACTCAAGTTCAAGATGCTGACACTCAAACAGATCGTGACTCAAATCAGATCCGAGGACTGGTTTGTCACGATAGATCTGAAGGACGCCTACTTCCATATCTCCATCCTCCCTCAGCACAGGAAGTTCCTAAGGTTTTCTTTCGGGGGCAAAGAATACCAATATCGGGTTCTTCCTTTCGGTCTAGCTTTATCACCCCGCACGTTCACGAAATGCGTGGATGCAGCTCTAGCCCCTCTCAGGCTTCAGGGCATACGTATTCTGAACTACATCGACGACTGGCTGATTCTGGCGGAATGGCTCAATGCCACGAAGAGTGTTCTTTCTCCAGTACAGAGAACCACTTTCCTTGGTGTGGTATGGGATTCAGTGACGATGCGGGCCACTCTATCGCCCGTTCGTGTAGCTGCTATCCTGACAGCCACCAAAGAGCTAAAGCTAGGCCAGTCACGCACTGTGAAACAGTTCGAGAGACTGTTGGGTCTCTTGGCGGCAGCGTCCAACGTGATACCTTTTGGCCTGCTGTACATGAGACCTTTACAGTGGTGGCTAAGGACCAGAGGGTTCTCCCCGAGGGGAAACCCACTTCGTATGATCAAGGTCACGCGGCGGTGCCTTCGTGCCTTAATTATATGGAGGAAACATTGGTTCGTAACCCAGGGTCCGGTATTGGGAGCTCTTTGCCATCGTGTTACGATCTCGACAGATGCTTCCCTCACCGGCTGGGGAGCGGTAATGGAAGGCCGCTCGGTTCAGGGTCTGTGGAAAAGTCATCATCTTTCGTGGCACATCAATTGCCTGGAGATGATGGCTGTCTTCAATGCGTTGAGACAGTTTCTCCCAGACCTGAGGGGCCATCATGTGCTTGTACGAACAGACAACACATCAGTGGTCTCTTATCTGAACCGTCAGGGGGGTCTGCGGTCGCGTCCGCTTTGCAAACTGGCTCACCAGATCCTCCTGTGGTCTCTGGGGAAGGTTCTCTCCCTGAGGGCAGTGTATATTCCTGGGGACCAGAATATAGGGGCAGACATCCTGTCGAGGCAGGAGCTGAGGCCAGGGGACTGGAGACTCCACCCCGAGGCGGTGGAGAAAATTTGGGAGGTTTACGGCCAAGCAGAGGTGGATCTGTTTGCGTCTCAGCATACGACGCACTGTCCACTTTGGTTCTCCCTTACTCACCCAGCCCCCCTGGGGCTGGATGCTATGGTGCAGACGTGGCCGAGGCTACGTCTGTACGCATTTCCCCCTGTTGCTCTGCTCCCAGGAGTTCTGGAACGAGTCCGCCAGTACGGAATAAGCCTACTGCTTGTAGCACCACGCTGGCCGAGTCGGATCTGGTTTGCGGACCTGATCCATCTCTTAGACGGTCCTCCCTTGGAGATCCCGATCAGGAGAGACCTTCTGTCTCAGGCCGGGGGCACAATATTTCACCCTCGACCAGAGATTTGGAACCTGTGGGTTTGGCCTCTGAGGGGGCCCAACTCATAGAGAGTGGTCTCTCAGCTGAGGCTGCTGAGACCATCCTAAGCTCCAGAGCTCCAGCTACTAGGAAACTTTATGCGCTTAAATGGAGAGTTTTTTCTGTATGGTGTCACCGACATCAGTGGGATCCAGTTAACTGTTCTGTGAACACAGTACTCGAGTTCCTGCAGGAGCGCTTTACGTCAGGTCTATGTCCTTCCACGCTCAAGGTCTACGTGGCGGCCATTGCGGCTTACCACGCCCTGGTAGGGGGGTACATCGTTGGGTCGAGACCCCCTGATTACACGTTTCCTTCGTGGCACATTGAGGCTGAGGCCTGCAACTCGCACTAAGGTGCCAGCTTGGGATCTTGCTATAGTACTAGAAGGCCTGTCTAGGGCTCCGTTTGAGCCCTTAGATTCGGTTTCAGAGAAATTTCTTACCCTCAAGACTATCTTTCTGCTAGCTATTTCTTCCCTTAAGAGAGTTGGAGACCTTCAGGCCCTTTCGGTTTCCCCCACCTGCCTTGAGTTTGCACCGGGGATGGTCAAGGCATTCTTATATCCAAAACAGGGATACGTCCCTAAGGTGCCGACCTTGATTCCGAGGCCTATTGTGCTGCAGGCTTTCTGTCCTCCTCCTTTTACATCTGCGGACCAGGAAAGGCTGAACCTCTTGTGTCCAGTGCGAGCACTGGATACTTATGTTCATCGGACATCTTCTATGAGGAAGTCCGACCAGTTATTTATTTGCTTTGGATCACCTAAGAAGGGTCTTCCTGCTTCTAAACAGACGGTTAGTAAGTGGATAGTCGAGGCTATTTCACTTGCATACGAGTACTCTGACCATCCGTGTCCCTTGGTGGTCAGAGCTCACTCAACGAGGGGTATGGCGGCCTCTAAAGCCTTGTTATTTGGGGTTTCTCTCCAAGACGTTTGTGATGCGGCAGGCTGGTCTTCACCGCTCACATTCGTCAGGTTTTACAGTTTGGACCTGGATGCTGCCCCAGGTTCTCAGGTGCTTAGTGCTTAGTTCCAACAGACTGACACTCAGGTACTTGGAATTCTGGCGTTTTGGGTATTCTCGTTCCCAAAGCGTCAAGTGACGCATCGCGAGTTCCCTCGAAAGGGAACGTCTCAGGTTACTACTGTAACCATAGTTCCCTGAGAAAGGGAACGAGACGATGCGTCACCCTGCCATACTTCCTGCATCCCTGTGATCGGCTTGCTTCGACTTTTTGAAGCTAATGCCGCGTTTCACCGGATGTGCTCTTATGCCTTCCTGGTCATGACGTCACCCGCCCGTGACGCTCATTCTTTCCATTGGACTAGTTGACATTGATACTCAGACGCATTCACGCTGGGGGCGTTCCCAAAGCGTCAAGTGACGCATCGTCTCGTTCCCTTTCTCAGGGAACTATGGTTACAGTAGTAACCTGAGACGTTCAGTAGTGAATACTGTTTCATGTTTAAGATGACTAAATTGTTTTTAGATCATATTTAGCTCTTCATCGGCAGGTCTGAGAGAGATAAACGGCATTACTGTTGATCAGCTCATCATGAAATGCTAAGGTTGTTGGTGGGTTTTAACGCTAGTTTGTTGTTGTCGCTAGATAAGCGCATTAACTCTGTCGATCCCAAGAGCCGTTGCATTTTGTAAATCTCTAATCTGTTTATTTTTATATTAGCAAACATTACCAATACTTCCTCTCCCACCACCAATGAGCCTATGGTCAGTAATAATATCGCCTGGAATGTGAAAGGAAACTGGTCAATGCTAATATTATCTGCTGAAAGCAGGTTAGTATGAAAGATTGCAGATTATGTATATTACGGCTCATATTAAATTACACGGGAGTGGTCTTGCTGCTCTCAATGACACTCTGTTTGAACCCAGTATTATTTGAGATGCACACTGAAAATAAGTGTTGCTTTTAATCTTTAAGTCAAAGATGCATTGAATATCCTCAGGCAAGCTGTAAAATAAATAACAATGTGATCTACACAGCAGATATTTCATATTGTGCTTTTCTCAAATGTCAAAGCATGCCTCATGCATGACGTCTATGTCTTTTCGATGATATAAACATCCAAGCTAAATATATTACCCAATGCACATGTGGGATTTTCAAATGTCAGTATATTCATGGGTAAACTCACGAGACGTGGGTATTTAAGCATGTTAGTTGTGCTGTTAAATGCGAGAGAGAGAGAGATCACTTCTGAGTGTTTAGCTGGGGTTATTTGTCGTTATCACTCTTAGTAGAAAATGTCTTCTTTTAGAGGTTCCCGTCATGGATTTAGCTTTAATAATTTAATTTTGTTTAATTTTAATTTAATTTTGATTAATTAAACAGATCATAAACATACTTTATCACTATAAAAAATGAAATACATGAAACATGAATTTATCCTGCAATCATTTAAGACATTTCATCTTATATATTACCTTTTTGGCTTAAAGGATTCTTTAAAACTGGGTTTTAAACATAGGGTTTATATAGAACCCCACTTAACCTTTTTTTTCTAGAAGTGTAGAAATGTGCATTAATATTTTCAAAGTTAACATTTATAATGGTGAAGCAAAAATATTTCATTGAATTATTGCAGCCCTTCAGTAGGGATCTGTTAATGGAAGCATATTTCCACTATTCAATGTAATATATTCAAGACATTTTGGTCAGATTAACCATAAATCTGAAGGATAATAGAATGTGTGATTCATAATTACAGCGACAAAGATTCTGATTAGAGTGCTTTCAAAGTCCCTTTCAAGGAAAGTCTTTTCACTCGGTGGCCATATTTGCAACGCCTCAGGGCAGCTATTTCGGGGATCCAAGACCAAGTCCTATTGAAATGGGGGAATCCTGAAATCTCAAAAACTGCTTGCCGAAATCACAATTAACCCTTAAACGCTTCGGCAAACATTATTACATATTCGGGTCTTTAGCGACCCGGGTCTATATCTAACACGGATGGATCTTTACCTGTCGCGACAATATAAAACTATCCTGATATTAGAGTTAAGATTACAGAAGCATATTTGCTTTTGGAGCTTGAAAGGGGTCAGTTTGAGCAGATGTTTTATTTAAACCATCATCACTGTCCTCATCAAAGCTCATATTCCATTTCAGCATCTGGCTCGTATTTGCAATTTCAAACACATTCTTAAAACTATCATTTTAAACATCTTCAAAATCAACATTTTGATCGCTGACAGCTTCTTCACCAGATCCACCATCAAGTGTCAGTGACTCATTATGAATAGGAATTATATTATGTGAATCGTCTTTCTATATCTATTGTCTGGATGTGAGGGTTTTTACTTTGGTCTTCCATATTTAAAGCTGATTTGTGTGACTTTTCCGCTTGTAAATTGGATTTTCCAAAAAAAAAAATTTTATTTGACTGGTCAAAAATGGAGGCATTGGTTTCAGTGGTGTGAGACGGAGGCAGAACTATGGAAAACATATGTAAATGTTTGTGAAAACCTGGTTGGAAACAGTCATTGGGCCTCATTCATAAAACAAGTACAGAAAGAATGTATGTGTGGTTCGTAAAACCAGTCTTATGTTTAATGTTTTAGCAATTCTGCATTTTTAATTATTTTTGCTATTCTTTTTGGTACAGGTAGTGGCACAGAAATTGCATACAGCAGCTTAACCAGTGAAAATAAATTCTGCAAACAATATCTTGAGTTTAGTGATATTTATATCACACAGTGGATACTTTTTACCCCAGTGAATATTTCTCAGAGTAGAAAATCCATATCTGGCACATACAAGTATTGGCTGCAAAAAAAGTATATTGAACATTTCCAACCGTTACTGCCCAGAACAGAGTTACAGCTCATTTAACACACATTGACCTTCTGTGATAACATCTCAGTCAGTAGCACGTCACAGTGGGAAAATCCCACTAAAGAGCACACTAAGATTTTCAGCAAGTAAACATAAAACAACTCATGAAACATTTTATTAAACAGCCATTCAAAAGTTTGGGGTCAGTATTACTTTTATTCAGCAAGGACACATTCAATTAATATAATCAGCATATTCAAATGATTTCTGAAGTATCATGTTACACTTAATGGCTGCTGAAAATACAGCTTTGCCATCACAGGAACAAATAACATTTTAATCATATCTTAAATAAAAATAAAAAATAGTTATTGTAAATTGGAATAATATGTAACAATGTTACTTTTCGGTGAGCATAAGAGACTTCTTTCAAAAACGTTTAAAAAGCTTACCAAACTCGTTAAGCACTATTGTGAGTATGTATTTACGGTATAACAAACAAATCATTAATATTATTATAATATTAAACTTTTCCCAACTTGGTATTTATAGAAAAATACACTTCCCATGAGAACAGTTAAGAAAATGGACTTCCTATCATTATCTATCCTATTATACGACATAATGATATACAATATAAGTAATGTTACTTTGAAGATAACTGTATCCATTTTTTATTATAGAAAAAAGTATGTTGTTAGTTGCCATCATTGCTATACATTGCTTTTGTTTGTTGAGTGAACTACAGTGTGAGCACATTTTTGTTTCTAAAAGCAATTCCATTAGTAATCTCTATATTCAAAAACAAGTATTAAACAGGATTCACTTGTACTCTCCCTTATAGTAATTGCTTACATTTACAATAAACATCCAAGGCTTTTTCAAAATGCACGGATACTGTACGAGGCCACACTGAAGTAATCTATTGAAAGTGTAGAGTGCAACACTCTTATAGCTGAATTCCATCCAGCTTTTAAATCAATATTCCTTTGAAAATGTTTCTTGAGCTGCTTAAGGATTTCTGGCACATACATAATGATTTTGCTGCTGGACATAAGTGATTTTTATTGATCTTCTAATGAATTTCCAGCAGAAGGTGAATACTGCATAATTGATAATAATGCTGACCAAAAGTTCACATTTGAGAAAGGAAGACGGCTCCTGGCTAAATATTGTTATGGAAAACTGCTAACACACAGGGAATTCAGACTTTGTTCATTCTGTAGGCATTCATAAATGTTTTAACACTGTTATTCCCATCATATTATAGATGGCGCTTCCTGAAAATCTGCACGTCTGCTCATCAGAGCGATGTCGGAATTGCTATATGAGGTTCTGGATATGAAGAGGGATTTATGCATATTTTCCTGTCACCATGGGATCAAAGCATAGATTTGGGTCAAGGGGGTTGATTTATTAGTGCGTGCACACCTCTGCTTCTTATCAATCTGTTTCAGATTACATATGCAAACACGGCACCAAATATCTTGCTACAACAGTAATGCAATTGTGGCTCCGATTGAAAAAAATATATATCTTGTTTCGGCTGCCATTTTAATATCATGAAATATCTTCACTTGGTTAATACCTGTGGCTTTACAGAAGAAAAGACATGGGCAAAATGAAAGTAGAGATGATTTCTTTATTTGATTCCACTTTGATACACACACAAGAGGTTATTCGGTTAGCAGTGGCGATGCTGGAAGGAAAGCAAAACAAGAGGATTTCTCCATTGGATTGGAACTGAAAAGACACCTCGACAACTTTTGGATTCAAAGGCACGCTTTTCATTCTTTAATGCCATAAAAAACACATAAACACACACATATACATGAGGAAATCTAGTTATTGTTCACCATCAATATTTTACTCTAATCCGATTTCATCAGATAGTCACCCTGTGCCTGTTTTATTGTGGTTCTGGGTGAAGTGTTAAAGTTGATGAAAAGCTGTATGTGTGTGTTTCGAACATTTTGAACATTCAGCTATTCTCAGTAGTCCATAATCGCTAGGCCAAAAGCAGATTTGCTACAGTGGCTTATGAGTGCAGCGATAACGCTGAAGAGTGACGGTAACCTTGAGGAGTCCATTGAGACTTTAGAGAAAGTCACGGCAACGCAAGGCATAGTGGGAACGCCGAGTGAAGGCATTCGGCCAATTAGAGCCGAGAATCTCCTCAGGCAGCCCGGACCCAATCCCCCTCCCTTAGGGATCTCTCTTTCGTCCCTTTGCTCAATCTCACTCGGCCTCAGTTTCTCTCCCTCCCTTGACTCTTTCCATCTCCTTCCTATTCCAATGCGGTTTGGCTTTTAGTCCTAAACTCTATTAACTCTGCCTTATTTTATGCCTGTTCTTTACAACAGAGAGGCACAGATTGAGAGAGGTCAATCAGAGTTGAGCCCAAACGGCTGGGAAGAAGAAACTTTTCTATTTCAATTCAAAGGTCTTTGTGGAAGGGAGTTTCACTTTGAAATGCTGATTTAGTGGCCTCTGTAGGCCTGGAGTAATTGAGCTCCTTTAGGACCCGCGGAACATTATTGAAAATTGTACAGCGTCTTTAAAATCCTCTGGTAGGAAGTGACAGGTAGGGTTATATGTGCAAGAGAGGGAAAAATACACCAGCATAGGGAATGTTCAGGAGGAATGTTCAGGCACATATCTATTTATTTATTCCACAGTGACAATAAGTTCTTTCACACAGACGTTGTTGTAAATTAAACTGTATTTTATCCAGTTCAGAGATCTTGTGTGAGCAGGAACTGAATTTGAAGTGGCTTTATACCTCAGCCAGTTATGCTGTTCAACAGTTTATTCTTTTTATTCAACCTGTGTTGGGAAGTGAATACATTAATAATAATAATTCAGTGATTTGTAAATGCTGCGGTTTCTGTATTGCAGTTTTTAGTTATATTTATTCAAATGTACACTAATTGTTCAAAGGTTTGGGATCTGTAATTTTTATTTATTTATACTTTTATTCAGGAAAGATGCATTAAATTGGTTTCATTTCTAGTCATCAAAGCATATATACATATTGATAATAAATAATAAGAAATGCTTCTTGAGCACTAAATCAGTCTATATTAAAAATGATTTCTACAGGATCATGTGACTTAAGTAATGGCAGCTGAAAATTCAGCTTTGCCATTACAGGAATAAAATACATTTAAATTATTTTATTACATTTAAATTATTAAAACAACAGTTTTAAACTGTAGTAATATTTCACAATATGACTGTTTTTACTGAATTTATGATCAAATAAATGCCGATTTTGATCATAAAAGGCTTTAAAAACCCCAAATATTTGAATGGTAGCCTATATGTTGGATGTTGCCATGCATTTAAAAACCCTAATTGGTTTTGTGCCAAAAATATGGCAAAAATAATTTGAAAAAAAAAAAAAACGCTTAATGATACATTAATTACCTGTATGACTTTCTTCTGTTTATATTTAGAGAAATGTCTGGTTGTTGTTGTTTTGTTTTTTTGTCAATACAATAGAAGTCAATGGTCACCAAAACTGTTCGATTACAACTGATCTGCAAAATCTGCTTTAGCCCCACAGAGGAAAATCAGGTTTGAAATGACATGAGGTAAATATAAGGTCCTGTTTACACCTGATATTAAAATGCATTTTGGTCGATCTGATCAGAAGTAGATGAGGGAGACACATTCCTGTTTACACCTGGTGTTTTAATCTGTCTCTTTTGTCCACTTTCGACCAATTATATAGTGATTTCTTCGAGGGGAGGGTCTATGGGAGGATAAATGTATAGGCTTTTTCAGATCTGAAATAAGCTCATGCAATTTACATGTGAATACGAAAGGAGACGACGGAAAAACATAAGGAAAGCAGCACCTTTCGTTTCTGCTCCGATAGCCGCAAAATGACGCCTAACGCTGTGAGTGTGTGTTAGAAATCAGGAATTGTGAGAAAATATTGTGCTTGGTACGTTTTTCAAACCAAATTTGGGTCTTCAGCTGACAAAGTTTAAATCCCATCTGGCTAGTATACGCTTCCAATAAAGTTTACGCATCAGGAGTGCGTTTCCCGAAAGCATCGTTATCCAACTATGATCGTAATTTCCATTGAACTCTATTGGTAACGACGGAACTTGCGACCATAGTTGGCTTTGGGAAACGCACCCCAGGTCAGTAGGTGGAGATGAGGCGGTCTTTTGTGGCTGTTCAAACACATTCGACCACATGAGCATCTACACTACGCTTTGTTTTCGACTACCTCTGGAAGGGGCCGCAAGTGGATAAGCTCAATATGTTTCAGACCCTGTTTACACCTTATGTACCTTATTTAGCGTTGTCCACTTGTGATCTGATCGACCAAAATGTCTTAATACCAGGTGTACTAAATGTAAACAAAACAGGGCCAAAATTATGATAGAATAGTTGGGTGAACTATCTCCAATTTAGCTACTTTTTCTCAGTTGCTTGCTTCTACTATATAGAGTACATTGACAGTAGTTTAACTACTTTATATAATGTGTCTTACCTTGGCAAGCTACAGTTTCGAAATAGGTTCCCCAACAACATAAATGTTTCTTGGAGAAACGTAATGAATTTATGCATTCACATACTTCTCCGTGGACAGAAATAAAAAACATGGGTTTCCTTCTCTTTCCAAAGCCTTGTCTTCTCCCATGACTTGTGGCATGCTGGAGCAGGATTTTCTTGCTGAAATAAAGAAGAAAAATGTTTGAATATGAAAAAGAACAGTCTGTCATCCCATATGCCTTAGCCTCTATAATTTTTAAAAAACAATAATAAACAAATGTCTTGTATATGGCATGTAAATCACTCAGACAGTAATTGGACCCACTATGTATCACTTACATACCTTTACATAAGTTAACAACATGGCCTGTATTTCTGTGGGTGTCAGTATGTGTTTATATGCAGAGTCATTACGGGTGACTTATGCGTTGCTTGTGCAAGCAGAACTCATGTTGCAGAAAACATTTTGTCCTTCTCTTTGTTGATGGAGAGCAGGGAGGAAGTTTGGCCCTGCAGCTCCATTCATTCTGCTCCAGTAGTGCTGGGCTTCATGTACTGCATGGTCAGATCAAGCAGAAGGGACTGCTTTTGAGTTCGGTTTGATCGTGGACCACCTCCAGGCAGATCAACACATAAACAACAACCAGTGAGATAGACTTTCATAGGGCCCACTGGCCGGACAGCACTTTGATTACAGCATCACTGTTTCTCTTTCATGCTGTTTAGGTAACTATCCTAGTCTCATGTACTGCAAGGTCTATATAAATACTCGAAATGTGAAAGAAAAGTGAGGTTTTTCAAAGTGAACAGGTGCCAAACGTGGACTTATTTTGCTCATCTTTCCTTAAAAAGCTCTGAAGCCTCTCAGATTTATTGACTTTGCTCTCTGTCCCTGTTTGTACATGTTGTTCTTATGGAGTTGGAGTCTTTCCATCAGTCTGGTGTAGTGTTTATTCGTGCGCTGCAGGCCACTGGGGGAACACAATAACACGACACGCATAGCGTGGGAGCAGCCAGTATCTGTTCAGCTAGACAACTGACTAATACCTTCGTGTCATTATGTACTTGTTGTGTAAACCAAAGGACGTGGTGCGAGCTCGTCTGAGTGCTTGGTCACGCGCTTCCATCCGCAAACCCGGACATTCAACTGACCCGACGGTGAATATCAACACTACTATAAGAATAGTAGTGCACTGATATTGATAAATATAAGGCAGTGTGGTTGTTTCCTAGGGTAAGGAAGGATTTGACTGTCCTTCTCAAACAAAGGGCATGTTGGTACATGTACAACCTTGTGAAAAAGAACTACACAATAGCATACTTTTTTAAAAGGAGTACTTATTACAGAAATAATATACTTAAGTGTTAAATGTTTTTGGACACTTAAGGTTAGTTGTTCCTAACCTATATGAGTTTCTTTCTTCTGCAGATCAGACCAGAGAGTAGACGGTAGCCATTGACTTCCATAGTAGGACAAAAAATTACCTTGGAAGTCAATGGCTACCGTCAACTGCCTGGTTACCAACATTCTTTCCTTGTGTTCAACAGAAAAAAGAACCTCATACAGGTTTAGAACAACTTGAGGGTGAGTAAATTATGACATAATTTAATTTTTTTGGATGAACTATCCCTTTAATTGCATGTTAATTGCAATTAAATGAAAATGTATTATGTTTAAATTTATATTACATTGTATTAGCTGGACTTTAAGTAGGACTTACAGTAAGTACATTTTTACATGTAATTTCATGAATACTTCAATTGCCTATTCTATTGGGAAAATGTAACTTTTTTATGAGGTGGTGATTTTTTTATGAATTTGTATGCTGTAAATTGTATGAAAACATATTTTTAAGCATAATAAGCATGAAGGTCAAGCGTAAAGCATGACATAAGATTATCAAAACATAATTTAAAGTGTAATTTAAAGTAAAACTTTTAATTTGTATAGCAGTATAATTCTAAAGTATGTTAAGAAAAAGTCATGAAAGTGTACTCTCACTTAAGAGACCTTTTATTTGTCTTTATTTCAATATTACATGATCTGCAAGTATGTTTTTTTTTTAAAAAGACACTTTTTCAATTTGAAGTACACTACAAGTACACATTCAATGTAATTAAGCATACTTCTTTTTCACAAGGGCATCCACTCTTCTGTTGAACTGCTTTTGGCATAGCAAGCAGGGACAGATGTCTCATGGCCTGACAAACTGACATTGTGCTAAAGGAACAGCTGCATCGTGGCGCCCTTGGGATTTGACACTAACCTTGAAAGATATCCCTTACTTTACCAGAGTCTCCTCGTGTACGGTAGCTTGTTGGTGATCGCCCAAAAACTGCATCTGCACAGTAGCGCACATCAAAACACCACAGCGGTAGCAAAGCAGCAGAACAGCCTGTGGGTTTGGCAAGGCCTGTCTGACCAACTCACTTCAGCATGCCTTTTATCCCGCCGTTTACTGTAAACACACAAACACAAACAGAGCGGAGCTCGGCTTCAGTGGGAATGGGTAATGATGCTGGTGTGTGTGTGTGGACTGCTGTCAGGGGTGAGCGGCAGATTGCACAGCACAGCCAAAGGATCCTCACAGGAAACACTGCTCACATCTCAGGCCCAAATGCCTCGTACTGGATCATAAAGTGTGCGAAGGAATGCCAAGCAACCTCTGCAGAGAGCTATTCTGGAGAAAACGGAATCGTGTTTATGCAGGCATGCTGTGTTGAGCTGTATCAACTTATCTATTTATATAAACAACATTTCTGGGAGTCAACTGTGAAGGAGTTTATAGTCAGCTGTAACAAAACTAGTTTTTTTTTTATGCTGTATCTGCTCTTGATCGGAAAACTTGCTGTCAGCAGGTCATTATAAACCAAAATAAACCCCTAAATGGCAATTCGGGTTCAGATATGAAGCTGAGGTTATCATTTGTTATCAATTGTAATTGCTGTCAAATGTAGCTTGGTTTAGAACAATCAATAGTAGACTCAAAAAGGCACAATGAGTAATGCAAGCACGGCTGGGAGCATCAGACCAACTACAACAATGAGAAATTAAGGACATTTTTGAATTATTTTAGGCAAAATGCGTGAACAATCATAATACAATCACTATTAATTAGATTTAATTGCTTATCAATTTGAGGTTACCAAATTGATGTGGTGTGGTCAGTGTGAGGTGACAATGATACATCCAAAGTTTGGAGTCAATATGCCAAAGCATGCAAAGTCACAGCCTCAGAATCATCTTGGCACCATGCCATCAATTTCGTTGATGTGTTATTTGAGAATGGTTTGGTCAATCAAAAAAACTTTTAATAATTTTGTGCTGCCATCGTCTGAAGATGATCTGAGCTGATTTTGGTTGAAATCGGACCAACCGATTGGTTTTAGGAGGAGTTCAAAAAAGTAGATTTTCGAAGAAATTCAATATGGCAGACAGCAAGTTCAGCCGAATATGGCATAATTGGTATCATTGTTCTCATATGATTCAAGGAATCTATCAAGACCAGTTTCATTAAAATAGGCAAATTTAATCAAAAGCTATTAGCATTTTTTTTTTTTTCATTATAATTTTTGACCGCAATGTGGCGGTCTTGAAACTTTATGAGTACCTTCAGGCCATGGTGCAAATGGAACATGCTCAAAATGGCTAACATGGGATAATTTGGTTTCATTCGACTTGGTATGCTGCACTGAATCAAAACAGTTTTATGATTTTTGGGCAAACCATTCAGAAGTTATACGCAAAAATAGCCATTTTTCATATCCCCTGACCAGTAGGTGGTTCTGTGCCAAAACGTTGCAAGTAGCCTCAGTTCATGCTTGTGATTAAATGTACCAATACTCTTCTCAATACGCTAAAGCATTGCAGAGATAAAGCCTTATTATTTCTAGCCCGTATGGTTTAAAAGTTATTAGCATAAACGTGTGCAAATTTGGACAGTTAATGGTGCTAGAGTCAGAAACTCCAAATTTGCTGTGGTTAATGATGAGAATGTCATCTGTGTGCCAAATTTCATAATTTTCCCACAAGTGGTTCTATGGACTCAAGAGCGGAAGAAGAAGAAGATTTATAAGAACATAACAGATACAGTACAGGTGCCTACGCACCATCTGTGCTTGGCCCCTAATAAAAACTATCATAGTACATAAAACAACACAGGTAAAGGATAATGTACATTTAATGGATCACTATAAAAACAAAACTTGAAGGGATCCTATAATGCCCTTTTCACAAGATGCAAAAGTATGTGAAGTTTTAGCTCAAAATACCCTGCAGATATTTTTTTATAGCATGTTAAAATTGTCACTTTTTGAGGGTGAGCAAAAACACGCCATTTTTGTGCGTGTCCCTTTAAATGCAAATGAGCAGCTGCTCCCGACACAGAGGGCGGAGCTTCAAGAGCTCATGTGTTACCAGCTCAGATTACCTCACGCACTGAACATTTCAAAAACTTTTAGCCGTTTATGTTCAAACCGGAGTCAGACAAAGATGGAGAGAGTCAAGAAGAAGTGACATGTAGAATGTAACAGGACATTTCTGAATGGTTAGTTGATGAATGTAGCTGATGTGGAGTTAACTATCTTCTAGTCATTGATTATATTATGTCATGATAATCTATAAATCACATTCCCGGGGGCGGGGTTTATGTAAATTGTAGGGTTAGTGATGTCACTAACCCTGTGAAGAAGCTCATTGTAGTCCCTACAAGTCGTTTGTTGTAGTCCTTAAAAAGCGATTTCTGTAAAAGAAAATATCTCCCTTTCCTTTGAATTTTCATAACTTTGCAGATGTTGTTTATACTCAAACAGCAACATTACACACTAACTAAAATTAAAAAAGTGAAATCATAATAACAACCCCTTAATGCGAAAAAGAGGGCTTATTACACGGCTACTTAAAGTAAATTATTTTAATATATGAGAAAAAAAGAGACCACAAAATGCTACAATAGCCATGAAACTAGCACAGCTATGTAGTTTAGGGGTCATAATGGCAAAATATTTTACCAATCAGAATCAAGTATTCAACAGAACCGTGTAATTAGCATGCTTAATGACTACAGTAAACATCTGAACTAGATTTCCAACAGTGATACAAGCCATGGTTTTTAATAAAAACAGTCTGTGTACATGTGTAATTCAATTTTGATTCAGATATTGTGGCGAGTTAGCTTCAGGTGGTTATAAAAGGGAAAGCTCAGGGGAAATAACAAGCCCAGTGACCGCAGCAAAACACTGAGGCACAATACACCCCATGCCAGCTTTAAAAATGGACATGAGCTCGGCTGAATATTACACAGCCATAATGAAGGCATGAAAAGTGCCCTGAAGTGCATTCCATGCATTTGCTTACTGTCAGTGTGTAATGAAGACAATAACAAAACTAGTCAGTGCGATACTCCTGCTTATTTATGCATTCAAAAGACACTGAACTGATGGGAACAGCACGACCAGGCAAAAACATGCATTGATATAAACATCGCGCTGTGCTTTTAGATATAAATATTCAAATAAGTTGCATGCTGAAATTGTCAGCCTCAAACAATTTAGCAAATGTGTGTTCTTGCGCTACATTGCATTTGAAAATGTTTGTCCCTGGTTTTGATGGCAGCGTGTGATTACATGTGATCTTTACGGTGGTAATTCAGCAGAGTGTGTCCTCCGTGATTTCGCAGGTCGCATGTCACTGACCCACATATGGATCAGGGCAGTCTGCTGGCAGTTAGAAAACATTATCAGTGACACATTACTGGCAACTCCAGGCTATGTAGTTAATGTCACAAAAATGAAAATTTATATTTAGAGGACTATTCAGAAATGGACTGGATTCTGACTGAATTAAGAAGTTTATATTAAGCTCAAACTGAGAACACTGAGTGAACCTTGTGAATTTATGGTGTATACAGACTCAGAGAACTCAATAACCTCTAAAAGTGTTTGTTTCTTTTTGGTTTTTGGTTTTGAAAATAATCCATAGCATAATGAATCCTTCTGGAAACCTACGGATAATGGGGTAAAGCTATTTACTGCTTGTTCGGTTGTAAATTATCAGTTATAATCTAAGGACCTCAAGTGCATTCAGATGTGTGCTGTTTGCTGCAGCGGGGCGTGCGGGTGGATGGGTTGTCATTTGATGTCATTTAAGAATGATTGAAGGCAGTTCAGAACAAAGGAGGCTTCAGAAAATAACCAAGCATCAAAGCTGATGCTCAAATGCACTGTATTAACTAAGCAAAAAGGGATATAATAACTGATGTACAGGGATGAGCTGGCAAATGAAAGTAGATTGAGGAAACATATGGAGATGAGTAGGGTCTGGCACGAGCTGAGATGTGTGACCCACTTTCTGGTATGAAAAGCAACAGATTGAATGCATGTACTGTAATCCTGATATGACATAATACACTTGTATTAAATGCTATGTTGCGAGTACTTACGATTCCATGATGCAAGCACTTAAGGGTAATTTAAGGAAACTGCTGATGTAGCTAATACGATCTAACTGTCATTTTGATGTTGGGGAAAAACAAACGGACAATTGGATGCTTGGCACGGTCCATGACAATGTAACTGATGCGATGCCACTGAATCCTGTGTGAAAGTTGGCACAGAGAGGAACGGCATTGAATTCGTCCTAAAATCTATTATTCATATTCGTTAACCTAGAGAGGGAAACTTAAACTCATCCACCACAAATGACTGGTGTTGATTGCAGTGACAGAGATGCTATAACCACAAACTTTACTGCAAGTGTCAAGCGGGGATACGGACTTACTCACCAACGCAGGGGCGCTGAAGCAAAAAAAAATTGGGTAATTTGAAGTAAAATAGTGAAATACACTCATTGGGGATTAATAAAGTCCATTTGAGTTATGGATTGCAGGGTAGCCTGTCAAAACATTGCAGTTGCAAAACTACCACCGATTTTTTGCAGTGATGGAGTACATTTGTTTAATTGAGCTTTCAAATAAGCCTCGCCTTACAAATGTTACAGGCCAATCTAATAAACCATACTGTATGACAAACAGTGGCTCTTTCTAATGTAAGTCTAAGTACTGTATGTTAGCTTTAAAAGGAATGTAAAACAAATTATCTAAAACATGGTAAAACTGAAATGTTTAAGGGTGACAAGGTATCCAAAAAGGAATTGCAAGGTGTTTATTTCTCCTTTTCTTAATCCTAAAAAAATAATAATAGCATTTCATGGCATATAGAAAACCATGCGAGCAATTAGATATCATTAATTAATAAAACTGTCCTGTTGATACAGATTTATATACTTAGGCCTATACTTATATACTTTAGATACACACTTTATAATTCTTAAAGTCCCCCTGTGGTGAAAATCGAGCATTTAATGTTGTTTATATGTCTATGTGGTGTTTTTAATATGCTTTGAGACAAACCATGTGCAAATTCATAAGTCAACACCATTGCGGAGTATTTTCTCTTTTCTCTGCAAAAACTGCAGTGAACCAAAGACAGTGTCAAAAGCGCGGTTTGAAATCGCTGGTGTTTCTAATGTCACAAACTACCTTGTAACCAATCACATCAACATGTGATCTCTTAGCTGAACAAGTGGATCTCTTAGCTGGTGTGAGTGAGTGGAGGCGGGGCTAATTTGCATATTCATAGAACAACGTATATTAAATGAGGCAAGAGTGTAGAGTTACATTCAAGCTATTTTAAAGCATGAAGGCACTTTTTTCAAGGAAAAAACATTTAAATATGTAATTTTGGTGATCAAAGATGAGATTTAAGGGATACAATTATTGACTACCGGGGGACTTTAAGGTAATTCAATTAATGAAAAAGAATAGCCTCTCCTACCATGTTTGCCAGTGGCAGAACTAGCACTATTAGGAGAGTTTGACATAGATCAGTAAATCTGAGGGGTCATTACTTATCTTAAATTGATCACTATAAATGCATCAGTAAGAATTAGCATAGAGCTTTGCTTGCCAAACTATCTATACTCAAAAACAGCTAGACAATCCATGTATTTTGGACTGAAGTAAACAATAAATACTCTTTATAATATGAAATAATATAATATGTAGTGAGTAATTGTAATATTACATATTGCATTAAGTGTTCTGCCATCTAAAACATAGTTCAAGTTATTCTACCTGCATGGGTGACATTACTTAATGCCCCCCATGCAGAACAGATGGTCCATCTTGTTCTGGCGCCGTGCTGCCACTGAATACGTGAATACGTACAAAAGAATACGCGCTGCCACTGTATTTGACACTGAAAGCGCATTTATGCAAGGTTACATATCTCACAGTACTGAAATGTAATATGACACCTGTGACAACTTTTACCTGCCTCTTAACAGAGAAATACCTCTCTGAGTTCTCATTAAGGACAGCTGCGTGTGAGAGCACTTACTGTGGTTCGCCACACAGGTGGATGTGAATAAAACTGTAAAGTTGTACTTTTCCAAGCAATAACTAATAAGTGATTTGCTAGCAGGAGGAATCCGAGTGGAGATGTTCGAGATATCAGTCTTCTGTTTTCCCCTGTGACCAGCATTGCGTTCCTGCTGAGCGTGGGAAGATTTGTGCCAAGAAAAATATTTAGACGTTGGCATGTATTGTAATACTTGTTGCCAGAAGCAAATAAAGGCATACAACATTATACACTTCCATTTACTTTAACTCACTGACACTGTTAAAAGATGTTCCTACATTGATTTTACTTTTAAAAGGCTCCATCATTCCCACGATACTGTGATTAAACTACCATCTGAGGCGTATCTGAGTGAAACGTGCACCTCCAGCATACCCCACTAACTGTGCATTCGTAATATTCCCTTGAAGTCTGCGCATGGGAGGAGGGGAATGTGCTCTTGTTCACGATATTGCGTTTTAATGTGCCTTGGATTTACCAAGAGCAAATAAATGCAATGCACCAAAAGCGCCCGCCCACCCACACGAACTCAAACTAAGGGGTTCACATATTTGGCTGTCGAAGACGAATAAGTGAATGTCTTACCTGAACCCAAAAGTGCAAACAGGGGAGTTGAGGGGGACAACGACTCTATGTTTCGCTCTGCAGCAATGGTGGAGATAAACGCAGACACGCTGAATATGAACACCAGCTAATAGAACGAAATAAAGCAGTGCCGAAAAAGAGCGAGAGAGGGAGAGAGAGAGAGAGAGAGACAACTCCGTCTCCCCCCTCCCCGCACAGCCTCCTTCGTTTATCTCCATCCCTATGGCACAAAGATAGAAGCACAGCCACAGACAAGCTAATCTCAGCTAAGGAAAGCATCAGCAAAAACTGAACCAAAACAGAAGGGAAACAAACTATAGGCTATTGCAGTCGTCTAAACCTACCGTAGTGCGAGTATATGTACTAGTCAGTAGTCGCTTTCTCTCCCTCTCTCGCTCTGTCTTCCTCTCCGTCTGCCTTGCTCTGGCTGCGTCCAGACATGACTGGGGCTGATTTAGGTCAACACGTCTGTCTGGCTGAGCTCGGCTCATCTGCTGCGTTGCCATTTCTGTTCGGCTCTGCCCTGCTTTCTGGACAAGGACTAAGTCTAAGATCGAAAGCCACTTTAACCTTGGAGCAGAACGGCCACTTTGGCCGGTCGCCGCGAATGGGAATGCAGGCGGGCCCGGCTGACTGGACGTCTTGGGATGGGACGGGTTTACGACGGGACGGCCCGGTGACGCACTGGAATCCAAGTCTTTATCGTCGACTTTTCAGCCTGGGAACACCGTCCTGCACATACAGACAATGGCATCAGCAGCTCCAAAAAAAAAAAAAAATTGATCCGGGCTCGCTTCTCCAAATTTTCCGTCTGCATATGAGACGGAGCGTAATTCCAAGTTGTTTGACTCTTCTTTCTTGGCTCTACTGTCTTCGATTGCTCTGCCCCGATGAAAATGATCCCTCAACGGCGGAGAGGAGCAGAACGGCGGTATTTTGAGAGGAAGTGCTCGGCTCCTCTGCCTCCCCAAAACAAGCCAGTAGACTGCAGCTGCGAGCTCCTGTGCCTCCACTCTAGTTGTCTGGCTGTGCCGCAGTGCGTCTGGGAGGAAAAAAAGACTCTACGTCTGTAGCCAGAGCGCTGCCACTCGCCTAAAACCATGCCGTGACACAGCAATCAGATGACTTGTGTCAGCAGAATGATGCGTCATCATTTCGTTGAGCAGAAGGGATGCCGGGAAAGTTTTTTGGTGTGCCATGCCGCCCGAAAACCCTGTCTTAACATCCTGCTATACTTGTCTCCGCTCCCGGGGAGTAGCAGCGGCACTATAGAATAATAAACAAGAGAAAGGGAAATTGTATGAGAGAGAGAGATGGAAGCAATGCATCTTGTTTGCGCTTCATCCACCTTAATTTGTATTCCATATTTTTTCCTCCACTTTTGATGTTTGACTTTCCCTCTCTGTCTCACTTCCAAACATCCTCCCCACCACTTTTTCTTTCTGCCACTCTGTTCTCTCTTTGAAGTGCATCAATGAAATGAAAATGGCTTCTAAGTTTCTAATTTTCAGTATGAAAAGGGTATCTCATCCTTTAAATGTCACAGTCTCCTCTGATGGAACAAACAGACATATAAACACGCTCTAATGCTCTATGACACGCTCTATGCATGGCATTCTCAGCGTCTTTATCATGGTACAGGTACACCTTTGCAGTCCTTTGTCTGCACATGGCTGTTGTGATTAGCATAAACGTAATATATGTCTTTGTTCTAAAATCCATATGGTTGAGACAGTTAAGGGAGAGAATCTGGAGAGCCAGCCAGTACGTGAGCTGGTGAACTGATCTGCTTTCTCTATCTCCAGTACTGATGCCCTGCTGTCTGCAATTGTGAAAGCAATAATTGTTCAAGTGAGCTACAACAGAAGGATCAGAGATGGACAAGAAAAATAAAAAAGAAAAACACTTTTCTCTATTCCCCCTCTCTTCATACTCTCACTCTCTCTTTATCTTGGGTATATGTGTTTATTAAAGGAATATCTCGCCCAGAAATATTTCCCTTGTGAAAAAGTACACTTTAACAAACTTAAAAAAAAGAATACTTATTATGGAAATTACAAACTCTAAAAGAATATACTTAAGTGCAAAATTAATGTTATTTTTATGAACACTTAATGTGGCATGTTAATTGCCATACAAATTTAAATAATAGATTACATTAATAATAAATTTATATTAAATGCAATTACCTGAACTGCTCACTTAAGTAAGACTTAAGTAAATCTTTATATGCGATTTAAAAATTGCTTATAAGAATGGTTAATACTGTCGAATGTACTGACAAGCATTTATGGTAAACTAAAATATACTTTGTAATTTCTATTGAACTTGTATGCCAGTAATTACACATTTGTAATGATCAAGTTGCAGTTTAGTACGTTTAAAATGTTTTAACTTGAAATGTAATATTGACTAACACATTACAGTTAAAATGATAATCAAGTATTTTAGTGTGTTAGACAACACATAAAATAAGTGCACTGATGTACAGAGCGACAAAAACAAACCCATTCATTTAAAGTGTTCTTTCTTCAGTGGGACACAAAAGGAGATTTTTTTTTCTAAAAACTGAAGGTCGCCCTTTTCAGTGGACAAGAGCTTTCAAGCTTCAAGAGGGACACAAAAACACCAGTAGATTCATAAAGTGATCCATATGACTAGTGGTTAGCACTTTACTTTACAGTCCTGTAACCCATTAATATACTATGCACTTATTATAATAGTAATTACAATTGGGTAATAACAAGGTACTAACCCTGAACCTATCTAAACCTAAAATTAATCCATGTAGTTACCTTACTGTATATTAACCAGTACTGTAAGTACACGTAAGTGCACGTACTGTAAAATAAAGTGCAACCGGCTCGTGTACTATTATATTCCAAGTACTCTGAAGACATGATATTTGTGTTAGGAACCATCAATTTAAGTTGTTATTCAACAATATTACTGTTAATTGCTGCAAACGGATCACTGAGTCAGTGAGTTTAGAAAATCCGATCAGTTTAATTTGTGAAAGAATCTGGCAGACTGGTTTTGTGATGTGGACAGTGCTTGAAGAGGGTCGGTACACATACCACCAGTTTTTCTTACATACCGGCACTTCTGACATGTTGCTCGTACCCTCAGCCCTCCCTTCCTCAGAAACCTATTTTGAACCGGGCATCGGGAGTACTGGCACTTTTTTTTTTTTTCATTTCAAGCACTGGATGTGGATCAACTGATTCATTGAAAATATCTGTTTCAGGGGAATGAATCCATTCATGAATCCATTATTGTTACTTCTCTCATTCTGCCATGCAGAGCAAGTCATATGGATTACTTTTATGATAATTTACAGTGCTTTCACATCATTTTTGAAGCTTGACAGTTCCAGTCTCCATTCATTGTAACTGCGTCTTTTTTTCTTTCTTTTTTTCTTTTTTGATTAAACTTAAAACATATGTTGAATATCTCTCATCTTTGTAGACCTGACTGAGATTAATTTAGGTCAGTGGGTTTGGGTTTCATGTACTAAAGGTGTGTGTGCGTGTGTGTGCGTGTGGCGGGTGTATGATACAGCACCTGTTAAGTCAGTGATGGGTCCTCTCTAACTCCAACAGACAGGAAAATGGACGTGAGCCTGTCAGCAAACACACACACACACACACACACACACACACACACAAACACACACAATATGTTGTCCCAATATTCACCTAAACAAATTCCACTTTTGGTACAAACCTTGAGCCAAATTATCCTACATAACTTTAAATGCAGAGTGGCCATTCACTCTCCATAACTGTATATATTTAGCCATTCTTTCTTCACTCGCTTTACTGTCCACAAAACATTTCCCTCTCCTTTTACTTAAAAGCACAGCCTACTTACAATAACCCAGAGAAAATCTACTGCTCAAGGTTGCTTACAAAACATAAACAAGACCTTTCTACAAGTGAATGCACTCTGCTCATCAAAACATTTTTTGTTGCTTCCAGAGCAGCACAAGCTCTATTCATAACCTTGAGTAAAACCTCTAGTGTTTACTAAATAAGAGATCAAGTTTAAGCTGTCAGAGACACAAAAGTGAAAAAAAAAAAAATGTTTTCATTTGGTGACTATGTAGCAGTATTGTACATTATATTGTCCATCATATATGGATGCTCGTTACCTGCTTCTATTTATATATGTCTATACACTTTCAAATAAATAAATAAATAAATTCTCAACTTCACATTTTCAAACTTGTTTTTCCCTAAATCCTTCTGTAAATCACACTAAAAATATTAGTTTATTAGATTTAGATTTTATGCATAAATATAACAAAGACTAATCTTAAGACACAACCTTTTTTCCATTGTGAAATTATTTTAATTAAATTAATGATCATAATAGATTCAGACATTTTACTTTTAACTTTTTTTTCCTTCAAGAAAGAATAAATTTCATTATTCATAATGGTGATTATCATTATGCTCTCATTACAGTAATACAGTGTTTTACCACTTTAGCACATTGAGAGGTTTTTTATTTATTTAAGTAAGCATTATTTAAAGGCAATGCTATAAAACAAATGCTATAAAAATACTTCACAAATAATATGCAAATATGTTTTCCCACATTAAAATAATAAGAAAGTAATTTTTATATTACATTACACTAATGAGAATTATGTGGGAGTGTTTAATTGTCATAAAATAATAACACAATGTAAAAGCAAAAATCTGTTGTAAAACAGGCTTTGTTGCTTTCCTTTCTTTTCATTTCTTAATGATTTTTCTTTTGGTTTCAGGGTGAAATATAACTTGAAAGGTTTCATGAGATTCACCCACTTAATAAATAACATGTAGATGAAAATAAATGACTTGAAATAGACATGTCTCTTGATGAACAGTTATACTGGTGTCATTACCGGTTGTTGGTCTTTAATTATAGCATCACCTCAGTTTATAACGGTTGGTAACACTTTAAACAAATGAACCTGACTATATCATGACTGGAATCTATCCAACAAATTCTGTTCAGTTTTTCAATGGACTCTTTATCGACAAAACACATCAGCTCATAATTAACATGAAACCACTTTTGAGAATAGTTGTGCTGATGAAGTGATGCTATCAAGATAAACGTTACTGTTCTTGGAAGCTCTTGTACTGAGTTGCACTGGTGAACGTTAGAAACACGTGAAACCTGAAAAAGGAGGCGTGCCATTGGGCGCCGTTCCTGATTTATTGCTGCAATGGGGAAGTAAACCCTTGTGAAAGATGAGCCATCAGCCGTTCACTCCTGAACTTGTGTTCTTACCTCAGTCTTCTGCTCCAAGGGAAGTAATCTGCTGAGCTGGACATTTGGCTGTAACCGTTTTGGCTCTCTGGTGCAAGTTATCTGGGTGACCTCACCACAAACAAGTTTATCCAACTAAAGAAAGGGACAGACATTTGGGTGACCTTTTTGCAGAAGTTAAGAGTTTAAGTTATGAGAACTTAAAGCATTACAGATAGCATACGCAACTTTAAAAGCTAAGAGGAATACCTCTTAGGTTGGGCCACAGTTATATTTCAGTTGAACAGTTTCAATGGAGCTTAGCAATCTCACGCAGATACACACACATGCTCGCATGCACAAAGACTCCATTGTGCGATGCCAGCAGCACAGAGAGGCTGGAGAAATTAGCCTGGTGATGAGGAAGGCAGCAATGATGGGACAGAAAGAATGTAATGAATAACTCGAAGGCACGCTCCTCCAGACCGTGTCATAACGGCTCCAACTATCATTCTGACCTCAGTGTACACACTGTCTGCACTGTTCCCTGCCCCAATTCATATTACTCGCAACTGCAGGATAAGCTCATTTTCATAAACCCAGATCTAGTCCGTTGGCCGCTTGTCTACATAGCCTAACCCGAGCCATCAGATTGACATCTATGCAAATCCATTCACATTTGTTTGTGTATGGGTTTGGAGGCAGAGAAGAGATCGACAGGCAGATTGATAAGGACGTTCCCGTGTCCTTGTAGACTGTGTAGTTCAGCTCCGCTGGGCTAAGACTAGCAAGATCATGTACTTTCTTGTCTGAATGTGTTTTGAGAGCAAACAGTCAGGATTTCCATGGCAACACTAAGCCAAGCTTGAGGAGTGGGGTTTGGATTGAACACCGTGGTAGTGGGGAGTGAATGAGTGAATTAAGCAGGCAGCCGTCGGTGCGCCGTGCCGCCAGACCATTACTAAAGTCTCTCGTTTCAGCCTACGAGATCAAATACTCTCATTATGAGTGGATTTGTCCATCTCTGATCCTTCTGTTGTAGCTCAATTTTCGGTGGCAATTGCACATGTATTTTATCCTGCAGGTGATTTTGTTTTCTTAAAAAGACACCCCTGGTGAATAGGGTACAGGATTTAACTAAAAGATATCACCACACTTCCCCAGTTGTTAAGCTGCAAAAAAAAAACGAAAAGAAAAAAAACGTTGTATTACAGGTTTTCTGAAATTTGATGTTTAAATATGAAAATTATCTAATTACATATGCACTCATTTGCACACATTTCCAGAACAGAAATCTGAACAGTAAATAGAGACAGGCAGGTTCGGAATTCTTGTTTCATTTTGTTGGCATATTAGAGTCAATTGGGATTCTGGGTATCTCTTTTTGTCACTCTATAAATAGGAAAATGATGTTAACAGCAAAACATCACCTTGTATTTAAGAATAAAATCAGGCAAATGCAGATGTGAATAAAACTGTTTAGTATATGTAAGTGCTGCTGAATTTGAGATTTCTGCAGGAGAAAAAAAATACTCATTTTGAGAATACAGCCTTTAAAGATATGTATTCTAATTGAAATCTACAGATTCAAATAGATAAAGTGCAATCTGCTTGTTAAGACGTGATGTAAGAAAACCTGTTTCGGGATCCAGGCCTCTATTTGTTTCAATTGAGAATACTATCTCAACAGCAGTTTATGAACACTATTTATTCATTTAAGCTAAAATGTTATAAAGTTTCCTGGGTCACGGCATCCCGGACACCAACATTTCCAACGATTCAAAACAATAAAAAAATCTCTGGCCATCTGAGATTTCAGTATATAAAGGTTATGATCATGATTCTTCAGCCCTATTACAGCACACCATCCCATGGTTTCACAGACAAGGCTTAAGCCTATAGGCCCAGGCTATAAATGTATGTTTGAGCTGTTTTAACTGAAAGCAACTTACACCGAAACATCTTAAAATAAGTCAGTGCCATTGTTTTTTCTCAAAATGCACATAATGTTTTTGTCTAATTTAACTTAAACTTTAATTGAACTGAGGCTTAATCCAGGCTTAATCTAAACCCTGTCTGTGAAACCAGGCCCATGAGTGTATATTATCACCGTTGTCACTTATAAGTGTATTATGGGTGTTCTCTTTCCACTAGTCTGGAACACATTATGAAAAGTCAAATAGCCCAAAACCTCATAACTGACCATGAAAAAACAATTTTTCTGCCTGTAGCAGACCTATTGATATAATACACTTGCTGTGGTTGTCAATATTATAAGCAAATATTATAAGCAAATTGAAACATGTTACCAAAGTAAAACAAATGGCAAATTTTACAATCGATTCTGGCATGCAACAGTACTCACCTTTGACTCACCTGGAGAAAATAGCAGTTGTATGGCCTATAGCTGGTGTGTTCCTGTTGAGGTGTAACTGCTAAAGTAAATAATCGTAAGTATAGCAGGGTGGCCATCTGTCCCTGTAATGAGACACGATAAGGTAAACTAGTGTGCATTCTCTCCCAGCACACCTGTTTAAACAGTCAAAGGTGTTTGATTACTGTATTCAAAATCAAATGGCCACAGAATTGCCTTAGAAAATCTCATGCACACGGTGTACAATTGGTGTGGTAAATGGTTAACCTTTTTTTTTTTTTTAACTAATACTTTAGCTATGAGGTCACTGAAATATTGATTTCAGTTATATTGATTCAGGGTTTAGGAAGTCACTGTCTGCTTAGCAGAGATAGTGGAGATGAATCTTCACATCTCACAATAATGAGACTTGAGACACTTGCCTTTTGTTGTTATTTTCTATCCATGATAGATGACTTGATTACGTAATGCATATTCAGATCTGTTTTATCTAGTTAAACAGTTATTCAGAGCAGACACTTTCTCTGTGGAATAACAACTGTTTTCGGTCCTGCGTTGGCTCTAGTACGCCATCTGGAGGCATGAACGAATGCAGTTTAAACAGAGTCATGTTGCCAAACGCTTTCTTCACCTCTTGATTTTGACTGTTTGCTGTGCGAGTGCATTCTGGTATCAGCTTCATTCTAGTAGCCTAGCTAGAAATACAAAATTTGGAAGAATATGAAATGGACTGTTTAAGAAAGAGATATTGCCGAAAACCAACCATAAAACACTTTTATCATTATTTTATTTTTTGCAAACCGATAACTAGAGCGCGAGCTAACAACACAAACAAGAACATGCTGCCTTTGAATGGAGAAGCGCGTGGCATGTGGGCGCGCGCTGTCTTTGTGTATAAATAAATAACGCGCGGTGCTGTGCATGCTGAATATTAATGGATGAGCGATTATTATTTTGGTTGTTGTTGTTGTTGTTTTTACCAACTATTAGAACATTCTATTCATATCGCCATTTAATATTGTAAATAAAACAATAATTGGCAGTCCCTCTATGATTCATACAATACCCGCGAGAAAAAAGTAAACACCTGATTGTGGAAAGCTGGGTTTAACGATCTTAGCCTACATTTTAATCCGTGTTATCGCTCATAATCGAACATCAGAATTGCTTATCCTAACTTACACCCTTGCCAAATTCAGCGTGCGATCTAGGAAAGGGGGAGTGCATAATGTGCCTTTAAAACTAAGTTTGCAGTGTAGATGGAATGAGGTCAGACAGAAAGCTTCTCATTGCACGCGCCGATTATTATTAGATACTATATTCAGCCAATGAACGGCGACGAGGTGTGGCTTTGGCTGTGGATAGGCTAGTGACAGCAGCTGATTGGCTGGAATCTCTTTCCTTTATACCTTCGGAAAAGGATAAATCCTTGTGAGGCGGTTTAGCAGAAGTATTGAAAGTTGTGAAGGGTGATAGGAAGTTCAGAGCATGAAAAAGTGCAGTCGCCTAAACCTACCGCATGGTCATACGACAAACTATGATGAAGACACTTGTCCGTTTCCATTAAACGGCTTCAGATACTTCGCGTCCAGAGCGCACTCTGGGTTCGTTTTCAGTCGAACCGGCAGTTGAACGGCAGACTGTTGATTTTGACGACGTTGCCGGGACTTGACAGGGATATGTGCTTTGTGGACGGCGTGCTGAACCAAAAGACAGTCAGCAGTATCAGTAGCAGCAGCAGCAGCAACAACTTTGTGTCCAGACTGACAAAATCATATTCCACACAAGAGTGAAGAAGAAAGACTCTTAGTGCTATCAACGCGTCTCGAGCTGCAGCACGTGTAGGATTTTTGTGCGCAATTAAAAGTTGAGACTGTCTGTAGCGCATGGGCACAGACCTGGCTATGGTGGAGCAAACGCACATCAGCAACAACAGCGACGTGCTCCCCGGCGATTCTATTGATTCGGGGGAGATGGACCTAGACATGGACGCGTCTCAGACCCCCGGCTCCCCAAACTCAGCTGGGGATAAAATGGACATCGCCTGGTGCAAAACCCCATCGGGGCACATCAAGAGGCCAATGAACGCGTTCATGGTTTGGTCGCAGATAGAGAGGCGCAAGATTATGGAACAGTCGCCGGACATGCACAACGCGGAGATCTCCAAGAGACTCGGCAAGCGCTGGAAACTTTTGAAGGACAGCGACAAGATCCCCTTCATCCGCGAGGCCGAGCGTCTGCGGCTCAAGCACATGGCAGACTATCCTGACTACAAATATCGACCTCGGAAGAAGGTGAAGTCATCCAGCGGCAAGACTGGGGAGAAGGGGGAGCGCGTGAGCGGCAGCCCCGGCGCGAAGTCTGCATCCAAAAAGAGCTCGAAATCTTTCAGCAGGACGCACAGAAAGTCCACGCCGCTTGAGCTGACCGCCCACTCCGTCCCTGCAGACCACCACGCGCTCTACAAGTCCAGGTCCGTCTCCGCCGCCAAACAAATACCCGAGAAACCAGCAAAGCGCGGGCATGTGTTCGGGGGATGCAGCTCTGACAGCAGCCCGCCCTCCGTCGCTGTGCCGGCCAGTCCCACTCTGAGCAGCTCGGCGGAATCCAGCGACCCGCTGAGCCTGTATGATGACGGGCTAGCAAGCGGGAAAGAAGACGCGGAGCCCGCCGCGCGCTTCAAGTACACCCGCGCGCCGTCTCCAACGCCCTCCGCCTCGCACTCGTCCTCCTCGCAGTCGTCCTCCTCGGATGAGGAGTTCGAGGACGAGCTGGCGGACCCCAGTCCCGGCTTTGACAGCTTAAGCACGTTTGGCACAGCGCCTCTGGACAGAGATTTGGAGTTCAACTTTGAGTCTGGCTCCGGCTCGCACTTTGAGTTCCCCGACTACTGCACCCCAGAGGTGAGCGAGATGATATCAGGGGACTGGCTCGAATCGACAATATCAAACTTGGTGTTCACTTATTGAGCGCTAATATTGAGTCTGATTGAAAGGAGAACTTGAAAAAAATGACTGGAGGACTGCAAAAATCCTCCGAGACGAGTCAGAAGACGAATCAACGACATGATTCCTCTTGTTTATCATGCATTAGATACTGTGGACTCTCATTATCCACTGACAAGAGTGCAGATGAAAGTGCTTAGCTTGCTCGTTTGGTGCTGGAAGGAGGCGCGCTTTGGACGCAGAGGAAGGCGTTGCGCGGTGGCGAGTTCACGTTGTGCGCCCTCTTCGACTTAAAAAGGGACGTTTTTAAAGAGAAAAAAAGTCTGGTCAAATGCTTGTTTTTTGCTGGAGGTACTGAATGGAGGTGCTCGCGCTTGAGGTTGTTTACCAGAGTCGTTTGTTAGACCAGAATCGCATGCTTTCATTACGATTTAACTACGAAAGGCTGTTGAGAAGCGTAACTGGTGTTGATTCATTGAAACCGAATGGCAGCGCCATATCAGACGCAAAAACAAAACAATCACAATCACCAGCTTTTCTGTCGTCATGACATCAGGATTCAGACGCAACTCAGATGATATTCGACTCTTTACACTACAAATCAGGACCAAAATTCATCCGAGGAGCGTTCTCTCTCTTTCTCTGCCTTTTACTTTTTTCATCCTCGTTCTCTCGCAAGTAACTTTTAAGCGCTGGCATTTTTATATCGATGTATTTATAATGGCCAAACATTGCTCCCCTCAGTCAGTTGTGTTCTAGTCAGTCTGTTGTGTGTATAGGCTACACATGCACATGTCCGTCTTTCTCGCGGAAGGGCTAGTTTTGTTTCGTATTATTTAATTGATGACTTCTCACATGGAACGGAGATTAAATGTTTCATTATTTTCTGAGTGTATTTTTGTACAAAATCTATCGAGGGGGTGTCAATCGGTGAATATCGCTGTTTGGATTTCCGATTTTTAAAGCCAGGGGGTTGGGTTGTCTCCAGAATCTGCCCCCTAAACATGTTTACAGTGTCAATCCACAGGCTTCTTAAAGAGACAGTATCTACATTTCAACGACCAATCATCATTAGCCTACGATGCGCGCGCTGAATGAGGTTGTATGTAGCTGCAGCGACAGCTGCGATTTATCGTGTCCTTATTTGGGATACTGTACCTTTTGAATACCGATTTCTTTGTGCTTTTATAGTGACACGTTTCGGTTTTAACCACTGGATGGAATTACAGATACGGTCGAAATGCCTATAATTCATGAACAATGAAGTACATCTTCACTCCATAATTGTACAAGGATATTTAATCTTTTCTACTTGTTGGCTAAATGTAGCTAATTGTTTTAGTATATTATGGCATGGCGAATAGCATTTTGTATTTCTGAATTCAGGTTTATGTAGAGCAGTTGTGTTTAAGGCAGAGGATCAACATGAAGATTTCTATGTACATTGACTGTAAAATAAGTAAAAGATTGCGTGTTTATGTCTGACGATGATATATCATGACAGGAACAAGAACATATATCTTTATACATCCCTATGTTTAAGAGTGTTGTTCATGACTTTTGGAATATATAGATATGTTTTATTGTTTCATTTTGTGCAATATGCTGTGTACAATATTGTTTTGTCTTGCCATACCATATCTCAACATTTGAGTAGTGAACTCAAAAGCCAGCCAATTGTGTCAAGTCACTGCCTGTCAGACCTCTGTACAGAACTTTGTCTTTTTCCAAGAAGGAAATAAAATCAGCTGGAACTGAACCTCAGTTGCAAGACTGTTTCTCTTCATATTCCCTTTCTGTTTTTCCTAATACAATTTGTCGTTAAATTTAACATGTCATAAATCCAAAGAATCTTTCTGCACCACTATGCATGTTCATTTCTGAGAGAAGCACTGCCCCACAAAGGCAAAACACAGTAACTACGCCAACACTGAAACAATTTTTTATTTTTATTTTTTGCATGGCAGACCAGTAAACAAACCCTAGTTTGTTTCCGAAGTCTAAAAATGTAAACTGTGTTTCACAACTTTGATGCTTTAAAAACATTCCAATATAAAATATTAAGCTCAAAAGCTGAGAATAAATACGATTATTTATCAATACCACTTACACAGTCCCCTGCATCAGCACTGTTTCTGTATGTCACTCTAAATGAGACGTATGTAGTGACGCATGGTCAAAAGATTGACTGACGGGCCTGTTGCAACCTGGAGGGACAGGGAACTGTCACATAATAACATTACACCACCGTTTCAATTCTCTGGTCCTTAGTAAACATCCATCCATTCACACCTCCCTCCCCAGTTGTCCGCAATAAGACACAGGCGGGTGAGTATGCGTCTAACAGAGACGATCCAGACATCACAAACATGCAATAATCACATTACATGCCTGCAATATGGCATGTTTACATGAGGGGAAAAATTAGATCAGATGGTTTGTCAGTGTCTCAAGAGCTGAGTGTTTCAGCAACTCGGCCTGAGTCATTATCTAGCATCATCCCAACTGATAGTGCAGGGTGTGAACCTAATGCCCTAGTCAAGTGTGAGCACGGATGCACACTGCAGCAAGAGGGTCTAGACATCGGCTCTGTGGGGGAGGAGTGTGAGACAGATGAGATGTCTCTGCCGGGAGGCTACATTGGGGGCGCTCAAGTGGATTGTTCAGAAGGGATGACTGCTGAAACCAATTAATTCCTTCTGGGTGCACTGGTTTGTGTCGGGAATGGGGAGGGGGCCCTCGAAAGATTTTTGCGTTAATCTGTTTACATCCCCCAAATGAGAAAAGAGACAGGAAGCCGTTTGAATACCACAGTTGTGCAAAGTAAAGATATAAATGTATCAGTCTGTCAAGCAGACTTGGATGATGGATTGTGTTGGGGTGCTGGTTGCAAACTCATGGGTCTGTGTTACTTGCTATGCACTGACTTGTTATCTGGAGTCAATGACACAGGCAAAGTTCATATACATATATGTATATTATTATATTAATATATTATTAGAATTAATATATATGTATATATATATATATATATATATATATATATGTTATTGTACACACACACACGTCGTGTTTTATGGGGATTTTCAATAGACACACTGATTTTATACTGTACAAACTGTATTCTATCCCCTTACACTAACCCTGCCCCTAAACCTTCCCATCACAGAAAACTTTCTGCATTTTCTCATTTTCAAAAAATAAAATAAATAAATAAATAATAATAATAATAATTTAGTATGATTTATACGCTGTTTTCCTGGGGAACAAAAAAAATTCTCCACAAGGACAAAGATTTCGGATATTGCCATCTCCGTAGGGTTTACCAGGCCACACACACACACAAACACACACATGCACGCACCCACCCACCCACACACACACACACACACACACACACAGGGGTTCCGGGTTACCAACATTTATTTGTAACTAAATAAAAGAGATAATAAAAATTGCATGTTTTTTATTTATTAAATACTGCCCGGAAAAGCTATATCTCAACACAAAAAAACTTTTTGAATATGATGATCAGAGTTGTAGCATCTTATGTAGCTTCTGAAGGGCAGTACTAAAATGGAATACAAGATCTCTAAAAAAAATAAGAGCATAATGTAAACTTTTGAAAAGGGTCATTAAAAAAATCAGCTATTATTTTTTCTTGTATATTATGTGTATATGTATGTATGTATGTGTGTATATATATAGGCTAATACAGATTTTCTTTCTAATAAAATTAATTAATCACTATCAACACACTAAATAACTCTTTAACACTAGCAGAAGGCAGCACAGATGGTTTGAATCAGTGCACTTAGAGAGATTAGAAACACTTAGAAATATTTACACTGATCCACAAACTAGTGTATCCACGCATGTCACAATACAACCTGATAAGCTTTTGTGAATGTATATGTATTTACAAACATATATAAGCAATTTACTCAAAAACCAAGCCCTCAATACACTCAGTGACCTATATATTCAATTGAAGAAACAACCGTGACTCAATATATTTCAGAATCAACAAATCTCTGGATGTGCTGTGTTACTGTATGAAATTATCCATGAGTGCTCAATCCACGACTAAATCATATCAAAGTAAGATTATTATTATTTTGACATTTTCTAACCTTAAAAAAAAAAAAAAAAAAAAAAAAACTTAGACAAGCTTGAATAAAGTTCTTTACAAACGTTAGTAGGTGAAACTGTAGGTGTCATGCTGCTAAGTGCATGGTATTGGACAGGGGGTGGGGTCATGGGTGAAGGGGGCGTGGTCTATCGAGCTGTCTAAGCACGTGCAGACAATGCATTATCATCAATACAAGCCAAACATCTGAACGCTGAAAGTTTTACGCTTTTGGATTACAACGACAAAACGGGATCACGCATCAATGGACTTTAACATATTTTTGATAAAATTCTTCGAAGATGACTTCCTGACATAGGTAAATGATTTTGCAATATTTTAGCGGGAGTTTTGGTGCGTCTGCTCTCAAAGTTGAGCACAAAGGGGGAGTGGAGTATTCCTTTGTTCATCATGTAATGAACTGACTGGTCACACACTTCACTTGGCCACACGATAGTGGGATGAGAACACAGTAACCGAATGGAATATCAGTACTGGATGACTTTTCATAAGCCTGGCCTTTGATTTTTAAGGAGCTCTTTGGGAATTTTATTTACTCACCACCACTATTGACACGAGGAATAATCAACAAAGAATGAACCCACACATTTTGGTCCATCTCTCCTAAACTTTATAATAATATTTATATTATATCTTGATGACTATTAATCAAGATTTTGTCAAGAACTAGGTTAGCAACAGGTAGATTGTTTTTCACTAATTCTATTGAGCAATTCTGCACAAAATGTGACAATCTGCATTGCATTTTTTTCATAATTCGATTTCTGTCTATATTGCCATTATTATCTGTTTCCATCCATTTAACTTGTCACAATAATTACATTTAAACGAGACAGTCAAACTATTTTTTTTAACAGTTCATTATAATTGAAAGATGATTAAAGGTTATTATTTTGACATAAATTATAATTTATTTTAATCAAGAAAAAAGCGTTCTTATAAAAAAAGTGAAAGATGGAAAGGTTGTAAGGTTGTTTTATAAATAAATAAAAATCACAGTGAGTTACAGTATCAGTGCAAATGCAAGTTTAATTGCAGGGAAAATCTATTAATGCTTAATAAATGTTTCACTCTCAGAGAAAGCATTTTGGGGTGTTTTTTTCTGAATTCCTTTGCTAGACAAAGTATTTCATTCTCACTGGTGCATCAAGGACATGAAATCATGTTGAGGTCACTGGTTGTACAGTACAATATGTGGTGATGATTACAGGTGTTCTTGGTCCTTTTAAAGTCATAGGTCACACTTGTTGTTCAGTATTACATTGAGTGATTATTTTTCCCCCACTCGTGAATGATAAACAATAGATAACCATCTTGATATTGATTGAATGCGACACAAGCAACCTTTTCTGAAAAATAAGAAAGGAATAATGTGCAATACAGAAAGATCTGTACAAGCTGTATAACACCAAGAGAGAAAATCATTTGGACACTTGAAGCCACACTTTACAATGCATGAATGCCATTGCATTAGTTCTCAAAATATCAAACCAATTGGCCTTTTCTCAAAACTAATTTCACTTTTCTTTTTTTTCTTTTTTGCTGTTGCTTTTAACCAGCTGATTGTTGATGGATGTATGAAGTTAGTTCTCACAGGTGTCAGACCTCCGTGTAGTTTATCACATTGACTATGAACATGATGCACAAACTTTGGCAACTGCTGTGTATGAAAGGATAAAAATGCTACCTTCGGAGGATACATTCCAAGGCATGTCTGAATCAAATAGTTAGCTTCATTTCCTCTCTCCTGAGATTCATCTGAACGATTTTTGAAGGCAGCATAGATGTATCTTTCTCTGCCTTTGTTATCCCACAATCCTGTGCATTCTATTCTGTGACAGTTGAGCTAAAAAATAAAGATGGAATCTGAAAGTCGCAGTTGGTGGTCATGCATGTTTTCCACTTTTGATGTCATTTCTAGTGAGAATTTACTATTGAAGTAATTAAATATTCACTAATTCATCACCAAATGTATCACTTTCGTGAGGTACATTCGTGTGCAAACGTTGTAAGTCATTACCTAAGCTTTCGGATGCAGTATATTTAATGGCTGTATCTAAAACATACCCTCATTCACCATTCCCTACTTTATTCCATTAAAATAGTCCAGTGAAAGAAAATGAGTGAGTGAATTTGGACCCTGGATATCTTCCGTCGAGAATTCTTTCAATGAATGATGTATTCTGTACAGTTATACACTCATTATTGAGGTGCATTATGGGATTAAATAAGTGCCCTTGATCATGTCCACTATGTTTTCGGACACCACTACAATTGGTTGTCCCCTCAAATAGTGCTCTGTATAAGGGTATATGGAGCGATTTCAAACGCATCCTTTGTATTTTTTTGAAACTGACAAGGGGATCAACTGGAAACTTCTACCCATCACTGCATTTGTTTTCCAAGTAAACTGTTTAGAGGCCGTCTGCAGGGGTTTAGAGACACTGTGTTTGTGTATGTGTGTGAGAGAGCGACAGACATAGTGTATAATGTATGCCTGCTTAGAAAGGTTGCTACAGAGATAGCTGTGTTGCCTTGGGTTGTTGAAATGTCTTGTTTTGACATGCCTTGTCTTCCATACAAAAAAAATAGGAGAAAAAAAGACATTGCAGGCATCAGAAGACAGCACAGCTAATTAGTCACTTTTGTGCGGGAAGCGTGGTGAGATGATGTCACCGGCAGTGAAGTAATTACTACCCATAAATCATAGTGTGTGTGTGAGGTAGTAGTAGAGGAGCGAACTCTGGTTGGCAGCTCTATTGTCTTGAACTCATGAGCCCACTTCTGTCTCCTTAGTGGAAAGGTAAATAGACACCTTCTAGCTCTCAGACGTGTTTTAGGATGAGGGAGATGAACCCGAAAACGCTTCCGTGCGTGAGAACTGCATCGCCTCCCTATGGCTTCCAGTGTAGTTATGCATCTGTTCAGCACAAGGGTCATTATTTTAGAAATTAATTTCAGATCTCAGAGTTTTTTTTGGAGTAAATGCTCTCCGGCTGCGCCGTGACATCAGGCATCATCCGCGGCATTAATTTTCTTCCCACCATCACAGCGGTTGTTTTGGCACCCCCTTATGTTTTTTAATAGTTTGGTATCTTAGGGCCTTGTCAAGATCGTGGTAGAGGCCTTTGAAATTAGTGACAGTGAGTTTCTGTCAGCATATGCTTTGATTTACTTACTCCCCGTCTATCGCTCTCCATGCAGCCAAGAAAGCCTGATGTTTTACTGTCTCGAAACTGAGTGCGAATTTGCTGACGGTGCTAAACTGTAGGGATGCGCAGGCAGGGCTCCACAGGCTCTGCCCAGCCGCACCACTTCTGAAGTTCTCCAGCACTCTCATGTGACAAGCTGTCGGTTTCTGACTGGGAGCAACTGGTATAAGTTTATGTCATGTTTATGTGTGGTTTGAATGCGCACATATGCTGAAGGGACTGTGCGTCAGTGTTTTTTTCGGCAAGAGTTTATTATTAAAAATGTTGTTTTGAAGTGGAGCTGCTCTACGTTCTTCACACTTTTGCACATTTGGAGGGACTGAAGGACACATCTGGTTCCCCATAGGGTATTTCAATGGAGTTGAGACAGGCCTTTCTGAGTATATTGCTCTATTTAATGCTTATGTTTATCACGCAGGGCCTAACTAAGGAGAAAAACACTTGTAATTTTACAACAACAACGGAAACACATCTGTGGTTGCACAATAATTCTGTAAAATGTTTACAAAGCAACACTGTACATTTTACAATTTAAAATAGTAATTGACATAAATCCAACTGCCCCTTTCAGATGATTTAGCAAGGCCATACTGCTATTAAAATCTGTTTTGTATCTTTAACATCTATACTGACAACCACCATATAAACATAGATGGTAAGAGATAATCACAATACATCACAGGTGGTGGTTAATCACAAATAACTTTTCAACAAGCTGAGGTAAATGCTAATATAAGCCAAGGTGCACAATGTCAAACACAGAACACAATGGTAACACATAAGGGAACTTACTGTAAACCAATTAACAGGTTTTTACTGTAGCATTTGTAGTCTTTAAAGTTGCATTAATTTGTTTACTGTGCATCAGGCAGGGCCTAAACACTTCCCCACCATTGATGGAATTTTTCCATTTTTTCACTGTTATGCATCCTCTAAGAGAGTACAGAATCTCCGGATCGAAACACAGGCAAAGAAGAAGCGGAAGCATTGTAAGCTAATGTGATAATCAAACATTAAACAGCATACAAATCAAAACTGCTTATAAGGTTACCGAATGAAATGTTGCACCCACAAAGAAATTTACATAATAACTGTGCAAGCTTTGTGGGCGTTGATGGACGCAATCTATACCAGGGCTCCAGACTAACTTTTTGCCTTGGTTGCACTGGTGCGCCTAACTTTTTTATTTAGGTGCACCAGCACAAAATTTAGATGCACTCAAATTTTTCCTCGTCTCGCGTCGCCTTTAACACCACAATTTCAAGGTCACCTTTTTATCACGTTCCATATATTCATGTTATGTAAATGCTTTTAAACAAGAATAAGGTGTAGTTTTTTTTTTATTTGAAGCACAATTATACTGTATATAAAAATATAAATCTTTTTTTTTTTTTTTATTAAAGTGCTGTTTTTACATTGTTCAAGTTAGGGCAGGATATTGACACAAATTTCACAATTCGATTCAATATTGATTATATTGGATATCAGGTACAGTACATGGCAAATTTTCTCAAGAAAAACAAATCTCAACTAATGCTGTAAACTGGGAGTCAGTTGTAGCCCACTATGCTTCATTAGCCTACTATAATATTGAAGGTAAAAATTACCTGATTTGTACACAAACACCTAAATTACACTTTTTTTATAATAATAAAGTTATATGAAATATAAACATTTAAATGGTGGCTGCATAAAAACTTGCCAGATTTTTTTCAAACAACATGCATTAAATATTGAAAAACATAAAAAATTATAATGAATATGTAATATGGTGCATATATTAGGCACAATGCTCCTCTAGAGTTAATTTTTCTAGCTAGCTAACGAGTTTATGGTCACTGGATATGTTTTTTCTGAGGTAAATGTGGCGTTACATTACATTGTTTACAAGCGTTTTACTGACGTCTTTCCACGGTTGAAACACCGATTGAGCGATTCCATGTGACATGATACGGATTTCGATAAGTTGTACTCTATCTTTTAACACACTTTCAGATGCTCGTTCATGTTTATTTCGCGCTGTAACTGGTATTATTGGGCCGGAAGAGAAGATCATGTGCGCTCCGCACTGCTGCTTCTCTTGAGCTGAGCTGAGCCAGAGCGATCTCACGCCACAGCGTCAATACACTTTATGTTTTTGAATTTCGTAAGAAAATGGACCTAATTTGAAATCTGAGACTTTGTTTCATATCAATAGTAACAAAGCACAAAGATTATTGTGATTTATTGGATGGGATGCTCGCTACAATGTTCCATTCATTCATCAACTGATAGCCCAACGGTTCGTAAAAATCAATGAGAATCGAGAAATCAATATTTTTACCTAGTTCAAGTAGCCTACATTTTTAAAAGTTTCTTCGTCGTCTGTTTTCCTGCGTTTATTTAGCTGATGCTGCTGATTGCCATAACTGATTCTCTGGTGCTCAGGTGACAGGTCGCAATTTATTTCAACCACACTGCACGGAGCATTTTAGTCCTACAGGAATAACCAATCAGAGGCAAAGACCCACCCAATCTCTATCTCTGATTGGTTTAGACCACGATATGATCCAACCATATCGTGAGAGGCAGCGGAGAGGCAGCGGATGCGATTGCGATCATGCGAGAACGTTAGGTGCACTGGTGCGACCTAGGAAAAATTCTTGTCGCACCCTTACAGAGTTTGGTCGCATGTGCGACCAAATTGGTCGCACTCTAGAGCCCTGTATACTCGGATCTATGTTTTGATTATTGCTCTGACTCCGCTCTTTTTTTTTCTTTCTTTTTTTTTTTTTAGAAAAACACTATTTTCTTTTTGTTCAAAATGTTGCTATTTCTATGAAACATACCCGCCACATGATAAAAAGTAATGCATGAAGCAATAATTTATTTGATTTATTTTGCTTAAAAGCAGATGCGCTGTTATTTCTTTTGGTACGTTGTATGTTTAGATATTCATACAACAAAATATTTGGGGGGCAAGACATGTTTGAGAAAATGATAAAAAATGCTGGTGGTGGCTGGCAAATCATTTTAAAAAAATGCTGGCGGGGAATGCAGTAAAGTCTGAAAATGTTTTAAATTCAATTGCCATTGTAAGTCTTGGTGCATACAGTACAGTATTAATTTTATTTGTTCAGGTCTATAAAAGTCTTAAATTTGACTGTGTAGATATCCTGAGCAGTGACTCTGTTGCGAATTGCTCTCCAGCACATGAACCTGGTGCTCTATTCGCAGCTCAATGCAAATGCATCACAGATGTTACTGTACTGTGAAGTCTCCTATCCTCTCTCTTCCCATCCTCTCTCCTGCTTTCTCATCAGAAAATCCCTTTATGGTTCAGATTGGCACACAACATCCTTGTTCCACCCAGAATAACCTCCCCTCCTCTTCCTCTTCTTGCCTGTTTTCCATTGCTGCTTCTCACTCACACCCTGACACCTACATATTACTTCTGTTTTCTTGAATTCATTCCTCTGTTATTCCTTTTTCCTTATTAGTCGACTCCTGTGGAAAATGTAATTTGAGCTGAATGAGATAAATTTCTGTGGTTTGGCACTTTGGCTGTTTTGTAGCTTGTGGGCTCACACGATTTCATACTTTATTTCTCGCCTGTGCAATTTTCAGCATACATTACTGTACTTATTTAATCTCTGTGTTCTACAAAATGCCAGTTGTGTGTACTATATATTTTTGGTCTTTTTTTTTTGTAGGCTTTTTAATTAATTAATTAAAAATGTAATCTCCATACTTTTTGTAAGTATCTAAATATTTTTACAAACAAAGTGTAGCTACAGTTATTTTAGAGGGCTCTTAAAGCATGGAATGGACTAGTGTTGTTATGTTAACTAAAACTATTAAAAATCGTTTTCAGTAATTGAAATAAAGCTTAAATAAAATATGAAATAACCTGAAAGTTGAAGTGCTAAAATTACTAAAACAGAATTAAAAATGAGTTAAACCAAAAAAGAAATGTAGAATAAAAATGACAAGAGTGCATTAATAAAGTACTTACTTTACTAAAATTAAAATAAAACTATTTCAAATAGATTGATAAATAACATTTATCAATTTGCAGTTTTGGCGTCTGTCGCTTTAAATTCTCGAGCTCTTTAAAGTCTGCTGGATTCTGATTGGCTGTCAGTGTTTTTATCGTTCATCAGCTGGAAAAAAATCATTCTGAAAGTGATTCCAATGATATCCTCCTTCTGTGCCGTTATCATAAGTCGTGATGTGGACTGAGGACTCTGCTATTCTTTTATACTTAGAACGATTTTTAGAACTATACCTTTATCTGTATTGTTATAGGTATCGTTCTTGGTGTGAAAAGGCCTTTAAATATAAAGGTTCTTTATTGGCATTGATGGTTCCATGAAAAACCTTTAAAATCCACTGAACCTTTTCATTGCACAAAAAGTAGATTTTTTTATTTTTTTATTATTATTATTATTACAATGTTCTTTACATTTAACAAAAAAAGTTGTTTTGTTTATGAACTGTTCACTAAATTATTTGACATTGCTGTGAAAACCTCCTTTTGGAACCTTTATATTTAAGAGTGTAATTAATATTACAGGCTCAGGTGACTGGCTCAAAAACAATTGCAAGATGCAGAAATATTTTATTGTTTAATTTTGACTAATTAATGAACGGAAAATCATATTTTTAGAGATTAGTTTTATTTCATTCATTGGAAGGCTAGTTATAGACAATTTAATGTAAATGAGGGGATGTGATAAGGTGAGAATTAGAGATAAACCGAAAGGGAATGAGTTGCTGGAACTTTCTTTATAAGTTTTGTTAGAACAGAACACATCTGTGAAAGCAATCACTGTATATTGCACTTGAGGATGAAGGTCAATGTCTTGTGACAGTTGGAGATTGGCTTTACACACTGTGTTTGTGTTTGTGTTTAAGCAGTTCCACATGGTTCAGAGAGGATTGAATAATGCTCCGGGACTACAGGAGACCCAGTCACTGAGAACCTTTCACATGGTGGAGACTGAGAGACTAAACGGTCTTCACTGCAATCTAAACTCGCAGTTTACAGAAATCACCCTTGAACACCGTGTTGACAAAGAACTCTTCCATGTCTGAGCCCCGTAAACTGGAAGGTGAGAGATATTTTCCCATGAGAAGTTTTTAGTTAATGTGCAGTGGTTTAGAAAAGATGAGAAGACTCTGATTATGAGAGTAAGATCTGAAACGAGAGCTTTGAGGTGGGCGGCACAAATGAGAGAGTGGCAGACCTTTGGAACATCTGCCAATGTGCCTGTGAATTCTAGCAGATTCATTAGAGCAAGTAGGCGGAGGGTGTTTCAGTACTGACAGTTCACAGTCTGCAGGAGGCTGCTCCACTAGTTAGGGTGTGGATTGTTCTACTCTCTTTCCTGACCCCCATCCAGTCAGCTGGTGTTCAAGGCAGCTTAGAACCAAATGTGTATTATGTTTCATTATCTAAAGAAGGTTAAATGGGGACAGTGTATTACTGTGAGAGAGAGCCATTGCTTGGTTTGTTGGAAGCATCTCGGTCAATATACACAAAGTGTCTGAGACACTGTGGCCATTAAGAACTGCATATTCAAGACTTATTACTCTTTTGTTTAGGGTCAGTGAAATTCCTTGTCTTAAGACTTAAGATATGTCATACATGCAGTGGTGTGGAAAAACACCCTAAACACCCTGACCCTACATATACAGCATATGGCTATGTTTACACAGCAAGCCAAATTGACCAATTTCTTTTGACAAGTCAAGTCACATTTATATATATAGCGCTTTTTACAATACAGATTGTTTCAAAGCAGCTTTACAGATATAACAGGAAAATAATGCAAAAAGGTTTGTTTCCAGAAGAAAATAGCATCACAGTCCAGCTTAAGTAAGTTCAGTGATGTTTCATTTTTGTTTTAAAAAAGTTATTAATTTAGTTCATTTATATATATATATATATATATATATATATATATATATATATATATATATATATATATATATATATATATATATATATATATAGCCGCTCTGGAGTAAACAGTGATGTTATCGTCCAGCTCAGTTCAGTTCATGTATAATAGTGTGAATGCAGGCAGATCAATATTATTGTTGAATATTAAATTAAATGTTAAATTTAATGTCCCCAACTAAGCAAGCCAAGCCAATGGCAAGAAAGATGTAAAAAGGTGACAGTGGCAAGGAACCAAAACTCCATCAGGTGGCAGAATGGAGAAAAAATCTTGAGAGAACCCAGGCTCAGTCGGGGGGGCAGTTCTCCTCTGGCCAATGAATGAACAGTGTATGATTATGATTCAGGCAGCATTATAGGTCAGACGTAAGATTGGTTTGGAACAATCAGAATGTTATCCAGTTTAATCTGGTTGAAGATCGGAGTCACGCCGGTATGGAGATGGGTTTGTTCAGGATCAGTTCCGATGGCTGTCGTGTCGATGAGGCCTTCACAGGGGAGAGTCTAGTTGACACAATCTCTGCTGACACTTCAGGTATTGTGGTCGTGTCTAGGTGCAGGTCCTCCATCTGGTCTGGATACGGCCCGGATCCGGCTGACTACATCATGCGTTGTGGTCGTGTCTAGGCGCAGGTCCACCATCTGATCTGGATACGGCCTGGATCAGGCTGATTACAGTAAACCTCGGAATAAGCAGAAATACTAACATTAGCATAGATGCCATTCTTCTTATGATGTAACGAGTGGGTGTTATAGGAAGTGTTCCCGGTTCCGGATGACCTAATTTATGCAGCCTAATAATAATTTAACTGATTTGAATAATAGGAATGTATAATTTTCTATGTGTATGCCAGGTTAAAGAGATGTGTTTTTAGTCTAGATTTAAACTGACAGAGTGTGTCTGCTTCCCGGACAATGTTAGGAAGACTGTTCCAGAGTTTAGGTGCTAAATAGGAAAAGGATATACCGCCAGCAGTCGATTTTGATATTCTAGGTATTATCAACTGGCCAGAGTTTTATAATGCGTTACGAACTCGCTCAAGTACTGGGGAGCTAAACCATTTAGTACTTTGTAAGTAATCAGCAATATTTGATATAGGGAGCCAATGCAGTGTTGACAGAACAGGGCTAATATGGTCATACTTCCTGGTTCTAGTAAGAACTAAGAACTCTAGCTGCTGCGTTTTAGACCAGCTGTAGTTTGTTTATTGTGCGTGCAGGGCAACCACCCATATCATTTTGTGCATACAATGACTTGAATAACCATCTTCTTCTTAATTAATAATTACTGAATTTTAAATCAGAACAGCAGCCCTAATGATATAATGAATTAAATGGATGAAATTCTTAAAAAGAAAGTCTTAAGTTGTTTGGCATAATTTGTCATAGTATAACAGCATAATAATATTGCCTTTGGCAAGCACCACTTATAATACAAAGAAAAATAATTATTATTATTAAAGTTTTTTTTTTTTTTTTTTTTTTTTTTTTGTCGTCCAAATCATGTTGTGCAAACAACATGTAGGGAAAAACAAAAACAGGAAATGACATCACAGAGAGGACTCTTGCAGACCATGATTGTCAAGGTCAATAAGTCTCTTAAATATATGATAATAATTTGACCCTTTTATGACAAGGCAAGGCTAAATCAGGTTAAATGTCATGTGATGCAACCTGTGAAAAAATATAATATGGATGAATTCATAATTCATGGGACAGTTTTAGAGATCGTCAAAAACAGTTTTTACATTTTAAAAATTATTTATTTTTTATAAATAATAATACACATGACACTGAAGTATCCAAGATATAAGGAAATGTTTTACTTTTAACTTGGTTACACTATTTGAAGAGTCAATACCAAGAAACTCCTCTTGAAAATGGCATAAAAGTTTTTTTTTTTTTTTTTATATGAAACCAACATAACAGATTTCATAATATACATTAATATGACATTCAGTGTGAAATGGCATTATTTAAATAAAAATAAAAAAACAGATCTGTATTACACATGAGGGGGAATAAAAAAAGATATGGACTGCATTCAGCTGCAGTGTGAATGTAGCCATAGTCATCTCCGCTCATACTCATATAAAGTAATTAAAAATTTGTATGTGTAAAAAGAAGTGCTAAAGCTGTCACTTGTGAAGTGCAGTGCTTGTAGTGGTTTGTCAGTGTAGCCTTTTACTTTGGAAATAATGGTCTTAAGCTCCTAGCCTTTAATTCATTGGTGGCACCTAATACCTTCAGTTGCTTCATCAATATTCACTAATTGGTTTTAAAACTTCTCATGGAGTCTGTGCTGACAGTATTGGATGAAGTTGTTCTTCAGTCGGCTTTAACATTTGTATTCCTAATGCTGCAGTTCCGCCGACTTCTCTTAGAGAATCTGAAGAGTGTTGGCGCCATTAACCCTTTTTACTTGTCTTTTCTTTAATTAATCCCTTTCTAACTGTGGTGTGCCAAAGAGAATCCTGTCTCATTAAGTGTCTAAATTCATGTGGCAGACTTGTGGTTTTATAAAAGGTACCAATCAAGGGTGTTAGAATGGTGCACTGTGCTTTTATTATTAGAATCTAATGCATCACTTTTGGCTTTTCAGCACAGTGTGTAATGGCCAACTACGGCTCATGTGCTCTGAAGTAAGTGCAGTCATAGCTGATTGCTTGCTATAGCTAAGGGGGACAAACCGAGCTCTGCTTAATACAAAGTTTACTTTAGCATTGATGAGGTTTATGACCTCGAGGAACTCGGCCACACATTAAATCTTTGATTCACTGCGCTGTACTGTGAACAGGTTGTACTCATGTTGTACTCCTCTAGGTGACTAGTTGGAGATCAAGCTGCATTTACTCAACCTGGACAAGTCCAGCTCAGTCATGTTGACTTGATCTATGAAAAATAATGAAACGTGGTGCTAGGCCATTAGTCATTTTGATGGAGTATGTTGACATTGCTGTGTCTCTACCAGTGGCTTTTGCTCCTGGTCCTTAGTACCCACAGCACTGCTCATTTTGTATGTCCCTGTTATCTGACATCAGTTCATGGAGCTCTTTGATACAAACTGATGATGGTCTGAGACAATGGAAAATCCTTCTTCCCTGCTTTAAACACACACACACACACACACACACACACACACACACACACACACACACACACACACACACACACACACACACACACACACACACACACACACACACACACACACACACACACACACACACACACACACACACACGTTGGTGCAACAGCATTATGAGGACTCTCCATAGGCGTAATGGTTTTTATACCGTAAAAACTATATATTCTATCCCCCTACACTGCCCCTATCCCTAAACCTACTTATCACAGGAGACATGCAGCATTTTTAATTTTTTAATAAAACATTGTTTTTTATGTTTTTTAAGCCATTTGATTTATGAGGACTTTTGAAATGTCCTCATAAACCACCCATAAGTTGTAATACCAGTGTAATACACATGTCATTATACAAATTTGTGTCCTCATAAATCACATAAACCAACTCACACACACACACACACACACACACACACACACACACACACACACACACACACACACACACACACACACACACACACACACACACGTGCATACCTATTGCATATCCATACAAACACATGCATTTAAGGACATACAATCCTGCAATATCTGCATGAAAACCTTATGTTTAGTGTTAATCTTTCCTTCCTCCTTTTATATACTGCTTACATATGGACTCATTTATAGTGCCTATAAACAAATCGATAAAAAAATGGTATTTACACAACACACAGATATGGGCATATGTATGATTTATTTAAGATAATATGACCACATGAGTAAATTGGCTCAATATAAATACAATTACATTTTTGTCTAGTTAATAATAGTTTATTTTTATAATAGGAAAAAAAGTCAAGTGATGCAAGCAACAGCATCTTGTGGTGCAACCAGCATGCAGTGGGGGATAATGAAGCAGGATATATATGATATGATGGCCATCATGAATGTGTGTCAAGATCAATAAGCCAATAAATATTGAATAATTCAATATTTTAATGGCAAGGTAATGTTAGTTTATGTTGTAAAGAGTCAGGTTATGTGACTTCCCCAAAATGTAAAGTTTTTCATAAAATGACATTTCTAAATTAAATAGTTACAGGTGTGATGAACACGTGTAGTTTGGGCTACTTTTGTGTGGTCATACTCTTCTGAAAAAGATACCATTTTTTGAAACATGGTTTTATTTATTTATTGTTTATAAATCAATAAATGCATTCATGTATATATTCATAATTATTTACAAAAATCTATAAATATTTTAAAAATGTATTCAATAAATGCATTAATGAATGTATTCATTAAAGTTTGTATATTATGCTGTCGAATCGATTAATTGCAATTAATCGTATCTAACATTTGTTTGTTTATATGTGTGTACATAAATGTGTGTGTGTATAGAGAGAACTTGGCATGTGTTTTCAACTAGATTTCCTTTTGTTTATAATGGACCCTAGATGTTAGTGTTAAATTGACTGTCATAATTATCATATTAATGATATAATATTTATGTATTTATTTTATTTTTTATATAATGAAGCATAATATAACTATTATATAAAAAAAGGAATCTTTCCATAGCTAAATAAAAAGATGAGCCATAATCCAATCCACTTACATCAGTTTATAATTTCCTATCCAGCACCATTTTACCACATATCTTCTACCATTCTACAGCCAAAGAAACATGTAGGGCAGAGGCTGTTATTTGGACATCTCACCACACAATTACTGATTCTCATTCCAGCTGAAAAGGCCGCAGTGGCCCTAGAAAGAAGAACATTGTGTTCATTCAGTGAAAATAAATGTCTTTATGTTCACCACCATGCAGAAGGCATGCCTTATATAAGTTAATGGACAAACCATAAGTCAGTATCAGCCTTTTAAAACTGATATTTGTCCCAGACTGGGAGTAGATTCACCCATCAAACAAACAAACTGAACAGACAGACGCGTCTCCTCTCCCAAAGCCTGTTTGGAGAACGGCGAGTTCCTTGTTTGTCAGTGTGTTTGGGGAGTTGTGAGGGAGAGAGAGCGGATGTACGTTTAAGTCAGTTCCTCTTTTTGTGTGGAACGATATGAGGTCTGAGTGGGGCAGTTAAGGGTGCGCTGGTGCCAAAAGCATTATTTGGAGTGAGCCAGACAGTAGCCGTCAAAACAGGAAAGGCAACAGCAGATGCTGAGATCTGCAGCACGCCATGAAGGTAACCTCAAGCCTTGGCCCCCTGCTCTCACAAACTCAACTTCCTGTTTAGCAGAGCACAGGGGGATGACCATGTGGTTAAACGCAAGTAGAAGTAGAAACAACTGACCAGAATCTAACAGTCACTTGAAGCGTTTAAATAGTAACAGGTGTGAGAATGAAATGTGTAGTTTGGGTTGCTTTTTTGTAGTCATGCTCCAATGAAAAGTCTATCTAATCTTAAATAAACTGTGTTTTATTTAGTTTTAGAAATAAATCAAACAATTGAAAAATTGTTGTAGTTCTAATATATCAAAAAATACATCAATAAATTAAAAAAAAATTGTTTACTTGTTTAAATTATATATTTTAGTTTTAGAAATAAATACAAAAAGTTATAAATATTTATATTTAGAAATCAATAACATATTTGTTTTTATTTATTCATTTGTTTATTGATAGATTGATTGGCTAAGCTAATGCACTCAATGAAATATAGTGGCCAAGTTAAACTACCAGCCCTCCTGCAAAATCCCACTTAATCCGGCCTTTTCTCGCTTTAGCTGGTTTTGGCTGGTCTTATTTTGTTTAAGAAGGTCTAGCTGGACTCCTAGTCTGGCCAGCTGAAAACTTTCTAAAACCAGCCAACTGACCATTCTGGGAGACTAGCTAAGACCAGCAAGCCAACTTGGGATCCCCAACAGGGAGGACTAGCTTGAAATCATGTAAAACCACTGGTTTGAGTTGTATGTTCCAGCAGAATGGCTTAACAAAACACTAAATCTTATTATTTATGACATTCACAAATGCGCTAGCTTTTTGCGCTGGGGTGGGGGGTGGGGGTTATCTCTGCACATCATTGTTTCTGCACCCCAAGGCACTTTTGTGACGAGAAATGCAGTTATTACTTTCACATTAGTGATATGATGAACATTTCTCCTTTCTAGTGATATAGCAGAGATAGTGAGTGAGAGCCCATGAGAAGGATGAAGGGTTGGACTGATGTGGTGAGACCGATCCTTATGGTTGCCCCCTGCTGACAGGAGCAGACAGGAGCCAGCATTATTGTGCTCCACTACTGATTTCAGCAGGGAAAGGGGAGTCAAGTCTACCTCATTAGGAAGGATGGGCTATAAGGAGCATGAAATAGAGAGATCCTAATATTGCTGTGGTCTTGTGCTGTACTTCCAGGCTTTTCATTTTTCAAAGCTTCTCCAGACACAAGAATGCTGCTCAATTAGGCTGTCCACTCACAACTTAATGAGGAACCAGCCATGACGGCGTCCTCTAATTTATGACAAATTGCCTAATTGTTCCTGGCTATTCACATGCTCTGGGCGAGGTTTGTGGAACGTGCAGAGACCGCATCACTGCCAGCCATAAGTCTGTATTTTCTTGCACTTCTTCTCGTCTACTGACCACTTTCTTGCTTTGTTCATTCTTCTAACTTACTTTTTGATGTTCCAAACCTTGAATTAGTCTAGGTTGTCATTTAAACTAAAACCTAGTGTCTTAAACCTTTTGTTGTACACAATGTCTTCAGTGGCCTGTTTGAGCATTTCTGATTGGTCCGCTCCTGGAGGTCAAATTGGGAGGGTATATGTTTTAAAGTAAATGTTTATTATTCAGAATAGCATACCACTCTTACAAGCAGTACATATCAAATCACTCTCTGCTGAATACTGTATTGCACAATGCAACATGCTCAACTTGATATCCATTTGCAATGTGATGAATAATCTGGAAATATTGCATTTTTTTTTTTTACTCATTTAATTGGACTGGTATTGAATTTAAAATGCAAAGTAACCATGTTTACTTCCAATATGCTAGTTGGACGCCACTTTCTGTATTAAACATGCAACATGATGAGGCAGGACTCCAGACTAAAAAATTTACTATAGAAACAGTGGCTCCTAAAATTATTATTATTATTATTTTTTACAGAATTGCTTGATAAAGATGGTTTTTCAAAAGCGGTCAAGTTTCAATGCGATATAGCAATTGTAGTGAGACTGACTGTATGTGCGCCATATAAATATCACTCTATTTTGTAAAACAAAAATCAAATATTATTGATTTATGGTTCACAGTTTTACATGCAAAAACCTTTTTCTTTATAATCGATTCAACATTACAATTAACCCTCACAATGCTTATCAATAATTTGTTTGTGATTATATTTGTTTTGTTTTACTATTATTGAATAAAATGTATTACTACAAAACTCTGTCGTGAATATGTATCTTTAATTTTAATTAGTGGTTCCCAGTTCCTATAAAATTGGACACAACCAAAAAATGACTCACGGTTCAATGAGAGAGTCAGTAGTGAACTCAGTTACGTCTCTGAACAATTCAAACATTGAGTGATTCTGAATCGTTAACTCTTGAGTGAGTTTGAGACCGTTTCATGAATCTTTTTGACTGACTCATTAAAAAGAAGCTGTTTATAAGAGTCATTGTTTATGAATCCAACATTTCAACTCATGCTGACGTGAACTCTAAAGCTGTAATTAACTAACAGCACATCATGAGATTATAAATAACGAAACCATGTATAAATGCATGACTGTAATGACTAAAAAAGATTCACTGTTTTTGTCATGCTTTGTACCATTTAAGTCCCAATCTGGAGCCCTGTGTTCATGTAATGACAATAGAGCAAACTGTACTACAGTTTAAAAAAAATATTATTTCATATGTACTTTTTGTATTTACTATTTTCTATTTACAGATTATATGTACATTTTTATTTTCTGTTTTTATTTAGTTAGTTAGTTTGCAGTATATAGTGTACTTACAGTTAGTATTCCATTCTAAATATTGCTGTGTCCAGGGCTTGGCATTAACTTTTTTGCTCATCAGCCACTGTGGATAGTTGTTTTCCAGTGGTTACTAGCCGCATAGCATTTTCACTGGCCACAATTTTGACATCGATACCATGGGTGAAACTGCCATATAGATAGTTTTAATATTATCTCATAATTTGGCAGGAGGTATATTAGGCTGCTGTCACTTTAAGACCTGATGCACGGATCCGTTATAGTTACACATGTTTTCTTTCTCAACTGTTACCATCCACTTAAAACAGAATTGACTGTGTTTACGTAAAAAACTTGCCAAAACCGGTATTTTGACATTATTTTGTGTGCATTTGACTGTTTAAGCGCAATAATACCGAGTGGTGGCTTTATGCGCGCACACTTTGGTTGTGAGCACAAAATCTTTGCAAATGAGTAAAATTATGCGCAATACGTGCAATCCCACGCCAAAATTCAAGCCCTGTAACACTACCAATTTTCATCCGGAGCAAATTAAACGAGCGAGTGAGTGGAGGCGGGTTTGTGTGTAACTCGCTGTCGGAGAGCTGAAAGAGCGAGAAAGTGTAGCTGGTATCGTCTATCTATTCTGTGGAAAATGGGTAGCCTATTGGAAGCCTTTCAGATATTTCAGTATCGATAATTTCAAGCCCTGCATGTGTCTCTCCATATATGTCTCCATATAGCTTCTGTAAATTTGTAAACTAATGATAATGTAGAAAGAACAACCTCACACTTCACTACATTCGGTAGAAAATAATAAGAGTAAAATGTATCTATAAACAAGACATCAAAACAATGTTCAGCCTCTAAACCCATGTGTGAGGATATTGGCTTAAGCTGAAGGTCATTGCATGGCAACAGAATATTTCCAAACAGTCCATTATTATGCTTGTGCATTTCAGTCTTGGACACACATAGAAAATGTGTTTGCGTAACCCTTCGGTAGACCTGGATTGCTTTTTCACCTCATTGAACATTACCCTGAATTCTGATGCAATACCCGTGGCTTTCAGCTCTTTTCTGTCTCCTCCTTTCATGCAAACACACACACACACATATGCACATCAGTTAGAATTATGCTCTTTATGTCTTTCCCTGGCTCTGTTTCTGCTTACACACTCTCTCCTGTGCTCCGTTTCTGCCTCGCAGACATGCAGCCAAAAATTGCGAAGCAGTCTAGCACAGGCTTCTCCCAATCAGACACTCACTGGTACCTCCAGACACTGCTTTAACAGCCCTCCCCGCACACAGCTGTGCCAGTGACCCAGTAAACTCGCAAATGAACCAGCGCTCGTGCCATCTCATTGGCTGGATCAGAGACGCATGCCAAGCCTCTAGCCTCTCCATCTCTGTCAGCTTTTCTTTAATCCCATTCCAAAAAATCCTCCTTATTTTCCTCTGCTATACCCACAACAGATCCTTTTTCTATCGCAAGAGGTCGTGTCCCCTAATAATATCATTTTGACTGCAGACATGTTGCGATTTCCTCTAAATCTGTCAAATGAAACGACAGAAGACGGATTAGTTCTTTCTGTTCTCATGCGCTTTCCACTTCCACTTTCCCATTGGCTCTTTCTGCTTTCGGAAGGTCTACTCCCTCCCTCCGCGCTTTCACTGTAAATTGCTATTGTTTTTATTTATATACAAATCGTGGGAGAGCGGAGTGCTGGGAGTCTGTCTCTCTCGCTCCTTCTTGACCAGTCCCATGAGTAGTGGATGGGAGTATATGGCGGTCTTATTAGCTGGGAAGAGTTGTAGAAGAGTCCTCATGACCTCATGGTGGTTGTGTATACTGTATACACACACACACACACACACACACACACACATATACACTCACCGGCCACTTTATTAGGTACACCTGTCCAACTGCTCGTTAACACTTAATTTCTAAGCAGCCAATCACATGGCGGCAACTCAGTGCATTTAGGCATGTAGACATGGTCAAGACAATCTCCTGCAGTTCAAACCGAGCATCAGTATGGGGAAGAAAGTTGATTTGAGTGACTTTGAACGTGGCATGATTGTTGGTGCCAGAAGGGCTGGTCTGAGTATTTCAGAAACTGCTAATCTACTGGGATTTTCACGCACAACCATCTCTAGGGTTTACAGAGAATGGTCCGAAAAAGAAAAAACATCCAGTGAGCGGCAGTTCTGTGGGCGGAAATGCCTTGTTGATGCCAGAGGTCAGAGGAGAATGGCCAGACTGGTTCGAGCTGATAGAAGGGCAACAGTGACTGAAATAACCACTCGTTACAACCGAGGTATGCAGCAAAGCATTTGTGAAGCCACAACACGCACAACCTTGAGGCGGATGGGCTACAACAGCAGAAGACTCCACCGGGTACTACTCATCTCCACTACAAATAGGAAAAAGAGGCTACAATTTGCAAGAGCTCACCAAAATTGAACAGTTGAAGACTGGAAAAATGTTGCCTGGTCTGATGAGTCTCGATTTCTGTTGAGACATTCAGATGTTAGAGTCAGAATTTGGCGTAAACAGAATGAGAACATGGAACCATCATGCCTTGTTACCACTGTGCAGGCTGGTGGTGGTGGTGTAATGGTGTGGGGGATGTTTTCCTGGCACACTTTAGGCCCCTTAGTGCCAATTGGGCATCGTTTAAATGCCACGGCCTACCTGAGCATTGTTTCTGACCATGTCCATCCCTTTATGGCCACCATGTACCCATCCTCTGATGGCTACTTCCACCATGTCACAAAGCTCTAATCATTTCAAATTGGTTTCTTGAACATGACAATGAGTTCACTGTACTAAAATGGCCTCCACAGTCACCAGATCTCAACCCAATAGAGCATCTTTGGGATGTGGTGGAACGGGAGATTCGCATCATGGATGTGCAGCCGACAAATCTGCGGCAACTGTGTGATGCCATCATGTCAATATGGACCAAACTCCCTGAGGAATGCTTCCAGCACCTTGTTGAATCTATGCCACGAAGAATTGAGGCAGTTCTGAAGGCAAAAGGGGGTCCAACCCGTTACTAGCATGGGGTACCTAATAAAGTGGCCGGTGAGTGTATATATATATATATATATATATATATATATATATATATATATATATATATATATATATATATATATATATATATATATATATATATATATATATATATATATATATATATATATATATATATATATGAATTTATACATATATATGAATTTTCAGCATTATTACTCCAGTCTTCAGTGTCACATGATCCTTCAGAAATCATTCTAATATGCTGATTTCAAGAATAATTACTTATTTTTGAAAACCATTGTGATGCTTAATATTTTTAGTAGAAACCATGATACAGTTTTTACTGTCGCTTTTTTAAATCAATTTAATCTGCTCTTGTTGAATAAAATGATATATTTGTTCAAAAAAATACACACGTTTGCCGACATTTGGCCTGTTATAAAGTGATAAATAGAAAAATGAACAAATGAAATGTTTTTAAAAGGATGATTTGATTGGATGGCTAAATTGAGTGGAAGTTAGCAAAACCGCTTGTTGGAAGTAATTCAATTTTAAAAAAGGCTACAAAATAAGTGTATTGTAAAGTCCATATTACTGGTCAAGAAAGAGTTTGGTGAGGAATGTTTGAGTTCATTGATTGGAAGATGCCAATGTTGAAATCTTGTTCTGAAAGACGAGATTGACAGATTATTTTACTCAAAAAAAAAAAAAAACTCTGTTTAATCCTGTTGTTTTAGAGAAACAATAATATAGATATTAAAAAGATCTCATTTGTGATTTTTCTTTATGGGTGGGTTAGCTTTAGCCTTTTCCAGAGGTCTAGATTCAACAAACACTGTTCCTTCTCTCCCTCAGGTCCTGCTCCTCTGGAGAGGTCAAGATAGACTGTTCTATTTTCATCGTCTTGATATTCCACAGTCAGATCTCAGAGAGACAGTGAGCACTCTTGGGAAGTGAAGATGTGTTTTCCTCTTAAACAACTTGGTGTTGATATGAAAATGATCTGAATCCTCTTACTTTGAAGAAAAGCAACACTAGTTCATTATTCTGGGGTATAAATATTGTTCCATGCCAAAGAAAACTGTATTCCTGCTCTTGATATGTAAATATTTAGAAAGGAGGGGGTGAAACTGTTTGATTGTATTACCACAAGGGAGGCGTCTCAAAAATCTCTACGCTTTTTCATTATGTGCTTCTTGAATTTCCTCGCTCTAAAACATAATACGAACACTATACTTGGAAAATATACAGGCTCATATTAAAGTTAGAATACATCACTGAAATATGTCATGTGCCTTCACATTCATCTAGTTGCTGCCTTTTGTGACAATAGTCGACTGCAAACGTAGTCATCATTTCCTGACAGTTGGTATTGGATTGGAAGTCGTTTTCCATTGACTGAGGTCTCGCTACTTCCCTTTGACGGCCATTTAAAGATAAATGAGAGGGTAAAGGATTGACACCCCTCATCCTTCCTTCTTGATGGTGACATCATCACTCACACGCTGTCACAGGCCCGTGGGTTATTCACACACGCTCCTCTCCTGCTCCCTATACGCGGTGACACATGCTCTTCGAGCATTGGTGTTGCATTTACCCATTGAGATATCGCACCTATCTGTCCATCTTCTTAACTGTGAATGATGGCGTTCTAATAATAGATGGAAAGCATGGAAAGAAATGACATTTTCCTATTTTCTGACTTTCTGGTAAGGATGTAAGCCACAGGTCTGGTAGCACTTGTCTCTTTTTCTCACCCAATGCTCTTCTGGCCGAAAACGGGCATGAAGGAAATAGAAATAGTCACACTTACTGATTAATTTATGACTTCTAAGTGGGGGTCAAATTAGATGAGGTATTTTCACACACTAGCGTTGGAAAAACCTGAGAGATGTTCGTGCAAGGCTGTTACAAGATTTTTTCACCTTTTTCCCACTCTTCTGATTTTATTAACACTGGGTATCAAAACTCGGCTGAAAAGACCAGATTAGGCTAGCATGCATTTGCATGCTGGGAGGGAACCTGCATCCAAAACGCAATCTATTCTAAGGTGACCTGATTTCTGAAATTAAAATTAGAAACATAGATTTTCTAGTTCAGCAGTTAATATATCATTGAAATTACCTATTTTATTATGACTTAAAATGTAATTTGACCATCTTAAAAGCAGTACAGTATGGAAGCTTGTATAATAATAATAATAATAATATAAATATGAAATAGTCACATTTTGAGACAAAAAAGCAAGAATAAGAAAGCGGCACTTGAAATATGTTGTTTACATTTATAATTTATATTATTACAATTCAAAATAGCTGTTTTCTAATTCAATATATTTTAAAATGTAATTTTATTCCTGTGACGGCAAAGCTGAATTTTCAGCATCATTGCTCCAGTCTTCAGTGTCACACGATCCTTCAGAAATCATTCTAATATGCTGACTTGCTGCTCAAGAAATATTTCTTCTTATGATCACTGTTGAAAACAGTTGTGCTGCTAAGTATTTTCAGTGGAAACAGTGAAAAATACGCTGTTATAATTATATATATATATATAATTATAACAGCGTTTATTTGAAAGAAATCGTTTGAAACATTGTAAATGTCTTTCACTATTGATCAATTTAATGAATTTCTTTTTTTTTTAAATACATTACTGACCTTAAACTTTTGAACGGCATTTTATATATAATATTTTAATATAATTGTTAAACATATTAAATAATAAATAATAGGTGTAAAAAAGCTTCTTCAGTGATAAGTTATTTAGCTGACTACTTTTATCCACACACACACACACACGCACACACACACTCACACTCACACTCTCTTTTTATGAAACCTCTAACATCTCTGTGGTAGGCCATCAGCAAGTAACGAACAAAAACACGAATGCTAAACATCCATCATAGTTTCTTTTGAACTGCATTTCGAGACTAAAGGCTGGAGCCTAAATCCTTCCTGAGCTGAGAGGCTGTAACTGCTACCACAAGCTCTCTGTAGAGTCACGGCCCTGAAGCCAAGACGTACCTCCTCATACACACATTAACTCAGCTCTCTCACTGATCTCCAACACCGCAAAATACAGTCAGTCATCAGTAAGTGCACAGTGCGCCCCTTCCAATTACCACAGTGATGACATCATGAGCACATGTGCTCTGCAGCCCAGAGCTGAGTCTGAATTAAAGTTTGGCGCTCCAAAATGGAATACATCACACAAATGCAGAGTATAAGGGAAAGCTGTGGTGTCTCTGGGTGCCGAGATAGTCACTCATTTCCCTTCAATCGCACATTAGTTGAGTCCAGTATGAGGTAAGGCACAATAAACTGCCATGACTCTTATGGAATTGGCCTTTATTGCTCTCTAGATTAGCAACAAATCCATAAAACCTTACATGCCAGTTGTCTGACTATGTATACACGTATTAGCCGCGTTTCCACTGTCGGGCCAGTGCTAGGCCAGGGCTTTAAACGGGCCGTGCCGGGCTAATAGCCTCGGGCCAGTAGCACCGGGCCTGCGTTTCCACTGTCGGGCCAGAATCTCCACAGCGCGTCACTAAAACACGCCCGTAACATGCCTCTCTGGAACAACGTCACACTAACCCATCATTTCACCAACAAATGGAAGTTTTATTAGAAAACTAATCAGAAAGAAATCACTGGAAACAGCGTGCATCGCAAAACAAACATGATAAAAGCGGCCGTTTGCTGGCATTTTTGTTGTTTACTTGAATATTTAAAACCCAAGCATCGATGTTTTACCACAGGTTTACAATAAAAAGTGATACATTGATCATAATGAATTAATTTATGTCAAAATTGCACATTAGTCACACAGAAATAAATGACCGTTAACGTTAGGTCTATTTCACAAAAGAAAGAGGACACACTTACATTATTCAGTCGAGGCTGTTTCTGTTTATTGGTAGTTACAGGACATATATCACATTTAGAAACAATGATAATTTCTACAAATAATGTTATATGCCACCAAAAATACGACCTGAGGAGCGTTAGCACAGTCTCGACTCCCAGTAGCTACAGATATATTTTCAGTCAGAGAAACAGGAAGCTCCCGAAAAAAAGTAGATAGTCCGGTATAAGACTACTATGTAGTAGCCTATATGTAGGCTACTGACAGATAAAATAAAAACATGATTGTGATAGCCTTTATGATTGGTCTGACTTCTTCAAGCGTTCACCATGTTTTTTTACTATGCGTATCTTCAAGCGTTTACTATGTTTACTATGGTAATGGTTAGCGCGCATAGTCTTTTGCATCGCGTATAAATATTTCTACCTTATACGGTGATCAGAATCCACATCGGATCACAAACAGAAGGCATTAAAACATGAAAGTGAGTTAAATTATTTTAAAAGTCTTTAATGCTGACAGAATCATTCGGCGCTCCTGTCTCTCGACTCAGGTAATCCCCGCCTCTGTTCGTAACCACTCCTCTAGCCCAAACTGGCCCGCTTTGGCCCAAGGTATTCGACGGGCCAGAAATCCTGGCCGTTGGCCCCCGAGTAAGCCCCGATCAAGCCCCGGAAGTGACAGTGGAAACGCGACTGGCCCTGGCACGCACTAGCACGGCCCGGCCCTGGCCCGGCAGTGGAAACGCGGCTATTGTCTCTAATCAGATAATCACTACTTTTTTTTATTCCTTAAAGGTTACCTTTTTTCAGCTTTAGAATCTTAATTGAGTTATGTATTCGTTTTGTATCAGATGATTCTCTTAAAACTCTTTAGGAACAATACGAATGAATGGGACGATTGTTGGCAGACAGGAGCAAAGAGCTATGAAATTAATTTGGATCACATAACTCTGATAATCTGGTCTTTGAAGAATTGAATGAGAAATGGGTTCGTTGAGTTCATTTTGAAATCTTTAAAGTCTGAGCACAGTGTGTGACTTTGTTGAGATCTCTTCTGAAGCTCTAGAGGAGACTTATGTGAGATTACTGGGGACATTATCTGAGACACAGGGGGTTTAAAGGAATAATTTACCTAAAAAGTAATGTTCTGTCATAATTTACTCACCCCCATGTTGTGTACAACTCACATTACTGTTTTCCTTTAGTGGAACATAAAAGGAGAATGTACTGTATTTTTTTTTTCATGTCTTCTAAATGAATAAATCACCATTCATTTTTATTCATTAAATTGAACAGTTTTATCAGCATTTTTTTAATGTTAAATTTGGTATTAAAGTCAGAATAAAATGTAAATTAACCTTAACCTTTTTTTTAAAATGCATGTTATTGATCCTATTGTGAACGATTCATCCAATCATGTTTGTTTATCTATCTTTTTTTTAATTTGCCCTCATTTTTTATCAATTCTATTACCTGATTTTTCAGTGAAATGACTTATCAGTATGTCGTATGTATGCTCTTAATAATTTAGTATGTTTTAAACTTTTTTACAATAGACTACAAGCTTGCGTTCAGATCTCCCTCCAAAAACCAATGGATTTAATCAAGTCCCGCCCTACATTGTTTTCTTAAAATACTCCATTTCACTTGACATATCAATTCAAAAGAACATAATCTGTTACTACTTCCATTACACTTTAAGAATTCAAAAGCAACATTTTATACATGAAACCATATAGAACATTTCCTTTTAAAGAGCAATAGCCAAATCATATCAAAAGTCTTACATATTTGAGACAACAAGAGAGTGAAGAATGATCATTTTAAGCAAAAGTCTGTTTGCGCTCCATTCAATCTCATTGCTGCCTTCAAAAACAATTGAAATATATTTTGTTAGGTTTTCGTCTTGACCTTCTCCAGGCCTTGTCTGTGTGCATGTGTGATCCAGCATAACTTTCATAAACATGATCAGCTCTCAATGGGGTATGACTCAGTGTCGTCGTCAGTAGAGCAACAAATCAGTGATGTGTGAAATCTGAAAAGCACACAGTGACTATAGAAAGTCAGCCAGGCTGAAACAATGGCACAACAGCCTTTTAGAGAGGGTTAGACAGAAGCAGTGATGTATTAACAAGGTCAATTGCCTTGATATTTGACTTTTGATATGTGGCAGAGAAAGCCAAAACGCTGTTTACTGAGAGGGTCCACTGAATGCATGGAGACAGGCAGCGTCTCTTCATGGTTATCTGAGCTTAACCGTCATCCCCTGCAGGCACATTTACTTCTCGTTTAGTTCTCACCACTGGTTTGCAGAGGGATGTAGCCGCTATCAAAATGGGGAAGTTTGTGTGTGAGTGGACAGATTATCATCCTTCAAACTAGAATCCTGAGGGTGTTTGACATGAGCTGGAAGTGAAATGTGTGTGTTTGTGACTGTTAGATAGAAGTGGGCTGTTTAAAGCATATCCTGCGGAGAGCATGTGGGGATTTAAACGCTCTGTCCTGTTTGTGGGAATGAATTCAGAAGGTAAAGTTGCCTGGGAGGCAGATTGGTTTGGCAGACTGATTGTCTGTGGAAACTGTATTGACGGGACAAAGAAAACATTAAACGATTCTTTCAACATCTAATCCTGACTGACAAACTACTTTTAAACCAATTTTGGAAATGATTTATGGTATATTCAACATGACATCATGACTTTTGCGTAAACATACACGCCACTTTCAAGTCAAGTGGCGTGTTATCTATACGCATTTTGAGCTATCCGCGTGAAGCGTCATCTTTTGCGTCTACGCCGTTAAATGTCAGAGTGATTCCGCGTGTATGTTAAACGCGTGTATGTTAACGCCGTTAAATGTCCGAGCGAAACGAAGCAAAATGTAGATCTACATCTGAGGAGCGATATTTTTTTTTCCGGTAGGGGAAGACTCATAAATGGTATTAAAGTAACACCAGGTAACTTTTCAACCTTCATAATATACTTCCAAGTCTCTTGTGATGGTACATCGACTTACAATAGGTTGAATGACACGTCTGCCATAGCCTGACGGGGTCTGTAGCGTTTTTAATCCTACTTTTAAACTTCGGGTTTCGGGTAGTAACCGGCGAACAAAGAGAACTACAAAATTCGACTGCTTTACGGCTTATACGTCACTTCCACCACCACCCCCACTTCCTTAAAATCGGACGTGCGAGCCAAATGTTATAGTCAAGGCCGAAGCAGCACAGAAAAACAAGAAAGCAAAGGTTTTATCGGAGCAAAGCAAAAAAGAGAAAGTGATCGCGTTAAAGGCAGAACGAGGATTAACATTGGGCCAGCATTTTCTCGCTGGCGTGAGCTGAAGGAGGAGGAGGGGTGCCCGACCGATGCGGACTTGAAAAAAACCCCCAAAAAAACAAATGAAAGCCTATGTCTAAACGGCGTGCACAATTTTGGTAGGGGCTACATTCTTGCAAGTAAATATATAAGATGTACAAAATCATATTTTAGGATACCTAACATGTCTGTGATATTTGTTTATTTGTCTTGCCTCAAGCTATAATGCAAATCGATTTGTAAAATTTGCAGATTCATTTATGGTAGCTTGATATTATAATTTTGACGATATATGGTTATTATCTACCACTCAAACATTGCATTGAAGTATCATATAGATTCAGTAAAACGGTAACCAATAGACTAGGCTACTATAATGACGCTGGCTTGTAAACGTGATCATCGCGATCATTTGTCGTTAGAAAAAAAAATAAAACCCATGAAATTATATTCATATGACATGCTGAAATATATGCCACTGTACCTGGGATGAAGACATTTCACATGCGACGCAAGCAGAACACCTGCATGTGACCTCCTCCTACAGTGTTCAGGGCTATCATGGTTGTCAACAATTGCACGTGCATGTAGGATGACAGAGTTTACGACAGTAGTAGAGGTCTAGAGGGCAATACTGTTTCCCAACTGTAGGGGGACCCCACCCCGAGAGCAAAAGTAACCTGGTGTTACTTTAACCCCAGTGACGGGTAGGTTTAGGGACGGGGTTGGGGTAGGTCATATATTTATATATATATATATATATAGTAATGTGTGTTAAGTCAACGGCGTTGAGAAACACGCTAAAAAGCGATTATGCGTGTTGATAGGACGCCAAAAATGGAAATACGAATTGGCGTATCATTCATACGCCATTTCATGAGATCAGTCTGTAGTATTAGATGAATAATGTATATATTTAAATGCAGATTCACATATTAATAATGTTACACATCAGTGGTGGTGATTTTAAATTGACCTAAGTGACTTTTTTTGAGTCAGAATTCAGTCAGTGACAATTTCTGCATTATTGTTAATAGCGATGAGTTTGGAGTTATGAATCATTCGCTCAATGATTTGTAACAGATTCCTGACTGCTAAAGGTTTTAGAGAATTGAACGGATAATATATTTTTTAATATACAAGTCCACAGATAAAGTATTACACATTACTAATCAATTTGATTCATCTTAGTGATGTGAATCTTTTGATACTAAACCAAAAAGATTTGCTAAGTTTCGTTTACTGAATTTGTTTAGTGGCCATTTTTGTATGTTGTAATTGTCAAAAGGTAGCGCTGTTTCTTTTTTTTTTTTTTTTTTTACGAAAACACTCAACAATTCCGTAAAAGATCAGAATACGTTCTAGAATAGTGAATGGATAATTTATTTTTGGATACAAGTCCACAGATAAAGTATTACACATTAATAAAGATTCTTGAATCTTTTGAGGCTGTTTACCAAAAGTATTTGCACAGATTTATTTATTGATGTCCATTTCTGCAGGCCACAATGTTACACCATTAGGTAAAGCTTTTGTTTGTGTGTTTTCAGCAAGTCATTTTTGTTTATTCACTTTTTTCAAAAATGAGATGTCTAGTTCAGTGCTGCGAGACTCGTTTAGTAAGTCCAACCAGTGAAATGTTCCATTATGGCCTGCATTTGAATGCTATTTACATGTGGTACAGTCAGTGTAGGCTAAAAATTATAACTTTCGTTTACTTAAAAGTTTTGCTAAAAATAGTTGATTGTTTATGAACCAAACACCGCAATTACAAGTTTACACATTGAATGTCTTCAATGTCACATTGAAGGTTCCTTTTGTCAAACAACAGCTATTGGAAAACTAAAACGTTATCTCAAAAATCAGTTCAGGTTCTTATTTGTAATGGAAAGATTGGTTGTTTTTTTGTCCATATCCATCATTTAGCCACATCCAGAGCTGTCGTCAGGAGGGTACGGCTGAGAATGTTGTCCAGGGCCCTGTGATTAGGGGGCCCACTGAGTTCCCCTTTGTATAACTTACTCATTGGCCTTGGGAGAAAGGTAGAATATCCATAAAAATGTTGTCTTGGGTCCCGTGATTTTCAGTGACGACCCCGGCCGCATTTCTGCTGACGGCACTTTTGATTCTGTTCGGCACAAATACTCTTTGAAATCCACTTGAAACAAAAATCTCTCTGTCCTTCCCCTTCAAACTCTCTCAGGGCTTTCTTTTAAGGTGTTGACTTCTGTGAAACATCTGCGAGCAATGTGTTCTTCTTAATTACAGCTGCAGCAAAGAGCATCAAGGAAGCATTATACCACATCAGTCACAGTTCAGCTCTCCAGCATTGCCCTGACCTCCTGAACCTTGACTTTACGCGACCTCTCTTCATACTCTCGGTTTAACTAGCTCAGCGTCTCTCTCAGTATCAGGTCAAAACCTCACCACTTCCTTTTAAATCGCTACCCTCTCACTTATACTTGCTCCTGTGGATATTTTCAGATCATTTTCATATTTATGTCCACTTTATCTCAGGTATTCACTCAGTAGCAGTTTTCAGACATGGAAACCTGTGCATGATGATGTAACAGATTCATGTGAAATGAAAAGGCCACTTCTATGTGTTTCACCACGTCAGATTTATTGGGTGTTGAGTTTCTATCAAATGGCTTAGTCTTGTATGGCAGGTCACAGAAGGGTCGCTCGTTCTAATGTGAAACGTTGGGACTCGGTTTTGGCTTTCTGTTTTATTTCCTCGTGAAACTTATACAGGCATCTGAAAACACTTTTTGCTACTTGGAATATAATGTAATGAAGGCCTTCTCCCTATTCCCTAGGTTACTAAACAGAATTACAAACAGCTAAAGCCAGAATCTATTTTGTTATCTGAAAAAAACACACACACACACACACAAAAAAAAAAAGACTTGCAAATACTTTAGTATTAGCAAGCAGTTTTAGCAGTAGTTTTATTCTCCTGGATTAATAACATGGCACAGATTTTTGTCTGGATCTCCTAATCTCTTAAAATCCAGTAATAAATGCAGCTAGTAATTTAGTTTGAGCTTTTGTCATTTTTAGTATATTTAGTATTGAATTTATTTTTATTTCAGTTTTAGTGATTTTTTGTACTAATTTACATTGGAAGTTTAAGTTTTCATCACATATTTTATTTCAGCTTTATTTCGATTAACAGCAATGTTTTATTAGTTTTAGTTAACAATATCTACACGGATGTGGTGTGTCCCAAAACAATGTAATATTTATTAATTTATTAATATTTGTCATTTTTATTGATCATTTTAAACACTACTATAAAATAATTATGCAAAAACTTTTAAACAATAATGATTACACATGCATTCAAAATATCTTGTTACTTTTTACTTGACGGATACACCACATAATATTGAATTTAAACTTTCTGTGTGATTTTAAAATAGATGAAAGAATTTTCTTTATTATGGATACCCTTGGTTGATATTGAACTCCATATGTTTGAGATGCTCAAAGTGAAATAGCAGTAATTGTCTATGTCTATGTTAAAGCACTGATGTCAGTTTGCGTGTTGCACTAATGGAGTGGACTGTCTGGGAGAATGACCTCAGCGTTAGGCAGGATTAGGCGGAGTGTGGCATGGTGATTAAGAGATCTTCCTTTAATTGTATTAGTCTGTCAACAGATGTTCCACTCATTATACAAGGAGGACTGGGAGTGCAGCTTAGTAGCTGCTGTTAAGTCTGCTTTATCTACTCCTGAGCAGAACCATTAGTGCTAATAGAGTTATACTGGATGCTTGGTAGTCCTTGCGCCAATTAATACTTGGTGAGCTCTGATAAACATCAGCCTCGTTGGGTTCTGATTGGAATTTAGAAAAGTAGGCCACAAAAAAGAGTTATACAATTCACAAATCCACAGCTTTTTGAGTGTCCAGAGTGGCTACTTTGACAAATCCCTTTATCTGCTTTAGAGCACTATGAAATCCAAATAAGCTAAAATGACACAGGAGTAGAATTGTACAGGACGTATTCAGACAAACATCCCTACGCCGTTCCTCATTCTCGGTTCCCCGTTCCTCCTCTTCGGCACGTCAGGCAGAGGATGTGGAGAGGAGCGAGGGGTGAGGAATGCGAGAGAGAGGAGGAGTGGGAACGAGGGGGCGGTTTAAGCTTCATCGGAAGTTGAGCTGGAAGAGGAAGCCTCCAATGTGGGGAAATAAACAGAGTCTGAAGTGGCTTAACCAGGTTTGCTAATCTGAAAATCCCCTTTGTTTAGTGGGATGCTGTTAGGTATTTAATTGGCCTGTATTAAGCTCTCCAGTCATGTTTTCCATGAGAGAGGCTGTCATGTTTAAAATAAGGTTTGTTGGGGATAATTGAAAACAATCGGATGACTATGGAGTTGAGAGATGTTTGTTGTGCCACCACTCTGGAGCCTGGACTGTGAACAAGCACAATTTTAGGTTTGGGTCAGGTTGACAAATTTAGTTTTAATATTTCTAGCAGCCATGCTTTAAAGGGAAATCATTTCAATGTAACTTCTCACACAGGGTTTCTAATGTGCTGACATCATGCTAATTAGCATGCTAACAGTAACTGATGGACCGTTAACATGCTAAAAAATTTGGATCTCAGTTATGTCATCCCCTTTTATCAAGTTTGCTTTCTACATTACTTCAGTAAATTAATAAATTACTTCAGCAAAAGACAAACCCTGTGTCCGAATATGCATACTTCCATACTATAAAGTATGCGAAACAAGAGTCTGTGAAATGAGTGAATCTTCGAATTCACAGACAAACAGTATGGCGAAAAGTAAACGGATGACCTATGTCCAGCAAAATTCTGAAGTGTGCATCTGGTGGACAATTTACTATCCCATGAGGCTACAGGAGAGGAGTTCTCCTTACAGAGCATGCCACACAACTCCTTGTCCAAGCACTTGTTTTATCCAGACTGGACTATTGTAATGCTCTCCTGGCTGGTCTTCCAGCTTGCTCTGTCAAACCTCTACAATTGATCCAGAATGCTGCAGCCAGAGTAGTCTTCAATGAGCCGAAGAGAGCACACGTCACTCCTCTCCTCACACAATTGCACTGGTTGCCACACTGTAAAAAGTGCTACACCCACAAAGTAGGTTTTATATATTTTAAATATTTGTAATCTAGTTTATTTTATTGGTTTTATACAAAAAAAGTATCAAAATACTTCCTCTTTACTTAAAATATATCAGTTTTTATATAACAATATATTTTAAATAAAACCCATGCAATTTATTTGGGTAGTTATTTGTATGTGGTTGTTGTGTACAATAAATGTTATAAAAGTGAGTTGACAATGCACAATTTATTTGAGCAGCTGTCGATGTGACAGGTGTGTTCATCAAACGTAAATATTTTAAATTTTATAAGTTGACATTATCCCTTTTTCACTGGCGGGGACTCCAGACAGATGCAATATCTTCCTCGGCACTTCAACTGTTTGGTCGCTGCAGCGGATCTGAATTTCAGGGTCTGATTAACACGGTAAGTTGAGCAAATTTAGCCGAATGACTGGTGATGTAAACTAAAGTCACGCAAAATCGCTTACTCCACTAGGGAGCTGAGGTTAGGTTTGCAAATTGTATAGCTAGCTATCCTGCACACATGGTAAGCTAAGATGGCTGCACAGTGTGGTCGATCGGCAGACAACAGCAGCGTTTAAAAACACATACAAGTTACGTATGTAATAATTATTTGCACAAATGCCCTCAGTTATATTGTTAGATTGCACAGATTAAATTTCGGGATCAAATGCGATCGAAACGGTCGCAATTTCGAGCCTTCAGGCAATAGTTGTGCGGGCAAATAAGGGAAAGTAAGATGTGATGTTTTATGGACAACACTTTGTTTTGTGTGTTTGTCTGACAGGACTCAGAGATTATGTTATTATACTTTTGCATTACTAAAGCAGATGCACAGATTAGACTGTAGAGATGTATGTTTAGTAGTCTGTCTGATTTTAGAGATTTGATCCACGTTATTTTAATGCTGCATAGTCAATTAATGACATATTTTTGGTCTAGATTTTTAAACTATTTCTAATCTATTACTTAAAGAAGTTACATTTACAACTGATTTTTTAACCTTATTTCTAACATCTAACATTTTCCCGGTCTTTAGATACCCAAGCACTTTTGTTACCTGGGGTCTTCGAGCTTCACATCCAGGTAAGACAAACTTCAGAATAGATTCAATTACAATTTGATCAGATTATACGTGTTCTGTAAGTCCAATAGACGTTCAGGGAACCTCCATACAAGGTTAAAAACTAGTTCAGATGTGGACATATTTTATGTAATTTAATGTCTCATTTAGACAATTTAAACTGTTTCTGGACCAAATAAACACTTTCAGGATGCATTAAATTGAAACTCATGTTTATTTCAACGTAATTTCTAATTGCAAAGCAACTCACAAACAGAGTAATGATTTCATGATTTTTGGACAAACACACACTGACAACTTTAGACAGTTTAGCATCTGTAATTTATACATATTTGGATCGTGAGAGAAATCAGATTCGAACCAGGGACCTTAAGCTGCCTGCCCTAAGTAGACAGTAATGATTTCATGATTTTTGGACAAACACAGTCTACTTAGGGCAGGCAGCTTAAGGTCCCTGGTTCGAATCTGATTTCTCTCACGATCCAAATATGTATAAATTACAGATGCTAAACTGTCTAAAGGTGTCAGTGCGTGTTTGTCCAAAAATCATGAAAAGAAACTTCACTGTCTGTTAATTGCTTTGCAATTACACATGGAAATTACATTGAAATAAATGTGAGTTTTAATTTAATATATCCTGAGAGTGTTTATTTGGTCTAGAATAAGTATAAATTGTCCAAATGAGACCTTAAATGATGTTGAAAATTGTCCACATCTGAACTAGTTTTCAACCTTGAAAGGAGCTTCCGTGAACGTTCATTACAGAACACCTAAAAAAAGTCGTAAAAACTTTCATTCTGGCTCCTCAGTGGACGTCTTTTCAATGCACGTCTTTGTGACAAAGACGTTGAAAAGATGTCTTTTGGACATAATTTTGCTTAGTGGGTTTATTAATATTGTGATGATATGGGGTGATTACGTTTGCTCTTGAAAGATATTTAAACTGTAGCTTAATTAACAGTAATGTGATGACCAATCAGGTACAGGCAAGGACAATTGCAATTGGTTTATTGTAATGCATCCTTTGAACCAGAAAAATACAACACTCATGCTAGAGTAGATCATGATATTTTAGTACCCACACTCTATGGCATTGTCATGGTAGACTTCACTCTGGTCACATGTTCTAGTCACAGTATCCATCTTGTATCCACCACCTTTAGCAACAAAAGTACAATTTGGACTTTGTGTCTTATCTCTTCTACCTGTCTGCTAATATTCATCTCATTTCCTATTTGTCTGACCAAACTCTTGTTTCTTTTTTGTCTCCACCAATAGAGTCGGGCTGAAACAGAGGTGCACGCTGAGCTTGGCAGTTGCCCACTGAAAATTTACATGTGCCATCACCCCGACACGATTGGGATTATCATATAAGGACAGCCCGTGGTCAGAGGTGTGCCAAACCTGTCGAAAGCATGCTGCCTCCTGTTTGAACTTACCTATGCTCTCGACCTCAAGTATCCCTCAAAACTGGTGTATACTTGAGATATATCAGAGGCTTTTTGTAGGATTGGACCCTGTGCGTCCTAAACCATCATCATGTCATTTTTGACATTGCAGTTCCAGTGTGATACAATGTGATGTTATGGCTCACATTTACCTTGATCCAAACATTTCAGATTGGGCAGTTTGGATATTTCACTGTACTGTTCAGAACAGGTTGAAAATACACTTCTACAGTGTTTGTTTTATATTAGAGTGTACATGTGCGGCCACATTTATTTGCTGTTTTGTAGTCACTGTTAAAAGTGACACTGATTGACATTGAATAAATTATATATTGTTTTCAATCTATCTTCTCATCTTTTTCTTCTTCAATTGAATTTGTAATTGTTATTGACAATTAAAAAAAATATATTAAAATGTTTATTCACATATGATTAAGTTAATTTTACTAAGAAAACAAAGTTCATAAAACCTAATTAAAATGAGTACAGGTTACTTGTAGCAACTCATAAATAAGTTACCTGTACCAATAAAAGTAGGTTTATCTAACTGAGTAATACTAGTACTATTAGTTAACTCAACTTGATTTTGTTGCGTTTGTATAAAGTAATGTTAAAGTGTTCAATATACTTAAAAAAGGCTGCAAGTTGAATCAACATAAAACATCCAATGCAGCCACTTGCCTCACTTTTTATAAGTTAGATCTAGGTATTACTTTTTACAGTGCCAGTTGCCGCTCGCATTAAATTCAAGGCACTGACGTTTGCCTACAGAACAACCACTGGCACTGCTCCCTCTTACCTAAACTCATTACTTCAGACTTATGTGCCATCCAGAAACCTGCGCTCTGCTAGCGAATGTCATCTTGTGGTACCATCTCAAAGAGGCACAAAATCTCTTTCTCGGACCTTTACCATGGCTGTTCCCTGTTGGTGGAATGATCTGCCTAACTCAACCAGAGCTTCTGAGTCAGTAGCCTCTTTCAAGAAACTGCTGAAGACATATCTTTTTCGGCAGCACTTGATTCAGTAGAATTAACACTTTCTCTTCTCTTCTATTCTCTAAAAAAAAAAAAAAAAAAACTGCACTAAAGTTAAACTGAGAGGGGTAATAGCACTTACGTATTGTTGTCCTACTGTTAGTTTAACTGCTTCTATTGTTCTCATTTGTAAGTCGCTTTGGATAAAAGCGTCTGCTAAATGAATAAATGTAAATGTAATGTAAATGAGTTCAGAACGGCAGTGAAGCGACTCAATTGACACTCTATTGTAGTTCACAACAATGACAACAGGACGAATATAGTGCGTTCAAATTACATTCATACTACACATTATTCATACTATATAGAACATACTTTTTTTAAGTTGAGAAGTTCTTATTCAAATGTAGAACCTACACAGAGAGTAAGGCGGTTTTGGATGTTGGAATAAACTGACAGATTTATCTTCAGCATCTTGCACTGAGCATTATGTAAAAAAATAAATAAAAATACAACATTAATGTAAAGTTAATGTTGTGTTATGTTATGTTGCACTTTATATAGAGGACTTTTCAGGTCACCCAGAAAAGAAAATTGTCATCATTTACTCTTTTTTTTTTGAGTGAAATATCCCTTTAATTACTTAATTACTTAATTTATTAATTAATTAAATAAATTACAAGCCAATTTAAAAAATGTGTCTTTTTACATTAAACATAGTTTGTGAAGACAATTCCTATGGCTGTGCTGACAAAGCATGCCAGAATGCTAAAAAATGACAGCGTTTCTAATTGACAATAGTTACTTGAGATTTATATGAGGTTGCAGGAAAACAAATTTCTGCACATCTGGACTGAGTGGGATTTTTGTCTTTCCTGTATTTATTGTGGTTTGTTTTATTATGTATTTCCATCCTTTATCTCTCAAAGCCTTCAGCGTGGGAACCACATATAACTGATGGCCGAGTGTGGAGGATAGCCGTGTTCTGGTTCTGAATGATACCTTTGGGCTAAAGCGGGAAACTGTGGACATATCTCTCCATCTGCTTCCACGTGACTTCAAAGGAAAAGCCTTGGATTCTACGGCCTATATATAAAACCTGCAGGAAGACATGTGTTATTCTGGCTCTCTTCCTGTAACCTAAGGCTGATCTTGAGCACTCTTTTTCTCATTCTCTCTCACTTTGTGTGCTTTATTCTCTCTGGTCTCTGCTGAAGTGGACCATCTAAAGACTATAAATGCAGTAAAAAAAAAAATTGTGGTATTTAGTCTTGGGATGGTCATGTGGACTTTTACAGGACATCTTGAGGTTAAAAGGACAGTTCACCTAAAAATGAATATTCTGTCATTCATTCACTTTTAACACATAAATGAAAAACATGGGTTTGGAACAGCATGGGTAGATAATGACACAATTCTCATTTTTAGCTGAATTATTATTTGAATTCTACCTCATCAAACAGAATTTCCATAAATATTGCAGTTTCTAAATTATCTTCTGCTTCCACCCACAGAGGACCACAGTGTTAATTAGACCTCAGTGTTTGCCATTCTTTAGCGGTATATGAATTCACTTGTTTGCTAATGACCTGGACAAATAGAGGAATATCTCTGACAGGGTGTTAAAGAGTTCCATGCTCATGACAATTAAAAAAAGCGTGTTTTGTGTTTGTGAGAGCACAGGTGATGGATCATCATGTACGTGACATTACTAGAGCGTAATTAGGTTGGTTCCAATTAGCTTAGCATGCCATGCTCTACTGACTAAAGACAGTCCACTTCTCCTGTTTTATTGACACCGTGGCCTTTGCTTTCATCAGTGTTTGTGGGAGCTATTTGGAGATATAGATTGGGAACTCACTAGAATGTGGCTTCTAGTGATGCATTGAAAATCCAAAAGGGAAGGTTATGTCATTAGTAGCAAATGGTCAATTTAGTTTTCTAACTTTGACTTAAAAATGGTTTGTTTTTAATGGCTTAAAAATTTGTGAAGATCAGAATGAGTACCAATAGCAAGGTTATTAATACTAATTTTAACTTTTTTTTTTCCTGGCAAATAAATACATGCATACCTACATACATGCATACATACACGCATACATAATGCAGTAATATTTATAAAAACCGTAATATCACATGTGTCTTTTCCATAGTTTCAGAAAAGATCTGTGTTTCAGATACACTATGGCAACCGAAGGCTGGAATCAAAGGTCAGACATTTCAATTTGATAAAACATTTCTTAACAAATTCTTCCATGACTGAATGTTCTGAGCTATGATATCCATATTGTTCTTTTTAGCTTATTATTATTGTATTACCTGACTTGGGCAGGATTTTATTTCTCTTCAGGTTTTTTTTTAGAAGAAAAATCTGATACAAGGTTGAAATATTTTAAATTTAATTAAATATTTAAATGTTATATTTACATGTTCATTGCTGTATGCACAGTTCAAACGTTTGGCTGCATTTATTTGATCAAAAATACAGTACATATAGTATTATGTAATATTATTACAATTTAAACTAACAGTTTTTTTTAAAATAACTTTTTTCTATTTTCATTTTAAAATGTAATTTATTTCTGTGATGCAAGCTGAACTTTCAGCAGCCATTACATTGTCACATGATCCTTCAGAAATCATTCTAATATGCTGATTTGTGGAAACCATGATAGTTTTTTCAGGATTCTTTTTAATGAATAGAAAGTTAAAAAGAACATCATTTATTTGAAATATAAATCTTATAAATTATAAATATCTTTACTACTTTGTCAGTTTTGATGAAATGAATGTGACCTTGCTGAATTAATATTATTTTTTTAATCTTATTGAGCCCAATCTTTCGAACAGTATAAGATTATGAAGTCTATTGGCCACTTCCTTTACAGCAGATTGCATTTTCCTCATAAAACCACATTACCAGCATTACTTAAGCTCTTGGGTTGGAAATTTGTTGACTCCCTGACTTGTATTCACACAATCACAATGTTAATGATGGTCTCCCTCGAGTCCTTAATTGGCCTTCCATACAGCTATCTGCAGCTGTGCTGCTCCTGTGAATGTGAACACAGACCCGCTCGGGTTCTGCGCAGCCAAACCTCATCGTTAGAGCAGAGCCGTACTTAAACACAGAGGAAACATGTCTGAAATATCCCAGCCCCTTTCTGTCCCAACCACATACATAGCAAATTTCTAAACCTTTGGATGTATGGGTTATTATGCAATTTGGGAGTAGTAATTGTGGTAATTATGTAGGGTCTAGAGTTATTTTATCCTGCGCCCGTGAAATGGGAGGGTAAGTCCCCCTTAATTTAAGCACTCCCCGGTGCATTTGAAAGTCAAATGAAGCATTCAGTCTTGTGCTGTCTAGACGGAGACCAAGAGCATGATGCTGCTCTCTTGCCCCTGTTAGATCTATGACATCTTTTTAAGGAACTGGACGTTGAAAGAGAATTTGATTAAGGTCTTGTCCCAAATGACATTCTTGTGGACTTATGGTCTTGTAGTCTTAGCTTGCATGTGTCATTGACGTCCATGTGACTCCCATATGTTTGTAAATGATTCAGAAGGGTGCTCATAAGCGCTTGTGATCCTTCCCTTTTGCAATGTCACAATTGCTCAACAATCTGTGGGCAATTACATCCCCAAAGTTTGGAGCTGGAGGAGGACCACAAAGGCTTGGGAAAGGGCCATAGACTGTTTGAAATATGCAAGGGGTCAAGGTTTGACTGGTTAGCATGTTCTAGGGTGTGTTGACAGTTGGTTAAAACACGCTCTGGTGCGATTGCTTTGTTAGTACAGTTAATTTGAAAAAATGTGAACGCTGCCATCCGAACCCTGTAGGGGTGTAACGATTCATTCGTTTTCTCGATGCATCGATTACAAATCCTGACGATGCATATGCATCGATCTTGAAACATGTATTTCGAATTGTGAATCGTTTATTTCGGTCAATATTCGATTTAAAATGCTAAGAATCGAATAATTTGCGATTCTATATCGATTCAGTGCTTTAAAACATAAAAACAGTCATTAAAAAAGACTACATGCGCGAATTAATGAGGCGTTGTGCGGCGTCATTTCGCGTCCTCACAGCTCTCACATACTCGCTGCACTCTTACCATCTTTCACTGGATTTCGCTCGCGCTCGGTCCCATATAGCTCTCATCTGCAGATTTTTGAGCAGTCCGTGTTTGAGCTCTCCTCAGGACAGCCATTGGTGTTCACATGAGCAGATGACAGCTCTCGAGAAAGCAAGCCATTGATAAAGCTGTCATTGCGCGGTCACTGCTATGAATCAACGCGTTCGTTGCGTGGGAATGTCACCGTTATTTTCTTTAAGATAAGATAGGCTACTGAAGTTTTACGGAAATGGGTCATACCCATCCTGAGCAGTTAAAGTAAAACCCCACTTATTCAAGGGTGCGCATTTATTACATGGAAAGAGAAAACGTATAATAGGTGTCTAAAATGTACACCGATTAATCATGAATGATGAATGAAATGTAACCTAATGTCGTTAAACTGAACTGATGAAATAACTACAACATTAATTACACTGAAATAAGAGCGCGTGGTTTATCCATCAATCAGATGCGCATTAAAGTTGCATTCGTAATCGTTAATATAGCACAAGTAGACAGCCGGCGCGTTTTCTTTCAGAATCACAAGGAAAATGTTCAGTCGGATAAAGAGAAAACAAAGAGTATAGCTATTCCATGAGGAAACGTTAGTTAAGGTTTTAGTTGGGAAAGTTCATGGTATTTTTAGTCTCACAATGGAAGGATGTTTAATGTAGGAACACTTTAAGGTTGTGTATCCATTCCTACAAAATAGTTAGCATGATGAACTATACTTTTAAAGCCTTTTTAAATCTTGGTTTACAATTTTACAAATGCTAATTTATAGGCTTTGGAAATATTTTTTATAAGAATAGATTCATTAAAAACTAACATGAACTAACGTTAACAATAGACAAAATGTCGTTGTTTTTTTTCTCTTTCTTTTTGTTCCCACTCTCTGACCCCCGAAGCCAGCTGTATAATTCACACCCTGACTAAGACCCATTGGGGGAAGCATTTAAATAATCCTATGAATGCATATAAAAATTAAGAATCGAATCGAATTAATCGAATCGCATCGAATTTTAATGTGAATCGCATCGAATCGAATCTTTCTGAATTTGCAAAAATCGTTCTTGAATCGAATCGAAAACCTATGAATCGTGAAGCGAATCGATTCGCTGCCTACCCAAAGATTCACAGCCCTAGAACCCTGGTGTGCACCAAACAAGTGGACCGAGGCCGCTTCCAAACGCGCTATATCGCAGTTCGAATGAAACACGGACTAAAGACATGTAAACGAACCAAAAACGGAACATGATGAGTCCCCAAAAGAGACAGAATGCTGAAGCATACCTGTTTTTCTCACCGTAGTCACCGTGTCTCCTCCCAGATCTTCATTTGTGGGAATCCTACGGCTGTTTTGACTTTTTTTTTTACACGTTTTATAAGCTCTTCACAAGTTCTCAGGTGGTCAAAATACCATCAAATGTAGGCTACGCACATACAGCGAGTGCATTTATCCCAGCACACAGCACAGTTTTTGGATGTTCGATAAGTTCCGTCGCGAACTATAATTTGGTTCCAAAAAGCATCTTTTTCAGTCGACATTCATTCAAACATGGCTGTTGATATAATACATTTGATAAATATTGAATTTATTATATAGATATTTTACCGGTAGCCTTTTCAGTTTTAAATTATACAGTCAAAAATACAGGAAAAACAGTAATAATGTTGAAACATTTTCAGCATCATTACTCCAGTCTTCAGTGTCACATGATCCTTCTGAAATCATTCTAATATGCTGACTTGCTCATGAAACATTTCTTATTTTATCAATGTTTAAAACAGGTGTGCTAATATTTTTGTGGAAACCATGGTAGATTTTGTTTCAGGATACTTTGATGAATAGAACGTTAAAGCTGCAGTCCAGCATTTTTCCTCTTTGTCGCCATCTCTGTTTGAAATCTGTAATTGCATTTATTCGTGGAATTATTAACTTTGCGTGAGTTGCACATCGGCATGAAACAGCGCGGATGAACACAATGTTTTGAGACTGCGAGTCTGTCAGTCACCGCGCCGATGTGGAAACTGGCATTCAGAATCACACATTCTACTTTTGGAAGTAGGCCTACAGTATGACCATGACAACATACGAATTTTCATCGGAAAATGTCATCTGAACAAGTAAGTAACATCCACATCAACTAAGGGGGGAAAGCCTTGCAGTAAATCGTGCTGATTAAATATAACGATCGCGTCAAACCTTTCAAATTATACTTTGTTCTCAAATTATCAACATCAGCATTGTGACTACATTTAATGTGTATTATGATTACCCTGTAGTTCAGTTTCTATTTCTGTGCAGTCTAATTTCTAATTGTCATACCAATAAATTAATGTTTCTTTACTGGTTTTCTTTGAGAAAAAAGAAAAAGAAAAAAAAAAACACGTATCTGTAATCCGATGCATATTTAAAACTATATATAATTTCGGAGGAGGCCGGTTTGGTTTGCTTGGAGTAGAGGTGAATTGCTCCCTCTCATAGCTAGCACAAAATATTTACCATAATAGCTAAACGAATAAAGACAGGAAACTCCGTAACTGTGTGAATTAAGCGAACAAGTGTGCTACTGTTACACGATTGAACTATTGAAATGTCTTACCTGTCCTAAAAGAAAAAAAGCCGTCTCTGCGTCCGTTTTGAACCGATGTTTATCCTTGTTTTCGCGTGGGCCAGTTGCAGTCTCTTTTTTCTCTACCCACTCCGAAGTCCGAATTATTTGGGGTTTTACAAGTGGTGAATGTCCAGTTGTCACTGGTGATTGTCGTTTGAACCTTTCTGGATCCGCCATAAGTTTAATTATTTAATGCTGTGAGAAAAGGCTAAAAATGTCCACCTCCAACATCCTCACGCAATATAGCCGACTAGCCGGGACGCCTTCTTAATGTGTACAGATGTGACGTAATGACGCAAAGACATGCTCGAATTTCCCGTGGAAATCCACCAGTACCACTGGAATTAAAATCATTATTACAAGCTAACCGTTTTGAATCGGGCAAAAGCAAGCAGATATTTTTGAACACTGGCTGGTTATGTTTTTTTTAATTATTATTATTTTGGATAATTTTTAACCCAAAAAAGTTACGGACAGCAGCTTTAAAAAGAACAGCATTTATTTGAAATATACATCTTTTGTAACATCACAAATGTCTTTTCTGACACTTTTTTTCTGAAGGATCATGTGACACTGAAGACTGGAGTAATGATGCTGAAAATTCAGCCATCACAAGGAATAAATTACATTTTCAAAACTTATTCGAATAGAAAAGGTCATTTAAATTGTAGTATTTCACAATATTACTGTTTTTACTGTATTTGTTTTATCAAATAAATGCAACCTTGGCAACTATACGTAATTTCCTTCAAAAACATGAAAAATCTGTTATTTAAAAATGTTTTGCCTGTGTGTGTGTGTGTGTATATATATATATATATATGTATATATATATATACACTCATCGGCCACTTTATTAGGTACACCTGTCCAACTGCTCGTTAACACTTAATTTCTAAGCAGCCTCTAACATGGCGGCAACTCAGTGCATTTAGGCATGTAGACATGGTCAAGACAATCTCCTGCAGTTCAAACCGAGCATCAGTATGGGGAAGAAAGTTGATTTGAGTGACTTTGAACGTGGCATGATTGTTGGTGCCAGAAGGGCTGGTCTGAGTATTTCAGAAACTGCTAATCTACTGGGATTTTCACGCACAACCATCTCTAGGGTTTACAGAGAATGGTCCGAAAAAGAAAAAACATCCAGTGAGCGGCAGTTCTGTGGGCGGAAATGCCTTGTTGATGCCAGAGGTCAGAGGAGAATGGCCAGACTGGTTCGAGCTGATAGAAGGGCAACAGTGACTGAAATAACCACTCGTTACAACCGAGGTATGCAGCAAAGCATTTGTGAAGCCACAACACGCACAACCTTGAGGCGGATGGGCTACAACAGCAGAAGACTCCACCGGGTACCACTCATCTCCACTACAAATAGGAAAAAGAGGCTACAATTTGCAAGAGCTCACCAAAATTGAACAGTTGAAGACTGGAAAAATGTTGCCTGGTCTGATGAGTCTCGATTTCTGTTGAGACATTCAGATGTTAGAGTCAGAATTTGGCGTAAACAGAATGAGAACATGGAACCATCATGCCTTGTTACCACTGTGCAGGCTGGTGGTGGTGGTGTAATGGTGTGGGGGATGTTTTCCTGGCACACTTTAGGCCCCTTAGTGCCAATTGGGCATCGTTTAAATGCCACGGCCTACCTGAGCATTGTTTCTGACCATGTCCATCCCTTTATGGCCACCATGTACCCATCCTCTGATGGCTACTTCCACCATGTCACAAAGCTCTAATCATTTCAAATTGGTTTCTTGAACATGACAATGAGTTCACTGTACTAAAATGGCCTCCACAGTCACCAGATCTCAACCCAATAGAACATCTTTGGGATGTGGTGGAACGGGAGATTCGCATCATGGATGTGCAGCCGACAAATCTGCGGCAACTGTGTGATGCCATCATGTCAATATGGACCAAACTCCCTGAGGAATGCTTCCAGCACCTTGTTGAATCTATGCCACGAAGAATTGAGGCAGTTCTGAAGGCAAAAGGGGGTCCAACCCGTTACTAGCATGGGGTACCTAATAAAGTGGCCGGTGAGTGTATATATACACACACACACACATAATATTTAGCCCTAATTTATATATATATAATTCCCCTAAGCTATATAATTTAGCTTATCCATCCAGTCTGCTCATCCAAGGGAGAGGTCTGCTCTGATTGGCCAATACCAGGTGTTAATTTCCGACGCAAACTCGTTAATCTGACAGTGGCGTTGTTTGTCATCTCGAGAGTGCAGAGGATCTCTGTTTGCCCGTGCCTCTAAGTGACGTCTTTTTGAGGATTGCTCTTAAAGGCCATCAAAGAAAAAAGCCCTACTCTAAGCTGCTTTGCTTTAGCACTCTTTCAAGGTACGGTACATGTAAAGCTGTGTACACTCCACGCGCGCACCTTCGCAAATCCCCTTTTTTGGACTCATGCTTAACCTGCTTTGAATAAAACTTGAGATGACATCAGACGAGCGGGAACGTCAAAGGACCGTGGGGAGGTTTGAAGTGTTGCATATGCGTATATGTGTGAGTTTTAGATAGTGAGCAAGTGTCTTTGTAAATGTCACTTTAGCGTGTGTGTGGAATCCTGCAGTTCCCACTTCCTGTTGTGCGAGGTGATTACAGTCTATCAGTCACCCACCAACCCTGCCTTCAAAACCAGTGCACAAAATACACTGTCGTCATAGCAACACGACTAAAAATTGTCAATGGGAAGTGCAGTGGATTTATCAATGATGGCCTCCTTCTAGGTACTCTAGTAGGGCTAAGCCATCATAAATAGTGCTTTTAAAAGGGCACATGGATATGCAGATTTCACCACCACGCCATTTCACGGCACAGATAAATGGCATTTGCATAGAGCAGGACCTCGTACCGTATTTTAGTCTTCAAGACTTTAGATAGAGGTTAAGAGGTGTAGTATGCCCATCAGTTACGCGAGATAATTGGAAACTTCAGGTGATGTACTTATCTCAGAACTAGAAATGACACTTCATGGTGAACCTGTTGAACCTTTCCTTCCAGCTCCTCCAGGGCTGTTCTGTATTGGTTATTTTGCCAGACTTCATTGTAATGTCTTCTTGTGCTACATAGTCTATTGTGTTAAACATGATAATACGCACTGTATTGTTAGCGCATTACGTTGACAGTTTACAGAAAAGGGTCATTCATGGGTCAGGGTTTTTTTGCTGTCATTTGAATTACTTTTTTCCCAGGATTGTGAGAAGGTTGCCTGGGCTGCTGGTATGTATTGGAGAGTAACTAAAGTATTGACAGTGCTAACTTAACAGCATTCTTCCTTATTGTGACAGTGCTGTAGCTCTTTTCAAAACACTGTGGTTTCCCAGTAATTAGCTGGAATTAAGCGTATAGAGCATTTTTCTAACACTATATGGTACACCTAGCACTTGCTTGCTGAAAATGCCTTCTACCTTCATTTTAGCAAATACGATTTAGATACAGAAAAATGTCCCCGCAGAGACATTTATTTTGCTATACCGAAAAATGCAATTAGATTCTGAAATATGAAAACATTTAGATAAATATTTAATCAAAAGGCTTCATCAATATTTGACCTAGTTAAATACTTTAAGGTGCTTCATATGCTTTCATCCTAATTAGGATTATATTATTCTTTAAAATAAGATAAAATAGCTTTGCTGTATTAGTTAGTTTTTTTGTATGATGTACCCAGAAAAACACAAAAAATACAAGTACAATTTAAAATCTTTTATCGAGTTAGATATGCAACATTGTTTAGTCTGTTTTCTCTAAGTTAAGTTTTACTAAAGCACTTTATTCATTGCATTGTTTGTATCTATTGAATGTTAAAACTGTCTGCTATGAAATTGCATGCGAAGCTGATTTGGCAATAAATACTTAAATATTGCTTAAATACAAAAATAATAATTTTAGGGATAAAATAAACTAAATGCTTGGGGTACGGTTATATGACAACAATGTTCTAAAAACAAAAAAGATTTTCATTTTGAATAGTTTCGTGCACAGACGACAATGTTTTCAAAATGATGCCTGTTCACACGGATCCCCGAAAACGATTAAAACCGCTGTATTATGCATGCCAGACCAGTAGTTGGCGATGTGACTTTGTATAGAAACACTACGCGCCTATAGACTTAACACATAATACATGTGTATGACGTAACGTTTAAAAAATATATATATATTTTTGTAGTTTCCATGGAGATGATAGTTATTGTTTTCAAAAACTTGTACTTTGAAACCCGTTTTCAAAAGTTTGCGTTTTCAGGCCCCCACTGTCGTGTAATTGAATGGCTAAAGCGTGTAAAAAGTTTCCCGTATTAGTTGAAAATGGTGTTGTGTAAACACCCCCTAAATTACACTACTTGAAGTGTTGCTAAATTTGGAGATCGACTGTATTAACTAGTAATAAGAAGCTTGTAGCTTTTCAAGTTTAAAAGTAGCTTCTTAAAAAAAGTAGTAGTTTTTCCTGTATTTTTGACTGTATAAATTAAGAAGCTTGTAGCTTTTTAAAGGGATAGTTCACTTTGAAATTAATTTTTGGTATGTTTTAGCTTACCTCAAGGGCATCCAAGATGTAGGTGTCTTTGTTTCCGCAGTAGTTTCAATTTTGATATTTTTAGGTCAAACCATTCTTGTCTGTCAGTCATATAATGCAGGTCTACGGTCACCACCTCAAAGAGCATGCACAGAGAAGTCCAAATTAAACATGATTTAATGACTCGGAAATGTATGTACACATTGATGGCCTAAGACACGAAACGAGAGGCAAGCGCCGGAAGTGATCTCTCGCGCGTGTACGTCACTCATTGTTTACACAGAGATTTCGGAAGTGTTACCTTTCACTGTGAAGATCTAAACCTATTTAGATATTGATTTTTTATTTTTATTTTTTATTTGGAAGAGATCACTTCCGGCGCTTGCGCAGACCGAAGCGCCCGCGCCCTCAGATCACTTGGACGTGGCTGTGGTTACAAGAGGTAAAAACGATATTATTACTGTTCGTTTTCTCACACAAACCACTCGTTTTGTGTCTTAGGCCATCAATGTGTACTTACATTTACGAGTCATTAAATCATGTTTAATTTGGACTTCTCTGTGCATGCTCTTTGAGGTGGTGACAATAGACCTGCATTATATGACTGACAGACAAGAACGGTTTGACCTAAAAATATCAAAATTGAAACTACTGCGGAAACAAAGACACCTACATCTTGGATGCCCTTGAGGTAAGCTAAAACATACCAAAAATTAATTTCAAAGTGAACTATCCCTTTAAGTTTAAAAGTAGCTTCCCCTGACAATGTCGGTATGTACGGAAGACTCTTGGAGTCTTGTGAGAAATTATTTACTTGATTCGCCAGAAGAGTTCATTACACTCATTTGGAATTACTCCTGTTTAAAAAAAAAAACCCACAAAAACAAAACAACAACAACAAAAAAACACACCAGTGTGTTCACTAATGAGTGATTGAGTCTTTTTTTAGTTTTTTTTTTTTCTTCCCCATTATTTTGAAGCAGCTGTACATTGACAATGATAGCTACTGAATCCATTATTAATGTTTATGCTGGAGTTCCTCTGATGACTGTCACAATTTCAAAATGGAAAATTAAGCTATTAGCTGAGTCTGTGTGTGTCTGTATTTTTTCATAATAACGTGCATTGCAAATTTAACAACACAGTGCCATTTGTATAATTGGAATAGTGAGCTGAATTAGTAATTTATTAAAATTGCCCTTTCTTGATGTACTCTTTTAGGTAATGCTTGCCTGGAGCATTCCAATCTCTCAGTATGTTAATGAGTTACACAAGGAACATGTTAAATATGTACACTCCTCATTTGCATACAAATTCAATTAACCTAGTTGAAGGGGGGGAAAAAAAGAAACAAATCTTTTGATTGATGTTTTTGTGTGTGGTGGGATACCCAGGATGTGCACTGACTGAGGGTGATATATCTCAATAGACATTGTTTTGCTTTGATTGTCTTGCATAATGTCCAAAACCAAAACTCTTGACATCCTGAGAGTAAAATATCAGGTTAATCACAATCTCATACCTCATAAAGATCCTAATGCGATCATACTGTATTACAGTCCGCCAACATCGGTGTGCAATGTCAGTGCGTCCAATCCGTAAATTAACGACTTGCTTCGAGCGCATATTCTAATTAAGGATAAGCGTAATTGGGACATACAAACCTCTGCATATCAATGAAGGCGGAGTGGGTGAACTACAGCAGAACGTCATGTCAGTGCATGGGCGACTGAATGTTAGCACGGCAGCGGCTTGGATATATGGGACCCGGACTCTCCCAACATTTACATATTAGACAATTAACCAAATTGATTTCTGCCGCCTGTGATTAGAGGTGATGGCAGAAGCTGCTCTTTCTCCTCTGGGGTTTGGACACTCTGGCTCTCCATCAAAGATTTCACAAAGAACTCTGGAGCTTCATTAGCATCCTTCTAATTAGATGGTCACATGCACCCGCTAATTAACATATATACTATCTTTTGTTGACACCCTCAAAAGTTATGAATTTTCAATGTAATATCACCTTCATTTGCGTGAGTGAACCATTAACATGGGTTTAATTGGCTTTGAATGTCTTCACGGACACTTTTATGCAAGGCGGCGGCCTATTGATGAGTTCAGCTGTTTTGATCTGAAACAAAATTACACATTTTGCTCATGTATTAACATCTGGAAAGAATATTGGCCTTTCCTTGTACTGCGTCCTCCGAATATTTCCAGTAAGCTTTCGCATTACAAGAACAATTAGTTGACAGTTCTGAATAATATTTGCCATATGATTTACTTTGAAACAGTTTTTACTATGTAATTATAAGTAACACACTGAACTAAACATAATATTTTTGAGGTAGTATTTTCTTGTAAAGTTTACTCAAATAATCTTTGTTTTATTAACAACTTTGTAAAATCGTGCATGACTGATGTAACATTAAAGTTTGCAAAACAAATATTTCTCCATCCTTTATCTTTACTCAAAGTAGGAAGAACGACAGACAATCTGCATTAATAGATACAGTTTTAGGTAATAGTGACCCACAGTTGATTTGCAGAACTTTTTCAGCAAGACAGTAATAACGCGAGTTAGCCGGTTAGCCAGAGACCTACACAATATAAAACAAAAAACTATGTATTTTGAACACCCAGTAGAAAATATGTGCATCAATAATTATTCATACAGATTGTGATTCTGAGGAGCAAGCTGGTCCAAATAAACTGAGTACAAGCGTTTTTTCGAATCCCGCTTTGAACTAAAATGACGTGTTTGAGGGCTGGTCAAGTTGTTCGCGGGCGGACAACGTACAACAAAGGCGGGCATTATGCAAGTGTGTACCATCAATGTAGAACCATCACGCAGTTGGATTCGAATTACAGATGACTCGTTTAGTCAATTCTTTCTTTTGGGAGACAATAACTTTATTTATCGTTCACTTTGGAGTATACAACTTTGTAGAACCTTTACATTCACAAACAGCTATATTACACACATGAAAGGGAATATTCGAAGAAAAAAACATAATTGGGGCACTTTAAATTCAGCGTAATCGATGGGGTCGCAACAAGTTGCATGGACTGATTTTATGGTGCTTTTGCATCTTTTTTTGAAGCTTGAAAGCCCCATTCATTGTACTTGCAAGGAAAAGTGTCACCAAACGATTGTCTTTTTGTGCTCATACAGGTTTGGAACAACATGAGGGTGAGTAAATATTAACAGGATCTTCATTTTTGGGCGAACTATCCTTTTAACTCTGCCCTCTGGTAATTAATAATAAGAGTTCTGATAATACTGTCTATCCACAATACTCTCACATATGGAAAACCAGTCTCACTCTTCTTTTCTGAGTTCACAAATGAAGAATCGGGCTGTCGTCCAGTGCTGGAGAGTCATGGGATAAAGTATAGTGGGTGGGTGTGTGAAATCAGCTCTCAAGGGCTGCGAGCAGGCACCACAGTTTTTCTGAGAAAGCCAGAGACACTCAAGAAAAGTGGAGTTATCCTTGGCACAGTCTGTCGGTCTGTTTGACATCCTCCTCTCCCTCGTATGAGAATGATGGGGGTGTTTTCTCAGGGTAATGAGGAAAAAGATTCATGAAGCAGAGTTGACTTTTAAGCATATATTACAGCTCACATGCTCTCATAATTTAATAAAGCGATTTATTAATGTAGGGGTTCTCAGTTGCCTATATTTCGAGTTGTTTATTTAATACGTCTTGGACTGGCTTCAGGACTCTGAGATCTTTGAAGTGGTCTAAAAAATTAAATGGGAGAATGTAGAACCTTCACAAAGTTAAAGTGGAAAAGAAGCTGTCTAACAATGAACTCTCTCCATCTTTGTAGTATTTTTTTTTTTCAACATATGAAAGCCATTGCTGTAATTTTGCATGTTGTAAAGCAGCACAATATCCTTAAATAAGAAGAAAGTAGGAAACAAGTGTGTTTAGCACCTCCTTAAGCTGAGTGGCCACCAACCAAGACCAAACTGATGAGAAGCATTAGGCAACGATTGTTTTCATTTACTGAAGTGCACTTCCTCTATAAACCATTTGCAGAGCTCAGTGTAAAATAGCACAGTTTTAGCTCCCAAAGCTCTCTCTTCCACATTTTAATCACATCTTGTCCAAATATCCGGGTTTTCCCAGGAAGTACGCCTGTAATGTAATCTGTTTAAGCACAATCCTGTCTAGCACATTCTCACTGGGAAAATCACACAGTGTGGTTCATGGACCTCATTGCTCTAAGGCCTGTTTTGCTTAATGCTAGAGTACTCCTCAATTAAGCAAAGGAAACATTTATCAGATATACACATTTAAAATTGAAATAGCTTAAGGCTTAAAATAAAAAAAAATTGAAAAATGGTTTAAAATTTTTTGTTAACTGATCCTCTAACTTGTGGGCGGGTGAGTGTGGGGTGTTATTAGGGGAGGAACAGTTACTTCTAGCAACAACTGTGATGTAAGCTAAAGGATAGTGTCAATACAAAAAAAAGGTTATTTCCCACTTCAGCTTCCTGTTTCAGTAGGAATGTTCTTTAAATGATTTAGAAAGTATCTACACGTCTTTCGATGTTTGAGTAGTACGGAGCCCCTAAAGCCTGGGACACACCAAGCCAACGTCAAAGAACTAGCGTTGACGAAAGCTGACTGTTGCCGGCTACGTCTCGGCCGAAAAGCTGTGCTTGAAAACACCAAAAGGATTAAAGGTGGCTGTCGACTAGCGTATGAGTTCTGCACCTGCGTGCAAGTAAATATTTGTCTATATCAGAATCAATAGTCTATTTTCGTCATTTAAAAAGGGAAACCGAAACTAGGACTGCAGATATGCAAACCGTAAACAAAGCAGCGCTTGCTTACCCTTTTGAATATCAATCACGCTGATCACTTTCTTCATTCCAGTCGGGTCATGTTATTATGAAAATATTTGTGGTCAGGTAAGATGACGTAAAATAAATAAAAAAAACAGCCAGACGTTGCCCGACGGCCGACTGTTGGCTTGGTGTGTCCCGGCCTTAGTGACATAGGGATGGTAAAGAAAAATATGAGATGTGAAAAAAATATATTTCAATGCTTTTGCATTCTCTCGCAAAACTTTTGCGTTCCCCAGATCAATTTGGGGTTTGCTTGAAAAACCTTTGCATTCCCCCAAGGAACTTCAGTGCTTTTGCGAGCGAACGAGCTATCGCAAAAGTATTGAAATATAATGTTTCTTCCCATCCCATTTTTCTCCCATCATGTCCCCTTTATGGATTCTGTAGAGTATTGATCAGAAATATTAGTATTTTCATTCATCCTTAATTCGTAACAGTGATAATGTGGTCAGCTAGCCTGGGAAAACCCAGACAACTTCCGGCAAATTTAGATTTGCTCTGAAAGTTAGTCTGGCAAAGAGCTCATTCAAGCCCATTTCCAATCCGTCGAAATCGAGGCACCAATCAGAAACGTTGGGGCGGGCTTTACACAATGATGACAGGGCCGGGATTTTGAAGCAGATTTTGTAGCCTACATTACAAAGATGGATGCCGCCGTCGAACATCACTCGTTCGAATCAGCTATCGCGTCTGTTTTAAGCGATTTGAACGTTTCTTTTTTGTTAAAAACCGAGCAAAGAACAACACTCGGAGATGTTTCTCCACTGCCCTGCATATGTCATCTCCTTCATCGCTCTGATTGGTTTTAGGTCTATCCGCGACGTCCGTTGGTGACGCCCCTCTGGAAATGATTCGTCTATGACGCTTTGCCAGACCATAACTCGGTTACAACTGAGAATGGTCTGGTTTTAACCAGGCTATTGGTCAGCGAGAATTTAGCGTGAGTGAATCCTTGTTGTGGCCAATTGTGTCAGGTCTGAAAGTTATTTCTGTGCCAGTAGTGGCAGCAAACAAAATAGCAAAAATAATTTCCCAAATCTACCTTCAAACCAAATTGTCCCACCCCAGACTCACAGCATTGGCTGAGGTTGCTAGAGAACCACTTCAAAGTTATCTGATTGGTTAACACACACAGGCCACAAGTCCATTTGGTCTGCAGGGCTGTCAAAGAACTGTTATTTTATGCATGGTAGTTTAAAAAGAAAACATTTAAAGCAGTTTAAAGAGTCAAATATCCCATGTCTGATGAAATAGATATTTGGTCATTCCATGGACATTCATCTGATTTAACCCTTTCCTCCTTTTCAGTCTGAACACACTCTCCTCTCAAAGCCTTACCTCATCTTTTTCCAACCGTCCTTTCGGACAACGAAAGGACGTCCCTTCTTCTCTTTATTTTCCATCTTTTCTTGTTAGCTCATGAGTGAACGCTCAGGAGTGGTTTGAATTAGGTTTACATCTGCTTGTGGATACTTGTCCTGCACTTTGAAATATAGTGTATGTACAGTCCTGTGCTTTAAATAGGAAACTCATGACCCCTGGTGCTTATAGATCAAGTCAAATCAGGAAATTCATGACTAGCATAATCAAACACATAACTTTAGGAATCAAGTCATGATGGGATCCATACAACCTGGACTTCTGAAACTTTTATCATGCAGACTTTTTCTGTCTCAATTCAGCTAACTTTCTTCCTGGCATTCCAAATTCTAAAACTATTCCATCTTGTTGCATCACTGAATCAATCTCACTTTGGGATTGTGTGCCAAAAAAAAATATATATATATATTTTGCCATAATTTTTACACACCCTAATGTTGATCCTAATGGTTTCATTCTATAGAACAAACTTTTTTGAAGAATCTTGAGGAAGCTCTTTTCTTACACTCTTTGTTGTCTGTCAACCTCTAACAAGGTCAACAAACATCTATAGATGTTGGCCTGATATGGTGATATTTTCAAATTACTATTCACAATTATTAGTAAATTAGACAGTCGCAGACTTTTTGATGCACATCAAGAAAATGTATTCGGTAAATTTGTTTCCATAAATATACACACATTTTCAGAAAAAAAAAGTAGATATACATCCACCTCAAACCAGTGTGATTTTTATGCTAATTTGGAAATTTTGCATCTTGGTGTTTTGTGGAATAACACAAATTTGCATAAAGAATATGTGGATGAAAAACCTAATTCTTTTTTAAAATGTGGGTGCAAGCACAGACTAAGCGGTAATTTCAGGAGAATTTCACATTATTATTAGATAGACTTGGAACATAGTGCACAAGTTGTTTGAACCACTTTTGTGCAGTTTTTTTTTAGTTTAGTTTAGTAGATTCTTCAAGAATTTCTAGCATATTGACTTGAGAGCAATTTTAATTTTTGAGCAAACTATCCCTTTAAATGCAGTCCGCCTTCATCTTATGGGTGAATGTGTTTTCTCTGAATGGTAAGTATGACTATATTGTTTACGCAGGCATTTGGACAGCAAAAAAAAATAAAAAAAAATAAATACAAAAGTAGGAAGAATGTGCTTCATGATTAGTCACCATAACATCATTTGAAAGAGGAAGTATTATTGCAGTTCACAGAGAAACATGTGAGGATGCATCTAAACATCAAGAGCTTTTAAAATTTTAAACATGATCTTTAAACACGCTTTTAATATTTCACCCACGCTGACGTTTAAATATGCATTGTTACTTACCAAATGTACATTAAGGATTGTCACTGTGGTTGGTTATGTTTTGTTATTCTAATAAATGTGTTCATTCATTCTGTTTATAACATTTAAATCCTCTGAGATGACTAATATTTTCCTCTCTCAACGGTGGAGGGCTTTTAACTAGTTTTCCAAAGGCTTTTAACACATTAGGGCTACACATTCTCCCTTATATTGAGCTCATTTGCATACTTAATTAGCCAGTTTTATTAAATGCTTTCCCACAAAGGAATATCAGTTAAAAAATCCCACACAAACTCAGCCGTTGGAAGCCTGTATGTGAAAACACATTAAAAATGAGACGCTCCTCTTGAGATCGGCGGCTGGAACGATGCCCTGCCCCTTCACTTCATTTTGGCTCGATTAAGCGTGCAAATGTAACGTCCGCTTTTAAACATGTTAAAGAGTGAAATTACCCATCAGCCCCATGGCTAAGTGATGCTGACATCCTCATAATTATGTCCACGACATAGAAAATTAATCAGACGCACATCTGCAGAGACATATTTAAACATCTGTCAGTCACTTTGGCAACACATGATGGACAATTGTTCTTACCGCTCTCCATCAGGCACTTGTTTTTCTGCTTGAATGTTTGATTGCTTGCCGTTTATGAAATACTGTCTGCTTGGAAACTATATCAAATGGATTATTCACACAATACCATGTGGCACAAGAATACTCCTATTCAGCGAGGGCAAAAAAGTGTGATCATATACTTTATGATATATCTCGGACATTAACATTGTTATACACATTATACTGCACAGACACATGCGTGAACATGTACAACCCATGTAGAATTAAACGCAGTAAAGATCTCCTTCACACTCATATTTAAGCATGGACAAGGTGTTAATTGGTGAGAAACTGTAACTTTGACACCCTGATGCTGAGTACATTTAATAATTATCCTCATTTATAGAGATTAATAATGCTTCAAAATAGAGTTGTATAGAGTATAAATTTGTTCACCACCTCCAATGTCTCCCCAAGGTTTTTTTCCATTTTTTTTGCTGCAGCTTATGCATTTATTCACTTCGCCTCAGGTTTTTCAAATGCCCACATTAGCAGTGTCATCAAAAGTGTCTCCTAATTATGCATGAAAAGTGATATAGGAATTACCAAGATCCCAATTAGGCTAAAAACAATATGGTTTCATCTGTTAAAAAGGCCAGGATCTCACGTGAGCCGGAGGTGATGGTGTAGTGGTCTTTCCTTGAGGGAGAGACTCGGATAGAATTACTGAAGCTTAGTTTTAGAAATCAGTCCATAAAGGCCCTTTCACACCGGACGCGTAACGGAAAAGCGAAACGGAAAAGCGAATAGTTCGCGTGCGAATAGTTCGCGTCAAAACCATTCACATCAGCCGCGACGCGGATATCCGACGTTCAGAGCTTCAGCATTCCAAAACTTTTGCGCCGACAGCTGAGAAAACACGGACACTTCATCATCATCATCATCCAGTGAAGACAAGCTTTTCGTTTTCTTTAAAAGACAGAAAAGAAGGTTTTGTGTGCACCCAATCTTAAAGAACAGATAGTCTGAAGGGGAGTATGCTAATCTTGTAAAGTAGCTAAAACTATGCCACAAAGAACCGGCCAAAGTAAGGATTATGCATTGAACATTTAAATTGTTTATTAATAAACTAGTGTTTTCTGTCAGTTTTCGGTACGAGACGCGCTTCAGTTCACGCGCCGGCGCCTCCGTGTCCTAATTATATTGTCTACTATATTTGCTTCTTATTCCTATTAATCCAGGCAATTTTTTGATGAAACATTGATTACAATTAAGATACAATTTAAGGTCCTTTCACACTGGACGCAATTTTGACGCACAAATAATTTGCGCGATAGTTTTATTTTTTGATCAGCTGTTTGTGTAATGAGTGCTTCCACAAAATCAAAATCAAAATCGCGTCCAGTGTGAAAGGACCTTAAGACAGAGGAATGGTCCACTTTGCTTCATAATCATGTCAATGTTCAACACTGAACTGTATCAACACGTAAAGCGAAAAACAGCACTATTGTCTACTGTAGAGCTGAATTGATGAACAGAATTATTGAACTGAACTGAATCAAAAAGTTTTCATGTGTATATGTCACCGATTATGATTTTATTCAGCGACCAATGTCCACTAATATAGTTGTTGAAATACAGTGAGAAGCATTCAGCAGGTCATGTGATTGCAAAATGGTGGCCAATATGAGGGGGGACCACTCTAGAATAAAATAACTGTGCCATGGATATGTTGGAGTGTTTTTCTGACCAATGACCTTTATAAACTTCTTGGCCAAAGTACTATTCATTTCTTTTGTTGTAAAACTTTTTAAATAATTACTTGGTGCACAATACATTCAGCTGTGTCCTCTGTATAACCCTTATGTGGCACTAAACAGCCCGAGTTTTATTCATGTGGTCTTTTTACGTAACTCTCAGTGGTAACTGTATATCATCAAAACATTGTATCTTGTAATTTTCATAATTTACTGTTGTGGTGTTCATTACTCAACGCCTCCCTATAGTTACACAGGAAGAAAAAGCTCTTTTTTTCACCAGTTTGAAGTGACTTATGAGCTTTTGAAGGTACCAAGTGATGTTTTGTGCTGGGAGTAATTTCAAAGGATGTGGCTGACAATCTCTCTAATCGACTGTGTAACACAAAGAGTCTCTTAAATAAAACGGCCGCTTATCCTGAGCTTACCTGGAGGGGATGGAACATGTCAAGATACGCTGCTTTGAAAAACTGGGGGTCTGACTTTGCTGTGGTCTCTCAAACGTCGACCAGCCACGCGTGCGGTTAACGTATGTGTGCGTATGTGTGGGAAGTTTTTTGCCTTTGTATGTTTCTTGGCAATGCCCTGGACTCCCACATAGACTCTCAGATCACAGGAAAGATATGGGTGGCAGATCGCAGGCCTACAGATGTACACAAAGGAAGAGGAAAGTCATGTGTGCTCAGCACCAAAGATCTGTTCTCAGCATGTGAGCGGCAAGATATGTACTTCATGTGTCTGTTTGGTTTCGCTCGGTTTATTTTATAAAGGTGTATGCCTCAAGTTGTAATTTATGCCACATTTGCGGCGGTCCAATAATTTGGGATTGGTGAGATTTTGTAATGTTTTTGAAAAAATACAGTAAAAATGGTAATATTGTGAAATGTTATTACAACTGAAAATAACTGTTTTCTAATTTGATATATTGAAAAATGTATGTAATTTATTCCTATGATGGCAAAGCTGAATTTTCAGCATCATTACTCCTCTTCAGTGTCACATGATCCTTCAGTAATCATTCTAATATACTGATTTGCTGCTCAAGAAATTTTAGCAACGTTGAAAACAGTTGTTCTGTTTGTTTTTGTGGAAACTGTGATACATTTTTTTTCAGGATTCCTTGATGAATAGAAAGTTTAAAAGAGCAGCATTTATTTTAAAATATAAATATTTTGTAGTATTATAAATGTCTTTACTGTAATTTTTTATCAAAATAATGCATGCTTGCTAAAAAAAACTACTTTTGAACGTTAATGTATTTAACCCTGAACTAAATGAATAATTACGGAAACCAATATTTTATACAGTGACTAAAAAAAGTCATTTTCATGACATTTCTAAATTTAAACTATATATTAAACATTTATAGTGTAATGACATACAACTCGTATTATAATATTATTCAATCATATTATAATATAGTAGTGTTAGTTACAAAATGTTTGGAAGAAAAATCTATATTTATATAGGGACCCCTGAATTGAGTCTGTGGCCCCCCACTGAGTCTGTAAAAAAACTTTAATTTAAAACCTACAAACATATCTTGTGAAATGTTTTGCTTGAAAAGTGTGCTTAAGATCTTTCTTTAAAATAAATTCCACTTGCTTTGATATTTCTTTTTTTATCTAAAGCTGCATCAGTCTTATGTTTTAAAGTGAGGCTTAAGTGTGCAAATATGTCTTTGAGCCACTGTATGGCTGTTTGAAAGCTCTCTGCCAATCAAAACAGGCAGCTGAATGCTAACATGTTCAAATCAAATCAGGGTGCTAGCCAATCACAACAGAGCGAAGAGTGAGCTGCAGTTTCGGTTTTATTCATGCTATGCTGACTTTATAGGCCTTTTGCCCCCCTGGTGGAGAGATTTTTAACTGTCTTGACTGTGTCTGTTTTCTCTCCGTGCATGAGGGTATCGATGTGGTGGGTCCATATTTCCCCTGATTATGAAATCTAGGTTTTGCTGAGCAGGAAGAAGGAAATTGGCCCTGCGTGTCTTATATTCTTGGTTTGTGGCCCTGCTAACACACACGTATACATCTTTCATATATGTTTGTTTCTACTGAGGTCCCAAACTCCCACATTCAGGATACAAACTGTCAAGAAGGCAAGCAGGATTTTTGGGGGAGTTTCGTATCAGATAACAACTTCCTGTCGACAATTTACATCATGAAACAATCGACTCCCCGAGACGCTGTTTGATAAAAATAGGCAAATGATTTAAAATGCTGTTGCAGGTGCGATGGAGTAGATTTATGTTTGTATGTTTATTTATATGAATAGCCAAAGGAACTCATCTCTAAAATAAGCAGACCTAAATATCATATTCTTCCAAACAGACACAGTTTTCACAGTCTGAGCTTGTTTTTGCCCTATTGGTTTGGTTACGTCATACTTTTGCTTCCTGGCAAATATATTAAAACCAGCCACCCACGGCAAACAAAAATAGCTCTTTTTCATTCTCATTCTCATGTTAATAAGTCTCTTTTTAATCTTCCCCTCTACATGCAACCACTTTCCCATTCCCTGGTCTCTCACCCGCAGAGAAGTCTATCCAATCCATTTTACCCATCTGCCAATCTCAATCTTAGTGATCAGCTCTCATCTCCTCATCCCTCTAACTGTATCCAATCAATTATAGTCTCTAATCAGTCCTTTACTGTCATCACTACAAATCTGTGAGCAATCCGCCTCTTTTAATGCGGCCTGTAATACCAGGAATGGGGGTTTTAACTGAGATCAAATATGCAGGTTATGAAGGCAGTGTAAACTTGTTCAGAATGAGATATGCGAAGTTCACAAAAGATCCTCTCAGGCCCGTTAAATCTCAGTTTTGAGAGAGAGAATGCAACAGACTGTGACGATCTGCTATACTTTGCTGGTAGTTTATATCTCTACAAAACCTAAATCATTCTTTAAATTGCAGGAAGTGTGTTCTATTACACTGTCTTTTCTTAATATATGCCATGAGTTGATAAATGACTCTTGCCATAATTAATAGTAAATTCAAACAAACATTAAAATGAAATTGTTTAATGCCTTCTTTCCATAAATGTTAATAGTGCAACGTTAATTGTGCCAGTCAAATAGAGCTGAAAATTGTGAATAAGGAGCAATATATAATGAGCCTAATTTACATATAAAGGAGGCGTGTTTACGTCGGAAAAAAAATGACAGGGACTTCATTTAAATACTGATGGAACAGCTCAGTTCCAGCACATTTAGCACCTGGTTAAGCCGGATGGTGGTTAGTGTATAAGATGCAAAAGTGGTGCAATTGTTCTTGCCCCTAAATATATGTATTCTAGCTTTATGCACTGTCCTGTGTCATAAACAGTGCCTGTGTGAGAGATGCCAGTGTTTATGTGAAGGTGTTTTTGGTGAATCAACACAAGACGCTACGGCAACCCTGAGGCCAGGATGTTATGTTCTTAAGGATGGAGACTGTTAAATTTAATTGACACATCCAACTGGCTGCTGTTCTTCATTTGTTTTACAGTCAGACAATTAAGCTGCTGAACACCAAAAAAAAAAAAATCATTGTTAAATACCACAGTATGAATAATACATACGGACGTCTCTTCCATTCTCTCTATCACAATGGCTTTATCACCGGCAAATGCGCTCTGTAAATCAACTGGGACGTTTGCACACAAAGCCCTGTTGGATAAAACATTCCTTATTCTAACACTTTTACTGACCCATAAAGCTTCAGGGGCCATTCCAGCACAAATTACCGAGCAGAATGCGAACGCTAAGTATGATACACAGATATCCATTGCGTTCTGGTCCCCTTGATTTAGGATTATTTGCATTCTGCCTGGCTTGACAAAGAGTCTATTCAAATTGTTTATGGAAGCATCACTGCCATTCCTTACGGGGAGAAAGACTGTAATAAAAACAAAAGAACACCATTGCTGTGTTAGCAATATGTGAAATATGTAGATCTCGGAATTCTGTGGTTTGACAGAGTCAGAGAAAGCTGAAATAATGATGTTATTCGCAAGCAATATTTTAGGGAGGGTGTTAACATTATTACTTAAATATAATACATTCTTCTCTCGTGTGCATCACAAGTGGCATAACAGACAGTGTGCTAATTTCCTGGCTTAGCATTTGCTGTGGAAATAGTTTGTGAAGGGGATTGTGTTTAAGAGTGTGGGGATGTGAATTTCTTGATAAGAAGCTATAGCTGTCAGTTGGAGCCACTCAAATGGCGGTGACTTCATGGGGGATTTTTGTAGAAGTGGTTTCTCTGTTTGGATTGTGTCTATTTTTAAACTCTGGGACTTTTGGGTGGAGCAAACTCAGGAACTGAGGGCAAGAGTTCAGTGTCTCAGAGACTAGTCACACACTGGAGAAGATAGACATATAGAGATAGAATAAGTGAATATGTGAATTAATTTGTAAGTGATTTAAGGGAGAGAGTGAGGGAGCAAACTGTGATTGAGTGATGATTGAGTGAATGAATTAGTGGGCTCATAAGTGATTGAGCAAATGATCAAGTGAGGGAACAACTAAATGAGAGAATGAATGAGTGAACGAGCTCGTGAGTGAGTGAGTGAGTGAGTGAGTGAGTGAGTGAGTGAGTGAGTGAGTGAGTGAGTGAGTGATCCAGCGAATGAATGAATGACTGAGTCCGTGAGTGACTGAGAAAATGATTGAATGAATGGATGAGTGAGTGAATGAGTAATCAAGTCTGTGAATGAGTGAGTGAGCTGATGATTGATTAAGTTAATGAGTAAATTAATGACTGATTGAACAAATGACTAAGTAAATGAGTGAACAATTACATTTGAATTAACACGAGCTAATGAATAAATGAGTGTGAGTGAACGAGCTATGATTGAGTGAATAAGTAAATGACTGAAAACTTGTGAGTGAGGGAATCAGAATGCTACTGAATGAATGATCTATGAGTGACTGTGCAAATGAGTGAGTGAATGATTGAGAAAATGATGGTCACTGAGTGAGTGAGCGAGCTAAAGAATGAATGATTGAATGACTGAATGAATGAGTTAACTATGATTTAGTGAGTGAATGACCAACAACTAACAAGTATAAGTTAGGGAGTGAATTAACAAGCTATTAACTTGGTGAGAAATGTTAGTGAGAGAGTGAATGAGTGAACATATGATTGTTAATTAATAAGTAAATAAGCAAGATAATGAGTGAGCCACTGAGTAAGTGAGTGTGTGTGAGCAAAATAGATACTGTATGGTAGAGAATATGTAAGTAAGCCTTGCGCTAGCATGTGGAGTATCGTTTTGGCTCCATCAAACTTTACTGGAAAAACACAATAGCAAATGATGTCATAATGCTGAAACGTTAAGCGTTCATGTCACGCTGAGCTTGAGGGAATCCATTTTTTACTGTGTTTAACATGACATCATAACCTAGCAAAGCCACAATATGAATCACCCTGCCAACACAACAGGGCCACATCTAAACACACCTCTCCTAAAAAAAGATCCAAGATCTGCTTAAATAGTCAGCAGAAGTGCAGCGTAGCAGTTTTATTTCTGAAGCATTGGCTCACATTGTTGTTGACTTTGTCTATTTTCACTGTGCCCTGAATTTCCAGTAGAGCTGTATTTATAGGTGTTTTACCCAGAATATGCCATGTGTAAACCATAAATAATTAGAGCTACTTTCCTCACCACCATCTCCAACAAAGCAGGCTTTATTAAAACCATCACCACCGTGGTCAGCTTCACTGCAGCCCAGTCCCACAAACCTCAGGTTCTGCCCTGGCGGACAGGTTACGAGAGGGCCCGGACACGGGTGGGGGTTCTTATTGGGAATCAACTGGAAAAATACAAGCACTAAACTGAGTAGGAGGTGGTTACATCTCATGAAGTCCTGTATGATTACAACCAAATGTTGGGTCAGAATTGTCTTTTTCTCAGTAATGCATCTGGATTTTCCCCATTAATATATGGACTATGTAGAGTGGGTTGTTTTGACAATGTGTTATTGCCAGAGACATTTAGATAAGGTCTGAGGAAGAGCAATTGAGTTTAGGCTGAGGTTGCGTATGTGTGGTATCTCTCAGGCAGGAGAGAGAGGGATGCTGTAAGGTCAGTGCAGTACACACACTCCATTAGTGAGTGTTATGACAGGAGCTGCTGGGGTCAGAGCAGGACAGTGTCAGCTGTATATCTCTAAATGCTCTGTTTGATTGCACATCTTCCATATTTACACTGCTCGCATTGGGAATGTTCTGTAAATGTAAACCATTTGTATTCTCTATTATCTGATTTCCTCTTGCTCAAGGTCAAACACATACCATTGTTATCCTTTTTATCTTGTACAGGTCAGGAGATTGCCTCTGACTGCTTGCAAAGGTTTTATTTTTTATTTATTTCATTTTAATAAAATAGTTCCATACATGTGTAACAAGTCTGCAGATTAAAATACATATTTGAATTTGTTTGAAAATAATGTTTGAAAACAATTTAATATTTGATTCAATAAGTGCAAAATACTGTAATACATTGATTTTCAAATCAGTAAATTAATTGGAGGATATAATTTGTCATATATATATTTTACTTGAATAACAATAATTGGGTAGAAATGTGCAATTTTTTTATAAAAAAAAAAGATTGTCACAATCAGGGCCGGATTTACCTCATATTGTGGCATATACAGTTTAGGCAAAATACATTTTTGGGTCCCCCAACCTACAGCGTTCCCCATTGGGTCACATGGAAAAACATATTTTCTTAGTCCCATCCTGTTATTTTTGAGTGCAAATGATCAGAACATTCTTGATATATTTTCTGAAATCCACCCACATAGACACAATCAACTGTGTGTGTGATTATGTGACACACACTACACATTTTCCCGCACGCTGTGTGATTTTTATAAGGACTCATCTATACTTTCAGTAAGTCAACAATGTTGCTTGTTAACGTCACTTCGAGTAGGAGAGATTTAACCAGGGCTTTCGTGGCTGGTGTCTACCCAGCAGAAAGAGCAACAAATGTGGTCAGCCGATTAAACTGTCATTATGTGTACCCGGCATGAACTGGCAAAGGTGCCAGAAGGAAACTGTGCCACCTGGCATAACTTGCCAGAAATGACCCGTCATGGAGAAATGCCCGGCAGCTCGCTATCATACTCATGTCCCGCTGTTTAAATAAAAAGACAACCGTGTGCACGCATGTGTGCTTGTCAGTCTAAATAGCCTCTTTCTCTCCAGCTTCCAGTCTCGTATGTGAGGGACTGTGTAAGTCTGCATGTGTAAGCATACGGTGTTAAAACTATGTTTGGCTCCAGCGCAGCCGTGACTTTTGGCAGGGATGTGCCTTACACCACCAGCGCAAGTGGATCTGTGTCTCTGTGTGTGTAAGATCTCTCATGGCCAGAGCTGCTGCTCCCTCCTGGCCAGCTCAGTCAATGCACTCTGGCCGATCGCAAAGCTGAGTTCAACTGAGAGTTTGACATCTCGTCCGGCTGTAGGCACAGACCCCTTGCGACTTATTTTCCGTATGGCTGTCAGAGAGCTCTAACTCGGCAGTGTGGGCGGAAACCTCCCTGCAGAGCTCCCGCCGGGTCATAACCCCATCCTAACCCTGTCATAACCCTCTCTGACAGCCTCGCAGATGGTGGGGAAAATGGGGGTTAAAACCCAGAGGCCACATCACCGCATCCCCACGTTCCTGTCCTCCCGCCTCCCCTGGATCCCCCTGAAAGTCGGAATGACCTTGCACTGCCATTCTATCATGCACAGAGGGAATGATGGAACAGGGGATGTGAAAACTTCTTGGGTCATATGCATTTCAAAGATTTGGAAAATAACAATTTGCTGGAAAATGATTTGTAGGATGTACATCATCTCTTATCAGCTCTTAAAAGGAGCACATACATGGATGCCTTAAATATGGATGACGGCTGGGTCAGAGGGATGCCGTACTGGTTCCTGGGAAAGGCTTGAGATATCTGGCAGGCTTACACTCTAAGCTTGATCCATAGCAGTGAGGGGGTGTAAGGAAATTCTGAATATCGTGCTTTACAGTATTTGCAATAACATGATCCTTCAAATATATCCTGTGATACAGTACTGTACATGTCTTCTGAGGCCATTTAACAAAAGGTTTTACTGATCATAACTTACAAAAGTGCTGTCAGTCAAAATCACCTTTAACTTTTTATGTTTTCTTTTTTACCTGAATTACACTCAAAAAGGGAGGCAGAGAGCGAGCTTGTAACTAGGGACGCGCCGATACCGATATCCAATTGTTCCGAATGACATCTGCCATTTGGTGGTAATGTTGTTTGGTGGTAATGCCATAAGCTTTTGTGCCACTCTTAGAAGAAAAGGTATATACAACCTTAAAGTCTTCTGTCGGGTATTTCAAAAAACTAAAAAAAAAAAAACTTACTAGTTTGGGTTTTGGGCATTGATATTGGGATCAAGTATCATGAAAATGCACTGGTGTTATTAAAATTGTATTATTATTACATCATACTGTGAGCATTTCTCATGTCGGTAATTGTGTTCCAAAAACTGCCACAGTTGATTTGACTAAATTAGCTCAGATTTGGCTTTCACATCTCATTAGCAGAAGACAATTTCTGGTCCATTGCTGGTGTGCAATGCATGTTAAAACCTCGGCTCAAAAATACTGATTGATTAAATCACTAGAAACAACTGAACAATTTTGCACAGTATGACCTCTATGACTCAAGCTGTGCTAAAAATCCCATAAAATGGACAAATGGAAAGCTCATAGTGTTGCTATGGACTAAAAAGTTTAAGGAGGGGCCAGATTGGCTAATATGTGATGCAAGCTAGTTGAAATCGAGTGGTACCCAACTGGCTTGTTCTGTATGGCCACCTGCACTTGTAATACCTGTCTGAAATCTGACAGTTTAAGCAATGGTGAAGGCTGTATTTATAAAGAGCATCCAGCAGTGGATTCATAGGCCATTTAAGCCTATTAACATGATTTATGGTTAAGGTGGTGAAATGTTAAGATTTACTCTGTTAGTTGGGATAGAGGTAAATGTGCATTAACAAATTAACAGATGGCTCCCGTAACCAGCTCCAGAAAGGTAAGAGCTTGTAGCTGGGGACTACATTTGAGTCAAGTGTGTGTTTACACCCGACGCTATAGGAAATAGGGGAGCTACGGCTGTGAATGATACATACAGAATCAATTCACATCTGTGAACAAAAAATATAATCTACAAATACATACAAGTCATTTTCTATATTTAGATGAATGCACAAATAAGTCCTGAGAGTTTACAATTGTATTTAGGGCCCGAGCACCGATGGTGTGAGGACCCTATTGGAATTGCTCCGTTTATCAATTTAATAATTGTACAATTTTGTTTTTGTTGACACTTTTGAAACTTCATACACTTTCAACCACAAGGCCACATTTGTATCATCAATGTATAACTTGTGTATGTGCTTTTTTGATAATGCTTTTATTTTCGTTCGTTTGTTCGTTCGACAACATAATGTGGAGAAAACAGGTAAACATTCACAAAACTATGCAAGAGATAGACTAGAACTTGCAACACTCTTAACAATGCACTAACCACTAGTGAAGTCAAGTCAAATTGATTTTTATAGCGCTTTTCATCAAACAAATGATGTTTCAAAGCAGCTCTACAAAATCATGATGCATTTAGCAATTTAGAGCTGGGAGATTAATATATAGTTTACTTTTTTTTGAGAATGAGCAGTTGAGATTTGTTAACTTGTTCATACTGCTTAACGTGAGTGTACTACATGTATCCGGGTAAGGTTAGATATACATAGCAGTTGTATAATACGCTATATTAATGATTAATTCCTTATTAAATTTGATTTATTGGTAACACTTTACAATAAGGTTCATTAGTTAACGTTAGTTAATGTATTAACTAACATGAACTAACAATGAGAAATACATTTTTTTTTACAGTATTTGAAGAGTTCAGATGCAAAAGTGCCATTTGAAATTTTCGATAATTTGTATCAAGCTTGTATATTTAAGTTCAGTAATTTCACTTAAATGGCAATGAAGATTACCTATTAATTGTCATTTAAGTGAAATTACTGAACTTAAATATACAAGCTTGATAAAAATTACCATTCTAGAAGAAAATTTCAAATGGCACTTAAGGGCTTTTGCATCTAAACTCTTCATTTATTAATCTTTGTTAATGTTATTTAATTAAAATTCAGCTGATCATTGTTTGTTCATGTTAGTTCACAGTTAATGTTAACAAATGCAACATTTGATTGTAATAATGTATTAGTAAATGTTGATTAACAAATGCTGTAGAAGTATTGTTCATTATTAGTTCATGTTAATATGTTAACTAAGTTAACTAATGTAAACTAATGAACCTTATTGTAAAGTGTTACCGATTTATTAATTCAGGGCATATTGAGAATTATGGAACCTGTGAGGTTTTGTTTAATTTATAAAGGCCAAAGCACCAAACATGCAGACAGTATTACTTATCTAAACTTATCATACATTATCATATGCTAATGTAATTAGTTTTTTGGGATTTGTACAGTGTACGCAGACTCCAGTCACAATGAAAAATCTTCCTGATCTCATTCATTGCCTACCACATTAGTCTGAATTCAGAGCTGGATTATGGACCGCAATGGGACTCGAGGCCTCAGACTATCAGGGACTTCCAAAGCATCACGGCCAGAGACTTCCAAAGGAAAATGGCCCCTCAGAGCATAGTGTTAGCTGACCACTAAGGCCCCCTGGCTCCTCAGCATGGAGCACAAGATAAGGCCCCCGGCTACTATTTTTTAGTCAAGCAATATTAGCCCATCGAAACATTAATTTCATCATTTTTTAGCCTTGTCTCTTAAAGTGTGATAATGTGTCTGCCCCTGGGGGGTCTCCAAAGATGAAATGCCCAGGAGCCTCACAGAACCATGATCCAGCCCTGCATTTATTACTGCAGTTTCTAAAATAGCCTGAAGAGAGACATAGAGTACCTGTTCGATTTTTCATTGTAAAATGATGTTTGGAGCAGTCGACTAAAATTCAAACATTCATCAACATGCTGCAGTAGTAGGATTTAACGTTAAATCATTTCCGCACCAAAGGAAGCTGCCGTTTTCTACCGTTTTTGCCGTCTGGCAATCCATTTGCATCTTGCATGCGCTGTTAGGGTTAAGCATATACGACGAAAGGAATTATTACCATGCATTTGAATAGCATGTTGCAGTCTTTCTAGCCACCCCAGATTGATCGATTGCTTTGTTTATCGTTCATAAACCCATCTGTAATAAATCTATTTCCCCCCCTCTCCTTCTCGTTCCATTTATTTAGGCATAATTATGCATTAATTGACGCATGGCTGGTTCTGATTGTGTCAAACGATCCATGCATTTAGTTGGAGATGTACAGCACGCAGCCCAGATGCTCACAATGGGGAACGTGCTCATTAGCCGCCTGCTCCACAAAAGCCTCAATGACTTTCTTTTGTGTGTCTCTAGATGAGGGGAAAGGCTTACTCTACAGGGACTGAGTTATCCTGATGGAAAATAAAAGGTGAGCGGTGGTTATAATGTTCATCTAGACAAATGGTTGTGTGCCACCCCATTGTCTGGTCATATTGAGTTCTCCTGCCATGGCCTATATTATTAATTTATATGTGAGCGCTACACAATGTATAGATAATGGTTAACGCTTTTTAACCTGATGGATCGGACTGTGATTTTGTACATTTAAAATAAACCCAACTACTTGTTTCAAGACATTTCACTTATAAAGTTCAACCCCTTCTCTTATTATTAAGTCCTCGTCGCATTTTCCTACACTGTTGGAAGTCTGTTTCATCCTCTAAATAAAATAAAAGAAATAAAAAAGAATAGGACAAAATGTGCCTTTATTTCTTATTTTCTTAAAGTCACAGTTTCCAGATATTAAGTCACATCGAAGCCCGTTTTCGCAGACAGGACTTGGATTAAGTCAGTATTAGGCCTTAGTTCAATTAGGACATTTAAGTAGCTTTTATAAACGTGCTTAAGAAAAAAAATACTGGTGTGTATCTTGAGACAAAACAATGGCACTGACATATTGTAATGTCCCCCTGTAGTCATTAATTATATCCCTTAAAACTCCTATGTGATCACCAAAATGACTAATTTAAGAATTTTTTTTATTTATTTTTATTTTTTGTTGTAACAGCTCAAACATGTATTTTAGTCTGGGACTAGTTTTCTGTGAAACAGGGTTATAGTTGCAATTGTGAAATATAAATTTACAATTAGAAGTAAAATAAAATCACATTAAGAGATACAGTATGAAGTCACAATATGAGAAAGCAGTGATTGAGATATTATAAAGTTACATTATGAGAAACCAAGTCTCAATTGTGAGATATAAAGTTAAAATTTAGAATAGTCACATTTGGAGATGTAAAGTCACAATTACTGAATTAAGCAGCAATTGTGAGATATAAAGTTTAAATTATGAGAAACAAAGTTGCAATTTTTTTTTTTAAATGTGTGAATTGGGAGATAAATTCACATTGTGAGAATGTGAGATACAGTATGAAGTCACAATTACGAGAAATATAGCTGCAATTTGGAGAAAAAAAATGGTGCAATTGTAATATATAAAGTCACAATTACGGGAAACAAAGTTGCAATTGGGAGATATTCAGTCACATGATTTTAAAAGTCTCAATTTCGAGATATATAGACACATTGTGAGATACAAAGTTGCAATTGTGAATAATGTCGGAATTAGAAGAAATCGTCATTTTGCGAGATATGATCCCGAGTACAAGAAACAAAGCAGCAATTGTGAGATATAAAGATGCAAATTAAGAAAAAAAATTGCATTTGTGATATAAAGTCATATTGTAAGATATAAAATCATAATTACTTGAAACAAAGTTGCAATTGTGCGATATTAAGTCATATTGTGAATTGTAAAGTTGCAATTATCGGAAACAAAGTTGTGAGATATAATTCTGAGTCACATTGTGAGATAGAATGTTGGAACTTTTAAATATAACATTGAAATAGTCACATTGCGAGATATGGTCACAAGTACAAGAAACAAATCTGCAATTGTGAGATATTAAGTCACATTTTTTATTTTAAAATTGCAATTATTGGAAACAAAGTTGTGAGAGATCACAATTCCAAGAACTAATGTCCCAATTGCAAAAGTCTCAATTACTGTGTTTACCTTTTTATTTTTTATTTTTGTAGACACTCTCCCATTTTGTTAACAAACTGTCTGTCACTCTTTTCCAGCCTTTCATTGATTATGCCCACTGGAAGTGGTGCCCATACGGCCTGTACAAGCTAATAAAGTGGAGCTACTCTCCATGAAGAAATGTCTTGACCCTGAGTAACTGAATGATTAATGAGAAGTTGAGCGTTGCTGTTTTGATGTGGAGATGTAATGAGAGGGGATACGCTCACCTTGCCCTAGGCCTCGCTGGGAGGTAGATGGACCAGATGCACGTCCAATCCGATACCTCAGTCAATGTTTGGGTTTCTTTAAAGATGAATGCTCTACGAGACTGGATTCAAAATGCACACCTTCCCTCACGGGGAGTCAACATTATTTTGATCATAGAGCAAATATCAGCTTGTGCAGAGCTCATTTTAGAGCTGAATGCTAACAGGCAGATTTGGAAAATAATACTAATAATAGTGTTTTGGAAAGATTGTGAGTTTTGACAATCCCCAGTTAGTCTTGACCAGGGTGAAATTTGTTTGTGTGTGTGGTCACTAAGTGTTGTTTTCTATCTGAGCAAAAACTCAATCCCTGGATGGATGACCTCGCTTTACCCATGTGTCTATCAAATGTGCAGACACAACACAGACACAACAAGCTATGTTTGAGTGTGTGTGTGTGTGTGTGTGTGTGTGTGTGTGTGTGTGTGTGTGTGTGTGTGGGGGGTGCTTGTGAGCGTGCATTAAGGGCTTTCATTCTGACCTAGTTTGACTTGCCACTTGTGTTAGCTTCAAACCTACTGACCCCCGTCACCCAGAGTAAAGCTGCCTCTGTCACTGTCTGCATCAGTCAAGGCCGTGTTCAGTGCACATATACACAAACCTTTCACTGTCAGCCTTCAAGCCTCTGACCACAATTCTACCACAAACGGCAGACACAACAGCAACGTCATTCGCAGCGTACTGCTGTTTCATCAGAGAAAGTGAATACTGATGACATACTGATTCAGGTGTGTTTTTTTTTTTTTTTTTTTTTTTTTTTTTTTTTTGAATCAAGATCAAATGAGAAAAGAATCCCATCTGCAAAGAATAGTCATTTATTTCTCTTTAACTATCTGGCTATCTTCATCTTTCTGTTTTCATTTTGCAGTTGCAAGTTTCTTCACTGGCTTCACCTTTCCATCTTCCCATCTTAATTTTCCTACACCTAATTAAATTATCACTCCTGTTTACATTAACAAGCACTTTACTTCACTGACACCCAGCCAAATGCATGCTTAATGTGATTTACCTAAGCAGAACATGTTGCTGGAACAACATCTTGGAATAGCACTCGTTTCAGCCAATCAGATTGCATGTTTGGGCTTAGGGCTGCATTTATGGGTTTCAACAGCATTCTTTTCAACCTTTTACTGCCCTCTGATTTTGGGGTGCAAAGTACTTAAGTAACTGCATGTCCTTACTATATTTTTGTGTAGGGTTTTTTTTCTTTCTTTTTTTTTACTTATTGAAACTTGTACTTGTTAAAGCTGCAGTCCGTAGCTTTTTTGGGGTTAAAAATGATCCAAAATATATATTTGAGAAAATACATAACCAGCCAGTGTTCAAAACTATCTGCTTGCCTTAGCTCGATTCAAAGCGGTAAGCTTGTAATAATGTTTTTAATTCCAGTGGTACTGGTGGATTTCCGCGGGAGATGCAAGCATGTCTTTGCGTCATTACGTCACATCTGTACACATAAAGGAGTCTCGGCTAGTATAAGCTATAATGCGTGTGAGGATGCTGGAGGTGGAGATTTATAGCCTTTTCTCACTGCACTTGATATAATTAAACTTATCAATTTGATGGCGGATCCAGAAAGGTTCAAATGACAATCACCAGTGACAACTAGAGACTCACCCGCTGTAAAATGCAAAAGACTTCGTTCGGACTTCGGAGTGGCTACAGAAAAAAGAGACTGCAACCGGACCCATGCGAAAACAAGGATTCATATCGGAAGGACATTACATGTAATCACGCAATGCTGACATTGTTAACATTAACAATTTGAGAACAAAGTATAATTTTCACGGTTTTGCGTGATATGATAACTTATAAGCGATTGTTAGATTTAATCAGCGCAATTTACTGTCAGAACCAGAACAAAGGTGGATGTTTCTTACTAGTTCAGATGACATTTTCCGGTAAAAATTCTTATGTTGGTCATACTTCCAAAAATAATAATCTGTGATTCTGAATGACAGTATCCACACCGATGCGGTGACTAACAGCCTCACAGTCTCCTCAAACATTGTGTTCCTCCGTGCTGTGAGGTGTCGAGGCTGTTGAAGTACAACTCACGTAAAGTTGATAATTCCGCGAATAACTGCAATTGCAGATTTCGAACAGAGATGGCGACAAAGAGGAAAAAACGCCGGACTGCAGCTTTGAATACATTTTTTAGTAGATAATAATACATTTCACTCCTTACAATTTAATTTACAACTTTAAAGTACAACATGTATATTTCACTGATCATCAAGTCTTAAATATATCCTTTTACGAAAGACTTAGTTCACCAAAAAGGAAAAATCTGTCATTATTTACTCACCCTGGTGTTGTTCTAATGCCAGAGAGAGAGAGAGAGAGAGAGAAACTGTTACTTGCGCTCGTCCACATAAGGGTAGTGAATAGCGTTCAGCTTCAAGCTTTTAAAGAACAAGATGCAAAAGTGTCACAGAATAATATCTTTCATCTCATGGTGTATTTTCCTTTTTCTATAAAGTTCGAAGCTGGTTGCTATTTTCTGGCATTATATGGGCAAATGGGAGTAGAACCATTTCTCTGTTTATGGTCTGAAAGAGACAATGCCGTTTCAATGTAAAATATAATGATCATTTGTTCTTAAGAAGAGACATTCACCATAGATTATTTGACCTAAAGCAATGAGTGATCAGTCTAACTATATGTCAAACAATTAAAAAAATACTCCTTTAACTGAATTCATTGTTTAAAAAATTTGCATAACAGGTTTCAAGATATAGCTTTCAGTTTGACATGAGCTGCATCATAGATCCTTAAAGATCCCGTTTACACCAAGAACGATAACTATAAAGATACTATATTAGCGCTCACACCAGCGGATGATTTCGTTCTGTTTATTCTAAGTGCGTGCTTGTCTGTCACTTGTTAAATGCTCGATCTCTTTACAGTATGATGGATTCTGTTTGGCTGTCAATGTTTTTATCGTTCATCAGCTGGATAAAAACATTCTGAAAGTCATTCCAACGATATCATTTATCTTTGCCGTTATCGTTATAGCTGTGGTGTGATCTCTGCTATTCTTTAATATTGAGAACGATTTTTAGAACTATATCTTTATCGTTATCTTTATCGTCCTTGGTGTAAACTTGCCTTAAGTTGGAAGTTGGAACATTGAGAACATGAAAAATATCAGGTTTGAATAAGGTTAGGGCTGATTGTTCAATAAGATCGCTGTTACAGGACTTACAACGGATTTAATCCAAGATAATTTCCTACTTGGATAAATCATGTTGTGCCCAGTGGGCATAGTGTCACTTTTATAGCTCACTACATAAAATTGTCACTGTGTTTTACACAGATGTGCAGTATATATAAAGTATGACAGAAGATATTAACCCTTTTTTCATCGCATTTGGCGTTTGCGTGACTCTTTGTATGTCTTGAGGCAAGACATGACATTTGCGTGTGGTGTCCTACATGTTTGCCGTGTGCACTGTATGACATTCTTGTTTCTACATGTGCACAGAAAGTTTTCTACAAACTTCCTCATTCTATAGTTTTTTTCTCTTGTGTTTTTCTGTCTGGTTGGTTATGGTCATTAATCTTCCTCTAATTTCTGAGAGTTTACTGTAGTCGTGGGAGCAACTCTGCTCCTGTTTTTTAAGAAACCATTTCACCCAATTGCATCATAACTTTAGATAAGGGTCATTTCTCTGGCTCCCGGTATTCCCTGTGTCGCTGATGACTTTAGCCATTCATTAAAGTGACTTGACCTTCATCCATTAATAATCTGTGTGTCTGTCTGAAGCCCCAGCGTTGAACTCCTCCTGCTCTGGGTCAGTTTGGCGCAGACATTATGTGTACCAATATGTAAATTAGTCTACCTGGAAGGAGTTGTGAAATGAAAACATTTTCTTGTTTACTCAAGACTTCTAATATTTTTTTTAATACTTTGTGTTTACTGCAAGTGGAAGAATGGATATTATATTTCTTGATAATCTTGTTACTTATTATTGTTACTATGAAGACTCCATTGAGTTTTGACATGCTGTTAAAGCAAACCAGAGCAGATCTCCTGCGTTCATTTGCTGGAGGCCAGAAAATACCATCAGAGCAGGTTTAGTCAACAACTGTAGAACTTTATAAAATCATCCTGGAAAACCATATTAGTATTGATAAACAATTCAACCTAAAGTCATCTGTATAGAAGAAAATTAGATACCTAAGACAGAAGTATCATGTAATTGTTTTAAATTAAAAAGCAATATAAATTATTAGGGTTGTATAATTGTACTCACTCATGTTTTTAGTACAGTGCCATGTGATTGCGATCACTTCTTTTTCATATTGCACAGGCCTCGTCCACAACACCACAGTTCTGATGTAGTTTTCAGACAGTTACTTTGTAACATATGTAATGCATGCAGTGCTGTTGTGCAAGTGACATAGCAAGTCCGACTTCTATGATTATTTGACTATTTCTGTATGCATATTCCTGTAGCTCAAGCAGTAGAGCATAGACCAGGGGCGGACTAGGGCTAAAAAGTGGACCTGGACTGTTGTGCACACACCCCATCCACAGCACACCACACCATAAACCAGGGGTGGGGAACGTTGATCCTGGAGGGCCACTGTCCTGCAGAGTTTAGCTCCAACCCTAATCAAACACACCTGAAGCTAATCAAGGTCTTCAGGATTACTAAAGTTACAGGCAGCTGAATGTTTTTTTTCAGGGTTGGAGCTAAACTCTGCGGGACAGTGGCCCTCCAGGATCAACGTTCCCCACCCCTGCCATAAACCCACCAGCTCATTATGCATAGAGTAATTTTTAGTACCACTTACTAACGGAAAAATATAAAGCAATACAGAAATATAAATCTTTTTTTTTTTATGGAAATGCTTATCATCAACAATAAAAAGTAATCACGAAAAAGTAGTAAAAAAATAGGCCTAGTTTTTGACCCATAACCTTAATAAGGTTGTGACACCAAAAACTACTAGCCTAACTCATATTTCAAATATTGTCAAAGACAAGTAAACTCAGTAATAAAATAAGAAAAAATAATCTAATTAAGAGTAATGGCACAAATACAATAGAACAAACATAGAAATGAAATAAGCACTGCTTTTTATGTTTCGCAGGTAAGTCTAACAGTAATTTATTCTGGTAGAGAAAATTAATAAACAAATGTAAAATAGCACTTCATAGTCTTCATTGTATAAATTAAATATAGATTAATCCTTAAAGTTATTCAGTCAAGAGCAGTGAGTGATTTTTTTTTTCTTTCTTTGTCCCTTGTTTGATTAACATTAAAACAAAGATAGCCGCAGGTTTATTAGGCTCCTGTCATTTTAAGAGCTTCACTGATCCAATATACTCTTTTTAAAATGCATTTTATTTCTCAACCGTTAATGTTCACTTAAAATATAACAGACCATGTTAAAGTCCCCCTATTATAGATTTTTGAAAATTACCTTTCATGTAGAGTGTAACAGCTCTAAGTGAATGAAAACATCCTGCAAAGTTTTAAATCTGAAAGTTCACCGTATATAAAGTTATTCTCTTTCAAAAGAAACAGTCGACTCAGAGTCAATGAAATTAATCGTTCCCTTTTGAGGGAACTCGAACTGCGTTGATACGACACATTGGGGAACGCCCGCCAGCGTAGCGCCTCTGAAGCATGAATGAAACTAGGCCAATCGTGATTGGTGTTGTGTCATGACGTAACGTGACGGCATACACAGAAGCTTTGAAAGGGACGCCGGCACACACAAGCGTCAGCTTTCTGTTCTTCAGCAAGCGCTCTCTGTTGATGTGTCTGTCTTATTTGGTGTTGTCTGTCTCAAATATTTCACACAAGCACTATATATATAAGGAAAATGGCGAGTCAAAGCTACAAGCTGTGTGTGCATCCCTGCCCTCGCTACATCACGGGTGGGGACACACACCAATTGTTTGTACATTGTTTGGGAGCGCAGCACGCGCAGGCAGCTCTCGAGGGGGCTGCTTGTCCGGATTGTGAAGCTTTAACAATCCGGGTGCTGCGCTCTCGTCTGGCTATTTGAATGAGGATGGCCAGGCTCGCGAAGCCCGTGGTGTGGGTCCCGCGTCCGTTGAGGTGGCGCGGCGGCGTTCATCATGGGGCTTGCAAATAGATCTGGCAAGGAATCTTGAGACTGCCGAGGCACTTTCTCAGGATTCCTCTGGCAGTTCCGATGTTCTCCTGCCTCTTGCGGAAGCCCACAAGCGGAGAACCCGATGCTCGAGCTGTCTGCTTCCGAGAAAGCGGACGTGCTCAGCATCAAGGGCTGGGATTATGGAGATGACTCGCCACTCCATGTCTCCGCATATCAGGAGCTGGTGGAGGTTGTTTCTTGCGCTGTGGACCAGTTAAACATCAGCTGGCCACGTGAAAGGCAGGAAGCGCAGACAAAAAGTAAATTAGATGAGCGCTTCATGTAGCGTAGAGAACAACCTCAGCGTTTGCCGTTCTTTCCCGATTTACATAACAAGTTGAATGTATCGTGGAACAAGCCTTATTCCTCTCGTATTTCCAACCCCCCAGTATTAGATTACAGCAATATTGTGGGGGCGAGAAAGAACGGTTATGGGATGATAAATCTAAGAATTCTGCCACAGCCATCCACCAGTGCCACAGCCATCCATCCATTCTTTTTCCTCAAGAGGCTGGTTCCCTTGGTAAAATATTTCGATGTTTGGAAAAACCTAACTAATATTTCTCAGTGGGTTCTGCGCTCCATTCAAAAAGGGTACAGACTGGTACAGACCGCCCACCGAAATTCAATGGGGTGGTTTGGACTGCAGTCGACCCAGAGCAGGATTCTCCCTGTTGGTAAAGGAGGGCATAGAACGTGTTCCTCCACCGGACAGGGAGTCTGGGTTTTACAGCCGCTGCTTCATAGTTCCCAAGAAGGATGGGGGGGTTGCGTCCAATATTAGATCTGAGGCACTTAAATCGTTCTCTGAGGAGGTTCAGGTTCAAGATGCTAATGATTCCCATCATAGTGAATCAAATTCAATCCGAGGATTGGTTTGTCACGATAGATCTGAAGGACGCATATTTCCACATTTCCATCCTTCCATCTCACAGGAAGTTCCTGAAGTTCGCTTTTGGGGGCGGCGAAGCGTTCTAATGTCAGGTTCTTCCGTACGGCTTAGCACTCTCCTCTCGCACATTTACCAAATGCATGGATGCAGTTCTAGCTCCGCTGAGGCTTCAGGGTATCAGGGTGCTAAATTATATTGATGACTGGCTTATTATGGCCCAGTCACAAGAGCTGGCGGTTCGGCATCGAGATGTCGTCCTTGCCCTTATCCAGAGCCTGGGGTTGAGACTCAATATGAAAAAAATCATGTTGGCACCAGCCCAGAGAACCACGTTCCTGGGAGTGGTGTGGTACTCGGTCACGATGCGGCACAATTTTCTCCTGCACGGATTGAGTCCATCCTGGCGACGGTGACCAGGATAAAGCTAGGCCAAGCCATTACTATAAAGCATTTAAGAGAGTGTTGGGGCACATGGCAGCAGCGTCCAACGTCATTCTATTCGGTCTGCTGCACATGAGGGCCCTGCAGTGGTGGTTGAAAACCAAGGGGTTTTCCCCCGAGGGGGAACCCGTTCCGCATGATCAGGGTTATGCGCAGATGCCTTTGTTCCCTATCTATGTGGAAGAAAATGTTGGTTTCTATCTATGTTGGTTTCTGTCCCAAGGTCCTGTGTTGGGAGCATCATTTCGACAGACGCCTCCCTCACGGGCTGGGGCGCGGTCACGGACGGCCGATTTATGAGAGGTCTATGGCAGGACCATCATTCCTCCTGGCACATAAATTGCCTGGAAATGTTGGCGGTGTTCCGAGCTCTAAGGAGTTTCCTACCAGACCTCATAGGTCAACACTTCCTTGTGAGGTCAGACAATACGTCAGTGGTGCCCTATATAAATCATCAGGGGGGTCTGAGATCCCGCCCTCTATGCAAACTGGCGCATCAGATCCTCCTGTGGTCCCAGGGGAGACTGTGGTCTCTCAGAGCAACATACATCCCAGGGGATCAAAATCAGGGAGCAGACATCCTGTCAAGGCAGGGGCTGAGGCCCGGGGAATGGAGACTCCACCCCGAGGTGGTGGAATCGATATGTCAGTGGTTCGGCCCAGTGGAAGTGAATCTATTTGCGTCTCGAGAGACGACACACTTCCCACTGTGGTTCTCCCTCACGCATTCAGCCCCGCTGGGGTTGGATGCCATGGTGCAGACGTGGCCGAGGCTGCGTCTGTACGCTTTTCCCCGATCACTCTGCTCCCGGGAGTTCTAGAGAGGGTCCGTCGCGACAGGACCAGTCTACTACTAGTAGCCCCGTTGTGGCCGCCCTGAGTGTGGTTCTCCGACATAATATCACTCCTATTAGGCCCTTCATGGGAGATTTCCATCAGGAGGGACCTCCTGACGCAGGCAGAAGGCTCAATATTTCACCCTCGGCCAGAGCTATTGAAACTGTGGGTCTGGCCCCTGAGGGGGCACAGTACTGAGAAGCCGGCCTATCAGTAGTAGTCGTTGAGACCATATTTGGCTCTAGAGCTCCATATTTGGCTCTAGAGCTCCCTCCACGAGGAAATTGTACGGCTTAAATGCAATGTTTTCATAGCATTTCTCATCCTCCAAGCCGCGGGGCTATCTCATAATGTACCTCAAACTGAGTAGCATATCACTGAGAAACGTCCTGCTCGAGTCGTCCTTGCGATGGAGGTTCGGGTTGAATAACTAGTTCTAACAATGTTTCGTCATCGGACTCGCGCTCGGATTGATATGGTAAAATCGACAAGGCATTGTTCGTTACTTCGTTACGGTGTAGGAAGCCTCAGGACAAGCAAAGCTGACGTTGTTATGGCAATGGGATTTTTTGTTTTCAACATGTGCGCTGTACGCGGTAGACGAATCACAACAGACTGAGCTGTCTGACCAATCAGAGCAGAGTAGCTCACGGAAAGGAGGGATTTAGAGAGATTGATTCATCTGATGAGACGTTTGAGAATCATTGAAAATGTGGTGATGTGCAAATGTATATTATGAGAAAATTAAACCGTTTTTTTACCTTTGATGCATGTAAACCTGTTGTTGGAGACTCCGAAACTTAATAGGGGCACTTTAAATAAGATGCACGCCGAGACTAACATTTTTTTACGTAATTTATGTCCGTTCAAGTGCAAGAAGACGTGAAAGAGAGCTCAATTCAGCATCTGCACGCTGTCTGAGAAACAGCTTTCTGTGTGCGTGCTTCGGATGTGCATTGCGCACACAAAACTTATCATGCTATTGACAATCTTTTTGCTATTGGGCAAGTGACAGTTGGTAAATAATTGCTGTATTGTCTCGTCATGTTCAGCTGCTTACATCTTACCTTGCGTTCTTTAAGCGGTAAAAAGTGCCGCAGTGTTCAGCTTCTGTGAACAGTAAACCCCACCTTCTTTCGATTTGATTGGCTATCTCAAACATTTTGACATTGACAAACACTTTTAGACCTCTGAACTGAGCCTGGGCACGCTAAATAGTAAATTTACTGTAATTCATTCTTATATATTTACATAGCAATGGGTCGGCCCACTGGGTAAAAACTAAACCATTCAGGGTAGTACCATATTACATTTTTGACGGGCATGAAAACGTGGCTGTGAAAGATAGAATTACAGTGCGTTCAATGGATTGTACTCTTGTTCCATACCACAAACTGACGAAATATCTTTCCAAAAAAAAAAAAAAAAAACTTTTAGTAGACAAAAACTCAATTTTTCCATTTTAAAACTTGTCAGTTGTGAAAATTACATGATATAGGACCTTTATACAGTGAGTGCCATTGTAAAGACTGTACGTCTATTGCTCACAGTCTCGTTTTCATCCGCGATGAGTTAAAAAAGGCTTAGGTTAAACTAGCCTGACTAAGATTTGTGGCGCTAAAAACACTTAGGTCATGGGTTCGATTCCCAGGGAATGCATGAACCAATAAAGTGTATACCTTGAATTCAATGTAAGGCACTCTGGATAAAAGTGTCTGCCAAATGCATAAATGTAAATGGCTATTTGCAAGATCTGATCCTCATGTGAATGCATTCAAAGCCGCTGTCTGGAAAATGTTCCATGAATCTTAAATTCCAAGACCCTGTATACCCTGCCGAAACACACTTGGCCCATGTATATGACCCAGTAAGGAGGATTTCTGAGTATGGCTAAATAACTGCCTTTTGGAGAGGTGCTTTTTGGCTGACATCTCTTGAAATTGCCTCCTCATGTCTTTCTTATCAAATTCAAAAGTCCTTTCCTAGAGATTTTCTTGCAAAAAGCAGCCAACCAGATTTCCTTGCCAAATTGCAGGCTCCATGCTTTTTAAATCAGGGCAAAATGTCATGCACTTATTTATTTATTAAACATTTTTTGGATCCCTACTGTAGTTTTATTGACTGGCTTTTATGTTATCAGAGCTGCACAGCCTGTCTGCAACCCTCTGGAGGCATCAGGCGTTTGGGCAGACACTCTCAGGTACAATGCGGGCTGGCCCAGACAGTTCAATCAAATAATTATGGAGCTTTGCCCACTCTTAGCATGAGCTAATGAATGGAAATGACTGATTTGTATGCGGTCTGTATGCATGGCTTAAGTAGTACTGACCTGATAAGTACTAAAGCCCTCGCCCCGCGGTGATGAACTTCTTTCACACTGGGTGAAGATGGAAGCATTGTTTGAATGAATGTGCTCCGAGGCCGGTCTGCTTTTACAGGAATTTTAAACAGTACCTCTGAAAGGTGCACATCAGTAATAATACTTACTGCTGAAATAACGTCTGGAAACATGTCGGAGCTCTGCCGCTGGGATTTGAAGCGAATGCTGCGTCGTGTTTAACTTTTGAAGTATATGCATTGCCATAAATTACATTCAAAGAGGTCACCGAGTTTTCTTGGAAGTGCTCCATAATCATTACCATAGTACACAGAGCTCAGATGACCTTTTTAAAACCGTGGATAGTTTGCCCTCGTTTGTCAGAAGGAAACCAAATAACGGTTCCCTCTTGAAGCCATCTCAAACCTAGAGCTCTATTGAATGACCTCTGACCTTTTGAAATGTTATAATCACCCAGCAGAGCAAATCAGAGACTAAAAAAGAAAAAAATGGTCTTCTGGGATTTGGATATCTGATGCGCCGCTGCAATCAGGGCTGGTTGCAGTCAAAGCCACAAGTGCTGCATTGACCCTACTCACAGAACTAATGCTATGCAGAGAAGCCAGACTATTTTTAGAAACAAGGACACATAGTAGTGAACGTATTACTGGCCCCTGCGTACATCTGCTGCAGAGAGCAGACATAATCATGCAGTGTCAAAGGATGTTTTCAGAAAAATATCTTGGATTTTCATAATTCAGTAGTTTAATACAGTTCTTATCAATTCCTATAGCACATGCTATAAGTTCATTCCAAAATAATTCAGAATAAAATTATGACCTATAATAATGAGTCCTTTTGGAGGACAAAAATGTAAAGTTTGTTATAAATTGTTTGCCTCTTATTTTAAAATATTTAATTCACAAATGTAACATTTTGAAAACAGCACCCAACCTTATTGGCTTACAAAGGAGTCGTGGCCTTAAAAAGTTATGAAAATTTATAAAACCAATAAATTATATGATTTTGGATAACAGTTTTTTAAACCCCTACCATATAATAATAATAATAATAATATCTGTTGTGGTAAGTATATATTATTAATAATTGTCAGTCTATAATGACTTGTTGCCTGCAATGTTCTGTTTTTTGAATGCAAAACATGATATGTTTATTATTACAATGAAATATTTATAATATTATTTATATATAACTAAATATTACCATGTATATCAGTTCGCTAGATGGTCATCTACCAAAACATTGCAAATAATTTGTTGTTTTTCTAGTAGTTGTGCATCTTCAAATTGGCGCTAATTTTAAAGTGAAAGTAAAATGCGCATGGCTGCACAGGCATTCATAATATTGCGTGTGCACTGGTGAACAGCAGAGCGTTTCTTTGGAAGCTCAACTTCCATAGGAATTAATTGAAAATGCTCGCTCTGCTCCGCACCGTTATGAATGGCCGTGTGAATTTTACTTTCGCTTTCTGGCCAGAAACCTTGATGTTTAAACTTGTTTTTTGTTATAACCACTGTCTGCGGTAAAACCATGAAGGCGGCATATTTGGTGTAGCCTATTTCATTTCATTTAAATTATTTTAAGAAGACACGAAAGGGAACACATTTCAGTATTTGTGCACATCATGAGAGGCAGCTATCTGTATTGTATAGAATTGTACTTATTTCATATGAGTTTTAGCTGTACTGATGCATGCTGAAAGGTAGTTGAGATATGCCCTGAATTCAACTGTGCTTCACACCTTTCCTGTGGTTTTACATGCACATACTGGCTTTTTTAGGGAGGAAGTTTGTATTACCTCGTTCTTTAAAGAGAGTGTGTATATTTGTGTGTGTTTACGTGTGTCTGAAAGTGTCTGTGCATGTTTGTGGGTATTTATGCAAGTGCATGTGTGAGTGTGTGTTTGTGGTTTACTGGTTTGAACCATAGATGGACAGTTAGATAAGCCCCTCCTGTTGACACAAGGGTGAGCATCTCAAACACACAGTTAGTCAGATAAGTCCCTCATGTCAGCAGGAAGCTAAAGAGAGAACACACTGACATAATGGCAGTTGGGGGTGCACTGTCTCACTCCTAAACAGAGATAATCTAACTGAAAACAGACGCGTATGGGTCAAGGCCAGGGATACTTACCATAATGAATAATAATCAGTCCTGAGCTGCATGTTAAACAGCTGAAAATAAAGTTTTAAATGAGATCAGATTCTTTCGTAATAGGCTGTTTGTGTTTGTGAGGATTATGCAGTGCAAAATGGGGTGTGAATGGCACATACAATGTGTGATATAGTTCACTGTGGACCAGCTAGACTTTTCCCAGCCAAGTTTAGGGCATCATATCATGAGGAATCATTTTTCCTCTGTATTTTTGAGATAAGTGTTATGTGTTTTGAGTTTTGTAACATTCAAACATTTTTGTTTTTATTGAAACTAAGCTGTAAAAGAGTATCATGTAATGCTTCTACAAATTTCTGGCATGGTGTGTAGCACCTACAGCTCTGCATATGCTTCTGAACAATCCCAACATCAGGAAAGAGCAGCAGAAGTTCATTTGTAGCAAGATCCCAGATCATTTCAGTGTTATCTTAACAGTTTGAGCAGAACATTTCAGCACAGAATGTTTTGTCACAGTGTAATTCGGTCTTTGAAAAAGGGTGTGATTTAGAGGACAGTGCAGTTAAAAACAGTACATTGGATTTGACAGTATAGGGTTGGATTTCGTTTTAATTTGATCAATTCCAATTCTTCATATCGATTCCGATTCTTAAAGTATAATAATAAAAAATAACTCAAACATTTATTTATCAAACATATTTAATCTGTCTCTTTGCAAACCATTCTTTTGCAGCTGAATACCATTAACAAAAAAGAATACTTACAGTAACGTTTTACACAAGGTTTTAACAAAACCACAGCAAAAAACAACTAGACTAACTAATATAAATTTCAAACATTTTTAATGGCAAGTATAACAAATTAATAGCACAAATTAATACAACTGAACAAATATTTTTTTTATATAAATTAAAAATGTAAAAAATAAATTAATCCTCATTATTAAAGGTGCAAAATGTATTCAGCCAAGATCAGTGAATGATTTTCGTTTTCTTTTGTTCTTTATTTACAAAAGAATGACACTGAAGGCAGCATGTTTATTAGGCTGCTGTCTAAGGCCTTTTCCACACTAATACGTTTTCGTTTGAAAACGCAACCTTTTCTCTCCGGTTTGAGAGACGGCGTTTAAACTAAGCTCCAAAGTGCATGAATTTGAAAACGGCGTTTTTCGCGTTGTAGTGCGGACTGTGAAAACAGAGGTTTTTTTTTAAAACTATGATTAGTCTGATTAACTAAGTTTAGTCATGTGTCATGTTTATACCAGTATTGTGCCGGTTATGTGCTATTCACTGCTATTACTTGGCACACTCTATCATAGTCCTGAAAAGATGACACAAAAATTCACTCGCATTTGCTGTCCTGCGGCAAGACATGAGAACAGTCGTGTTTTAGACCAAACATAATGGTGAGTGAGTGCTATAACCTGACGCATGAGTGAATGGTGAGATATTTTGCGAAATAAAATGATCCTGCCAGAAGAATTGCGTGATAACTTGATTTGGCTATGTCTTGTTCTGTCATCTCAATGAGCTTTTATGAGGGTTTAGGCATGGTGAATTTAGCGTTTTCCGACATTTCAGTGTGGATGAGAAACTTTTGGAAAACATTAGTGTGGACGGAGAGCGTTTTGACATGAAAACTTTGTGTTTTTAAAGTTTGCGTAACACGGTGTCGTGTTAGTGGCCCCAAGTTAATAACTAATGATCGTTGCGACAGAAGAGAATCAATCAAAACTAACTTTAACTGGAAAATAACTTTATTTTAGAGCTGCCATAAAGCCAAAACAATCTGTTACTTTAATTTATTATTTACCTATTATCACTGTAAAGCCGCTTTGGAACAATCTACATTGTTAAAAGCACTATATAAATGATGACTTAACTTGACTTAAACCTGCTTGACGCACAAGAACGAACCTCATTGGTTCTCGCACATCAAGCGAACATGATTGAGCTTCCGTTTTTCCATATGTGTGCATTGATGAATGTTTATACTTGAATAAAAGCCTAAATTCAATCTGTTCAGCGTATAAAGCGATCGTGTCTCTTCAGGAAATCTGGACTAAACCACTAATTTCATATGGATTAGTTTTACAATATCTTTATGAACTGTTTGAAGTCTGAAGTGGTAGTTGCGTAGCTATCAATGGAGGGATAGAAATCTCAGATTTCATTAAAAAGATCTTCATTTGTATTCCGAAGAAAGTCTCAACATGACAACATGAGGGTGAGTAAATGATGACAGAATTTTCATTTTTGGGTGAACTATCCCTTTAACTGCATTTTTCAATTTAGCTTCACAGTAAACAAGCTATTTAAAATGATCACATTACAGCTGATCGAGCTTATGCAATAATCAAATGTGCTCCGTCCTCATCCTAGCATACAGTGTGTGTCTCGAAATAAGATCTGTGTTCTTCTGATTTAGTTAAATGCTGCATTTCAACACTTCTTTTAGACTGAATCAAGGTTTTTTTATTTAATGCTTTTGAAGTAGGCCTATTTGCAAATAATATTATATCTTAATCAAATGCCATGATAAAAACTGTTAATGTTTGTCTCGTCACATTCCATTATGAATTATATGAATCAGGTAAACGATAGCATTTTCATTTAAAACTCTGATAATTGACTAAAAGTCAAAGACCAGTCTAAGAATACCACTTATAAAACTTGTTGTCATTCTAACAACAAACAAAGCGGTGTGCTTTTGGAGTGCAGCAGAGCAGCATCAAAAATACTAATTTTGTTTTGTTTTCCAGATTAAATAGGTTGCTTATACAGTAGATCGCTTAAATAGTAATACCATCGTTTTATAAATGTATTAAGATATTCTCTACTTAAATGGTGAGATGTATTTAGCTGTTTTTTTATTTGGAGTTTGTAGTGTATGAAGGTAATATGATGCCATAAAGAATCGCATGCGCAGTGTAAGATTTGTGAAAGTGTACATAAGATTGCAAGCGTAAATTAAATTTGCGTGTGAAAGAGAATTATTTGTAAAGGTGTAAATTGCCTTTCAAGTGTAAGAAAAAAATATTTGCTGCATTTAACTGTTATTCGTAAGTGTAATGCATGTGAAACTGCAGCTCCATGCTTACACAAAATAAATAGGATCTGTATTCTTCTGACTTCCATTTTTCCGCGCTTACACTTTTGGCACGTTTTTTTCCCGCACAAATACGGCCAAAAGCACTGCAAACAATTTGCAACCGAAAACAACAGAGTCAGGAACTGCAAAACAGATTGATCGTGTAAAATGAAATTTTGTGTAAAAAAATTAACTGTTGCAAATGTCTAAATGACTTGTGTGCATGAGGCAAAAAAGTTCCCGAAATAACCCGATTTGTACAGTTGCGTCTTTATTTTAGCTGCGCTTACAGTTTTGGCATGATTCTCTCACTCACTGAGTTTTGCAAGCCCGAAGAGGAGGGTGGGTCCATCTTCTTCATGTAGCCAATCAAAAGAGCTTCTCGCTGACTCTCGTTTTACTCTTATCTGATTAGCCGCTTGCAGTGCTTTTGGCCGTATTTGTGCGGAAAAAAAAGTGGCAAAAGTGTAAGCGCGGAAAAATGGAAGTCAGAAGTAGGGGTCGACCGATTATCGGCCTGGCCGATTATCGGCGCCAATATTAAGCATTTTTATGGTTATCGGTATCGGCCATTTTCAAAACCGATTTGCCCGATAAAATAATTTTATTTTGAAATGCGCTATATTTGGCTCTGACGCAGCCACCTTTGTCGGAACTCACCACTCTGTAGACTAGACTATTGTCCCCGCACATCTGATTTGTTGGGAGTCACGAGTCAGGTCAGTACAAATCAAACCGCAAAAAGGCTATTTAAATATGAATCCTGCGTGTCTCTAACATTAAATGAATGGCGCAGACGCGTGATTTCAGTTACCACACACACACACACACACACACACACTGGAGCACGCGTGACGCTTGCGCTGTTTTCAGCCTCAGCCGCATCATTATATGAGGACATGATTGCATAAACATCATCTCCAGAGCCGCTTAGTCACTTCATGAGCTTTTTAATGCTTCAACTGAGAAAAGTTATCGACATATCATAAACACACAGAAACTCAAAGATCTCCACGGCAACCCGTCAAAATAAAAGTTCGGTTTTTCACAAGGCCCTAAAAATTAAATTTTTGTTAAACTGAAAATATATTGAATACGTTTGAAAAAGAAATGCTTTTTGATTACTAAAATTTTATTTAAAAATTAAAATAGAGTCTTTAAGTTTTACAAAATGTTTACAGAATGCTGATGGGTGCTCCCTGCACTTTTTACAAGTTATTATTATTATTATTATTAATAACAGTTCTCAGATTCAAAGATTATGTTTAAAATCATTTAAAGAAAGTATTTGTCAAAACCCTTTGTTATTCTTAATTTTGACATTAATTTACAGTTTTACACCAGACATAGCTATAATATATATATATATATATATATATCGGTTCAAAATATCGGTTATCGGTCTATTTGATCTGTAATAATCGGTATCGGCATCGGCCCTGAAAATCACATATCGGTCGACCCCTAGTCAGAAGACTACAGATCCTATTTATTTTGCGTAAGCATGAAGCTGCAGTTTCACAATACATTACACCTACGAATAACAGTAAAATGCTGCAAATATTTTTTTCTTACACTTGAAAGGTGATTTACACCTTTACAAATCTTCCCTTGCACACGCAAATTTCATTTACGCTTGCAATCTTATGTACACTTTCACAAATCTTACCCTGCGCATGCGATTCTTTATGGCATCATATTACCTTCATAGTAGTGTATCTAAATACTATTTTAGAGTAACTTGTCTGGTTTAGCTTTAAATTATGAGTAGCTTGTATAGTTTTCCCAACACTGGGTAGCCTATATGACCCCTTTAATCTACAAACAAGAACCCTGAAAAACAAATCAGTGAGGAAATAGTAATGGGCTTCAGAGTTGTCAACGATTTCCACAACTTTTTGTGCATTAAACTTGTTTTTTTCATAGCCTTTTCTTTATTCTCAATAACCTCTATTACCCATACTGTCTCACATCTGGAGAACATTTCCCTGCCTCACCATGGCCCTGTTAAACACAATCTGTAATCCGTTTTTTTCCTTCCTCTCTCTTCCTCCCTTCTCTGTTTTTCTCTCTTTCTCTCTCTCTCTCCCTCTCTCTCTCTCTCTCTCTCTCTCTCTCTCTCTCTCTCTCTCTCTCTCTCTCTCTCTCTCTCTCTTTCTCTCTCTCTCTCCCTCTCTCTCTCTCTCTCTCTCTCTCTTTCCCTTCAACTTCCTCCTCAGTTTCTGTGACAGGCATATGTTAGGGTGGAGAATCCGTGTGCTTCGCAGACGTGCTGGACACTTTTTCAAGGCATGAAATGGCACCTTCTCAAATGAGTCAGGAAACTGTGCTTCATACTTCTCACAGGCCTTGGGTCTCTTTGTTTGTCAGGCTTTTCTCAAGCTTGCTGTAAGTCAGCTGTTGGTGTTTAGTATGTTTCTCCAAAACAAACCGTGCATCTGGAAATCTTTTAATCAAGCTTGTGTGCGCACTGAGAACTTCAGCCTGTCACAGCTAACCCTTAAAGGGACAGTCCACCCAAGAATGTGTGTGTGTGTGTGTGTGTGTGTGTGTGCATTTGCTTTTATTGTACATTTTTGTCGGACTTGGCACTAGTGTTTGTCTTTGACCTGGAAAAGGTTTGCCGTTTTCCTCTGGAACTGTTTTACATTAGGGTCTAAATGGTACAGCTGTTAGGACTATCATGGGTTTAATCAACGCAAAAGAGGTTTTCTTAGGCTTTCAAACATGAAGCTTGCGTGACTCCACTTGTTATTTAACAGCATCAACCCTGACACACACACACAAGTTTGTGTCAGTTAATAGCTTTCCAACACGTCACGATCTGAAGATTATTCTCTCTAACAGAACACTTTGCAGCTGCACTTGCAGCGCTGCACATAAGCCACTGTATCTCATGTACACAAACTGTTCTCTGAGTAGCTGTCAAAATACACACTGAAGGATTTAAGTGAGACTTTGCTTGTATTAAAGAATGAATCAACATGCACAGGTTTATTTCAACTCACTGAAACATCATGCAGGGTAAAGCGAAAGCTGCCTCTTATCCTGCACTGTACACACATAATATGAGTGTGTACACTTGCTTCTTTAAGGGTCAAATTTTAGAAAATGGACTAATCACACAAATTCAGCAAGTGATTGATACTCTGATATACCACTGTGACTGAATGAATAGGCAAATTTAATTTGTAGTTGTGCATTGTATTTATAGTTTGAGTGTTTGATTTCTAAATGACTCTTGAACAACCAATGCTCATTGCACTGCTCATTGTGGAAAAAACATTTGTATTAACGTTTATGGGGTTTGTTTCCCCTCATATCTTTATTCTTTAAAGTACCACTGCTCCATGTAATTATAGTAAAGTAATAATAATTATTCAAATTAATAATAATGCTCCCTATAATGATTTTATTGTTTTATGTTTTGTTGTTAGTATTAATACAATAATAATAAAATAGAAAAATAAACCATTTAATGATTTCAAACCATTTCAAACTTTTAATGAAGGCTGCATTTACATTACAACACTGTGTGCACACCGAAGTGAATGTTGGACTATTGATTAGACACGGATTTTATAATAGTATGTATGCTGCAGTGCTATGCTGTACATTAAACAAGGCAGAGTATTTGAATTCAGCTTAATGAGAAACATATGCAGCTTGACACCACCGCTAAAGCATTCAGGCGTTCTACATACAGTTGCTGAGCTCATACCGCTCTCTCTCTCTCTCTCTCTCTCTCTCTCTCTCTCTCTCTCACTGTCACACTATACTGAGATATCCTATTCAAGCATCACGCCAATCAGACGCTGTCAGGGATATTATGAAGTGAGTTTGTGTGAGCCCCTAGTGCCTCAATCAGATATGCAGACTTGATATCTTTACTCGGGCTGGTTATTGTTTCACTATAGCTCACCAGAGTCAGGTCAGGTAATCTCTCTTAGTGAATTGGTTCGCCCATACAGTATCAGCACACACACACACACACACACACACACACACCAAATTATGTTACAGTGTATGCAAACAGGGTCCACCTGCAGGCCGTTTTAATGGCACAGCTCACAACAGAGACAGGCAAAGCTCTTGCCTTGAGAATTCAGAGCCCTGTTTTGTCAGTCATTCAGTGTGTGTGGCTTCACCAGAGACTCAATCAACACAATGTTTGAGAGCATCCCAGTCTGATTGATCATGACACCTGGAACTGTAGCTTAACTCTTTTCCCGCCAGCATTTTTTATTTATTTTTTAAGTTGCCTGTCACCCCTGGCATTTTTGATAATTTTCACAAATTTCTCATGGCCCCAGAATATCTTGTTGTATGAATATCTGAAAATACAATGTATAAAAAGAAAGAACAGAGCCTCTGCTTTTAAACCACAACAACGAAAAAAAAAAAAAAAAAGTATTCTATCTTAATGCATTGGGTTTTTTTTTTTTAGCATTAGTGGGTAAGTTTCATAAAAAAAGCAAAAAAATTGCAAAAAGCTGAGAAAAACCCGTTTTTGTCAGGACGATGATAACAACAGATGAAGACCATCAACAACCCTAAGGTTTCACAGTCCTATAGCTCATCCTGGGTCGACATTTCATACAGTAACATTAGGCTGTTTTGATTTATAAGCTGTTTAATGATGATCATTCAGTACTATTTCAGAAGATGTGTAATAGCATCCCCTACCGTATAACAGTGAAAACACGGAAAGAGGTAATGGCAGGGAAAGAGTTAACTGTAAAACGTTATTGTAATTTTATCTATAAAAGACTGTAAAAATGCGACGGTAAAAACCTGTTAATTGGTTAACAGTAAGTTCAGTTTTATATACGGAGAAAAAGTGTAATAGATCTAACCTTAACCGTATCTGTAACAAGGTTTAAAGGATCAGGGAAGGAGGAGCCAGGAACCGACAAACAATCAAAGAGTTTAAAGTTTAATCATAAAATAAACAAACAACAAAAGGAAAGGAAAGCTGCAGCCCCTCATTGACGACTGCCGCATATACACATAAACTAAACAACATACATGGTACAGGTCTGGTCCTATCTCGTCTTGCACTGTTGTCACTCCTCCTCTTATCCTTCTGGAGCTCCTCCGTGGGTCTCGAGATAAAATTAGCTCATTAGCACTCGCGCCACCGGCCTTGCTCCTTTCCCATGGCTCTCGGCCCCACCCTGCTTGCCACATACGCCCCTCGCAGACCGAGGGTACCCTCGAGACTGCGCTCTCCTCCCCCCATCACGGCGGCCTAAGCACCTGGGGTAAGGACAGACTGGGTGAGAGAAAAGGAGACTAAAGGATGAGGAGAGGCTGTGATGAGAGATGGGAGACAGGGGGGAAAAAAAGATAATACATTTCTTGGTCCAGTTCCCAAAACGCACTGCCATCCGGTCCTCCACCAGCTGGGTGAACTCCTTCACGATGCCTGGTGGTGGTGCTGGATACCCCTCGGTGGACGGCCCACTAACTCCTCAGACGGCTGGTGGTCGATGACGGCTCCTCCGGCTTCGGGCAGCTGGCAGCTCCTGCCCATCATGGTGGACAGTAGCAGGCTCCGACCTCAGGCTCTTTGGCAGCTCTTTCCGCCTTCTTCCTGGGTTTCGGCACCAATGTAACAATGTTCAAGGCTCAGGGAAGGAGGTGGTGTGAACCGGCACACGTTTAACATAAAACTTTAATCCAAAAATAAACGAACAACAAAACAAAAGTAAAGCGGTAGCCTCTCACCGACGACTGCCACATATAAACATAAAGAAAAGATAAATTCCAGGTCTGGTCCTCTCTTGTCTTGCACTGTCGTCACTCCTCTTTTTATCCTTCCGGAGCTCCTCCGTGGGACTCGAGATCGGTGTGGCGCAGGTGAAGCTCATTAACACTCGCACCACCGGGCTTGCTCCATTCCCACGGCCCTCGGCCCCACCCTGCTTGCCACAGTATCATTTTACAGTAAAATACTGTTAAATGTAATTTTTTTTTATTTAAAAAGTACAAATCATCTTATAGTTTACAGTGAAAGCCGTAAACTGACATTTCCAGAATTCTCTGTCACATTTGTGTTTTTTTATTTTATTTTATTTATATGCATTATATTTACATTAACTTGTGGAAAAGCTACTTGTGATGAACTTTGATAAATCATCATGTGGTTTTCTCTTTATCACCAGTGTTAATATGGTTGATGTCCGTATATGTTAAAATTACAAAACAGATTTAAGTCGCTACATGGCCTTGCTAATTCAGCAGAAAATGGCTTGTTGGATTTACCAGTTTAAAGAACTGGGTTGTTCTGTAAATGGTCAAATTTTTACTGTATTTTTACTGAATTATTCTGGCAATCACAGCTGCAAGTTTTTTTTTCCCCTGTAAAAACGACTGATTTTGTTATGAAAAAATATGCATTTTAAGTCTATAATTTGGGGTTACACAAACACTGTTTAAGGTAGGGATTTATGACTCACTTTTTTTATAGCTTCACGTCTTTGTCTTGTTTCTTTCACTTTTTCTCAAGTTGTCTATGGCACCAAATGAAATCACAATAATACTGATTGTTTCTTAACATGCCTCTCAAATACTACTCCTACCATTGTTCAATAAACAGTTGAAAACACATATGTTTTGTTTGGTTTACATGTGTGAGACACAGTTAAAGACTGTTACAATGACATGTGTGCTTTCTCGGGACACAATTTAAGTAATATATGCATAGACTGTAAAAAATATATGTCAGGTTGCAGGAATATTTTAACAGTAGAATTCAGTAGAAAATTCTAAACTTCAACAGTAGAAGAAGATAGTTTACCCCAAAATGAAAATATTGTCATTATTTACTCATTGGTGTATTTTTTTGGAATATTACAAGACTTTTGAATCCATAGCTTTATTTTAGGAAAAAGAAAAAAACTAAAACATAGGTCATTATTCACTGAAAATATTCTCCTTCAGTGAGCTGCTAATTTCAGAACAGCTGTGAACGGATCATTGATTCAGTACATTAAACAGTCTGTCACATCAGTGAACGAATTGTTCTTTTGAGAAAGTTCTTTTCAATCAGACTTAACGATTCATTTATGAATCAGACTTAATGATTGATTTAGGACCCCTTCACAACTCAAGAGTCCAACTCAGACTCCATGGTTGAGTTGCGACAGTTCTCAAATTAACAGCTCACTGGAGAGGAAGATTATTAGTGAATAAAAATTCTAATTTTGTCCTTTGGTTCCTCACATAAAGACATTGACTTGATATGAGTCATATGGACTGCTTTCATGTTTTGTTTTCGTTTAAAAAATAATAATAATCAATAACCATATAAGTATCATTTTTTTTTTTTTTTTTTTTTTTTTTTTTTTTTTTGCTAACCTTGCAGGCTTTAACGTGTTTACTTGCGCGTGGGCGGGAAAACCTGTCACTCACATGAGATCATAGCAATAGCCAACCACAACCATCCAAACAATTCCTGATGGACAAAATTAAGTCCCATCCTACTTTTTTTTTTCTTGATGAGAAGCTGCAGAAATTTAATTTAATTTCATGCTGACTTTAATTTATCTATCCTTTCAGAGTAACCTTGATCTCTCTCTCTCTCTCTCTCTCTCTCTCTCTCTCTCTCTCTCTCTCTCTCTCTCTCTCTCTCTCTCTCTCTCTCTCTCTCTCAAACACACAGTGTCTTTCTTGTCTTTCAATGGCTCTTTTGTGCTTTCTAGCTAGACAGTAAGTGAGCACTGATACCCAGTGGGATAGTTAAGAGAGAGAGAGAGGAGTTAATGAACTTTCCCTTTCAGGGCCATGATCAGCGCTGAGGGAAACATCTCTCTCGTTCCCACTCTCTCACGCAGGGAAAGCCCTCCCAAATCAGGGGCCGGCTGAAGTGAGAAGAGCCCACTTAATCACGAAACTCATTAATCTACACAGACACAACACAAGATCTAGCGTAACTCAAGCGCCAAAGCCTGAGGAGGCTCAATATGAGAGAAAGCCAATGGAACGTAACATAAAAGGAGGAGAAGGTGTGGAGATAAGACCCGAACGCTCGCAACCATTTTGTTTAGATTTTCGCACTTTCATCTTTGTTTCTTCTCATTCCTTTTATGTTTTTTTTCTTTCTTTTCAAGCTTCTTTGATAGTTAGACCTACACCACACGCTCAAACAGCGCACAAGTGAAGCAGCAGAGTAGCAGCAACAATTACTTTCGTTGTGCATAACTGAACTGCAGATTTACATAGAAAAAGTTTTCTGAAACATTTACTATGTTCCTGCAATTATGCTGCAGTCTGCTTTGTCAAGCAGTTTGAGAGTATGATAACCTGTCAATATGGATGCAGTGTGAAACAGACCTTGAGTGATGGAAGTATGTCAGAGTTAGCTCAGGGAGTCTTTCGTGTAACTAAATGTCAGCAATGAAACCATCCCTCACTCAAGTGTCACAAAAGTTTGTCAAGTAGCTCATTATAATGGTGTAAATGCTATGATACATTGCCTTTAGTGAGACGAAGGGCTTGGGCTTCACTTGACATCCTTCACTTGACATATGACCTTTGAGGTGAATTTACCATCAGCTGATTCAGAATGGCAATATGTCAATTAAGATTTAAGGACAGATATTTTTCATCAACTAGATTTATGATTGCTGCATCGCAAGGGCTTTACTCTGGAAAAGTCACATATTTACTATAATGCATAAAGGCCTTCTAACTTGTGCATCCAAGCAGCAGGGGAGACCGAGGCTACAGTTTTGTCTATGAAAAAACAAACAGAAAAAAAAATTGACTTTTGTGTATTTTCCAAACTGTATGGGGTAAGTTGTCATAGTGGAACATACCATTAAACACCTTTTTAATGACTTATCAGCCAAATTTAATCATGTCAAAAATATATAATTTTATTACACTTTGACAAAGACACAAAAGTGTGAAAGTAATGTAAACATACAAAAAAGTGTAATTATACAATTCTAAATTCTATTATTGTTAATTTAAGCTTCAGGTGCCATTTAATGATGCATTAATAATTTTGCTTAAGCTCCCAAGGTGGACATGTGCCAGCCAAATGTTTGTATCTAGCGATGTTCCTACGTTGCATGCTTTAAGGAATTACATGTATAATTTCATGTGTCGTTTAGGTGATTCAAGAAATACAATTATAATGGTCTTAAATGATCCTGATATAAGGTATCCCTCCTGGTTCTCGAAGCGCTGGAATCCAAATTTGTATGTTTTTAAATAATGTTGGTTGTATGTAAATCTATGCTTGTATGTATCTTTTTCTTTTACTTTGTGATATGGACCGGGTCTGAAATAAAGAATGAATGAATTAAATACATTTGACAACTAGCCCTGGTCTTTACTATATCTACGGACATTTTTTTTTTTTTATCAGTTACCAGTTTGTGAGCAGATTAATAACTTTTTAGACTAATTATTTTTCTTTAAATAAAGAACAAAAGGACAACATGGCTTTTCCTTCTCTGGAGCGAACTCTCTCACGTGTTATTTCCATGTGGAATCGCAGGTGCTTTGTCCGGCATAAAGCGCTGCATGTGCAATAATGTCTTATGAACTAAATCAGTCAGATGAAAGAAGCTCCAGCTCTGCTCGATCTAGATGGTCCAAGTACAACGCAGGAGTTTCCTATTGTTGCGAGTGATAAATGCTGTGTATGATCCCTCCAGTGTACATTTGGTATGTTCCCCATTTGCCTCATAAACAACATTTTTGAGTGACCTTCAACGTGCCGAGCCAGCATAAAATATGCATTTAAAAGGAATTGCTGAAATAAATATAGGGGCCTAGGTGGAGATTGCTTCTTTTGTACTGAGTTAGGCATGTACATGCATCACTGTCTACACACGTGTGCCCGAGCCCGCTGCCCTTTCATTTGCAGCCAAATTAAGTGTGTTCAGCACATAAATAAATGCAACATGCACGCTGCATGACAGTCCCAGCTGCTTATTACACTGCAGCTTTGTCACATTGTTATCCGCACTTCCTGTAAAAGACAGTAAAAACAAAAAAAAAGCATTCCCGTGCATGCGCCTGGAGATGGCGTGAAATGATTACATGTACCTGAAAACCATCTTCACCTCCGTCAGCGCTGTGTCTGATGTTTGTCCACCGGCGAGACATCAGTCTCAACACTGAGAGCTGTCCTTGGCCATTATTGAGCGCTTCAAAATCGGCACCTTCCCTTAATAGGCTTTGGGAATTGTGCTCGGCCACCCGATGTAGATGGCTGTTTATATTTGAGAAATGTAATAAAGTCGGCAATTTTATTGGACAGTGATCCCTTTTGGGCTGAAATTGAGTTTTCTGGTCTCGGCCCCTCACGCCCTCTTTTTCTCAGTGATTTCATTTTGCAGATGTGATATGTTTTGCGCTAATGAAATGCATGTTAGGAGATGTCTCCTGTTGCCCCTAAGAGATGGAGATGACTGCTATTGAGTGACAGGATTGGTGTTAGTTGAATATATGGGTATTATATGCCATCCGCTGTCTTCTGTCTGCAGACTGGGTAGACTTACTGCATACTAAAAGTGGATCTGTCTGAATATTTAGCATTAGAGGTCATGGTACAATCTCTGCGTAACAATTTGGTCAGTCCAACCGAGTCGCACAATCCACAGATAATAAACAGTATGATGTTTTTTCTTTGTCGAATAATTGATGTTTTAGGTTGTTGTTGTTGTTGGTTTTTTATGTTTTGTTTTGCTTTGCTTTTTGTTATGTTTTGTTATGTTGTGGTGTTTTGTGTTGTTTGGTTTTGTTTTGTTTTGTTTTGTGGTTTGGTGTTGTTTTGTTTTGTGGTTTGGTGTTGTTTTGTTTTGTGGTTTGTTTTGTTTTGTTTTTGGTTTTGTTTTGTTTTGTTTTGTTTTGTTTTGTTTTGTTTTGTTTTGTTTTGTTTTGTTTTGTTTTGTTTTGGTTTGGTTTGGTTTGCGGTTTGGTGTTGTGTTGTGTTGTGGTTTGGTTTCATCTAGGATGCAAAGTGGGCCAGGATTACCACTGCTGCTCACTCAAAACAGTCACACATTCAAATAGTAAACACTTTTAACCCACCATGTAAAGCATTAATGACACCTCCACAGCATTGCAGCATCGCCTCCATCAGGTGAGTGACAGTCTCCGTAAAGTGGGTTGAAATGGCACGCAGCTGTTAATGTCAGCCAGAGTTTATGTCAGATAAAGAATTAATAATGCCATCAGGGGCTTTGTTTGTGTGCAGAAATATTTCATTGCTCTTTAATGAGGCCGCATGTCACAAGTGTAAACTTAATTGATATGTGTTTAGGAATTTAGAACACCCACACCAAAGAGCTTTTATGGATCACATTCTCTCACGAAAGTTAATTACCAATATACTTTTATAATGTAACTGTGGGACTATACAGGCTGTCTGAGAGAGACCCGGTGATAAAAGACCTGGTAAAATGCTCCTTCCTGATAATGTTCTTTGGCAGTTGGTTTTAATTTGTCATTATGACTGGGAAAACAGCGTAGTGATGCATTTGCATTAAGTCGCTATGTGAACGTGCAGTGATTCCGATGTCAGCATGCAGCAAATACGGAAAGTTTTGAATGCTGCTGAAGGGACAGGTGTGCCACATTTGCTTGTTTAAGTCATTTCATGTTTGTGCAGTGACAGATTTTGATGAGCTCCAGTATTTTTTCAGTGTAAACATATGTGAGTCTGTGCATAAGCATATACACTCACCGGCCACTTTATTAGGTACCCCATGCTAGTAACGGGTTGGACCCCCTTTTGCCTTCAGAACTGCCTCAATTCTTCGTGGCATAGATTCAACAAGGTGCTGGAAGCATTCCTCAGGGAGTTTGGGCCATATTGACATGATGGCATCACACAGTTGCCGCAGATTTGTCGGCTGCACATCCATGATGCGAATCTCCCGTTCCACCACATCCCAAAGATGCTCTATTGGGTTGAGATCTGGTGACTGTGGAGGCCATTTTAGTACAGTGAACTCATTATCATGTTCAAGAAACCAATTTGAAATGATTAGAGCTTTGTGACATGGTGGAAGTAGCCATCAGAGGATGGGTACATGGTGGCCATAAAGGGATGGACATGGTCAGAAACAATGCTCAGGTAGGCCGTGGCATTTAAACGATGCCCAATTGGCACTAAGGGGCCTAAAGTGTGCCAGGAAAACATCCCCCACACCATTACACCACCACCACCAGCCTGCACAGTGGTAACAAGGCATGATGGTTCCATGTTCTCATTCTGTTTACGCCAAATTCTGACTCTAACATCTCAATGTCTCAACAGAAATCGAGACTCATCAGACCAGGCAACATTTTTCCAGTCTTCAACTGTTCAATTTTGGTGAGCTCTTGCAAATTGTAGCCTCTTTTTCCTATTTGTAGTGGAGATGAGTGGTACCCGGTGGAGTCTTCTGCTGTTGTAGCCCATCCGCCTCAAGGTTGTGCGTGTTGTGGCTTCACAAATGCTTTGCTGCATACCTCGGTTGTAACGAGTGGTTATTTCAGTCACTGTTGCCCTTCTATCAGCTCGAACCAGTCTGGCCATTCTCCTCTGACCTCTGGCATCAACAAGGCATTTCCGCCCACAGAACTGCCGCTCACTGGATGTTTTTTCTTTTTCGGACCATTCTCTGTAAACCCTAGAGATGGTTGTGCGTGAAAATCCCAGTAGATTAGCAGTTTCTGAAATACTCAGACCAGCCCTTCTGGCACCAACAATCATGCCACGTTCAAAGTCACTCAAATCACCTTTCTTCCCCATACTGATGCTCGGTTTGAACTGCAGGAGATTGTCTTGACCATGTCTACATGCCTAAATGCACTGAGTTGCCGCCATGTGATTGGCTGCTTAGAAATTAAGTGTTAACGAGCAGTTGGACAGGTGTACCTAATAAAGTGGCCGGTGAGTGTATGTGCTTGTTGCACTGATATGTGCATCTGTCTAAACACGGAGGTTAGCATTTTACTGTCATGCTAGGATTCCCTACACAAGACCATACAGTAGAGTAAAGCAATAAGCCACTTGAGACAAAAAGCAAAATCATTATAATAAAATTAAATATAAAAAAAAATGTTTGCCAAATTCAAACATACAGTAACAACAACTTGGCAGATTAAAATAAAATTCAACTCAACGTGACTCATCTAATCAGATTTTAGAGATATACCATTTGCTTTGATTATTGTTACATTTATTATTTGATCAGTTTATTCCCTCACACATTTGTGTAATGTATTTTCTAATATTAGCTCTCTTAATATGCTTATCCATGTATAAAATATGCAAAAAACAAAATAGAATAATTGGACACATATGAGTAACTACACCTGTGGATCAGGCTCTATACGGCCAATAGATGCATTCAGAAAACAAAATAGTTTTTTTTTTTTTTTTTTTTTTTTTTTTTATGCACATTACGGTTTTTATGCACAGGTTCATGGCCTCCAGATTTTTTGATTTTCATATGCACTTGATTTAAAGAATAGGTTTGTATAGCTCTTATGTTGGTGAGCAAGGAGGTTATACTCCTCTACTTTCCTTACATGGTATATAGAAACCATCTCTGTGGACTCTTATACACACCTACATGCACAATCACACACAAAGGCTCATTCAGTTGTAGAAAATTACAAATCTAACACCTTGGATTATGTGAATGGAGGTTATTTCTGTGGCCTGTTAAAACCAAGAGCGGGCGAGAAAGAGAATAATAGCGGTGTATTAGACAGGCAGGGCCAGCAAGAAGGGTCGGTATGAAAGAGGGCACTCTGAAGAGGGCAAGAGGTGGATGGGCAGATACACGGAACGATAAGAGGTAGATAACAAGGGATGTATAAGGAGAAGAGAAAGCCACCCTGGGTATGGCTGATCTCTTGATCTTGTCAGCTGGGTAAGGCTAAAGATGAGCAGCCTATCCCAGCATCCTCTCTAAATCCCTCCTCCCCTCTTGGTTGTCAGCAGGCCATCTCCGCTCTTCTTACGGGCCTAACTGGGCTTTAGCACTGGCATGGGAAGCTCACACCAACTGATTGCTGTGAATTAGGGAGTTCTCCTCTAACACCCCTCACCGTTACAGTCTCGGTGACAGCTGCAATGACATTCGCCCACTGACATCCCACTGTCAGCCATCAACCAGCCATGAAACTCAATGTTAACACAGTGTTCGAATGTAGCCGAGGAAGCGGGCAGCTGTTGTGTTTTGCATTTGGGTATGGGTATGTACTGTAATGTGAATGTGTGTGCGGGTTCTCCGGTGGTGCTCATTAGCCGATTCCAGCTTCTCCTCACCTGGTTCGGGCTGTCAGAAGAGGATTATCAAATATTCACTGGCTTATGTAGATCTACTCTGTCTTTTTCAGATCCAGAGAGAGAGAGAGAGGAGCGAACGAGGAGTCACATCAGGATACCAGCCTGCCTGGAGCTTCACCCAAAACATCAAGGGAGTCTGGGTAATGACCTGAACTCTGCTGTACCTCCCTCCTCCACTTTTTTCTTCGCTCTTTCTTGTTACTCAGATGTACCCGCCAGGAACGTGTTCTCATTTGAGCAAAGACACACGAGCAGACATACAGTAAGCGCATGGCAGTTTAGGGATAATCCCACATTTTCTGGTCATCATGACAGAGCAGTGAACCATATTTCCAAATGAAAGTGTACTGTAATCCTTTTTTCCACAAAATAATCAGAAAAGGAGTCCCTCTGGATTTAGCATTCCTCTCTCTCCACTTTGACTATCTTTCTTTTCCCCTCCAATTCCCTTTTCCATGATGAGATGGAAACTTTAAGTGGAGTACACATGCCCCAAATCATAACTGGCACAGGTGCAGGGAAACATACTCTGCGAATGTGTGTGTTCACTTACTGTAAGAGCGTGCGTGTGTACTGTAATTGAAATACCTCTGAGGGCCTCTGGTATGCTTTCTAATAGTGGCACAATTAACATGAAAGTGACTCTTAAATTCCAGAACCAGCTATCCAATCTGTTCAAAAATCTAAACCTTTCCCAGAGACAGAGGCCCTTAACAAACACGTTTTTCCATCCCCCTCGCTTTCCCTCTTTTGTCTCCTCCAGTTCACCAGCTCTACATTGTAGTTCAATATGCCAATCTAACTTGTGAATGGCCTGTGAATTGAAGATCCATTTTTGTCATCCCACCTGTATGGAACGTGTGAGTGTGTGTTTGCTGGGTGCGTGTGAACGCTGTCTAATGACCCTCGCTCCACTGCGCAGGCAGAGATAGAACCGTGATGTCATTTGTTTTGATGTCATAAATCGATGGGATTGAGTCTCCCAGGAGCTTCAGCTGTTCCCTCGGCTTGACAGCAAATTGCATCACACTCTCATCACTCACCCGCAGATTTGTGTTTTTCAGCCACAGCTCTTTCAAAGTGATCTAAATTCAGAATAGGACTGAAAATCTCCCACTGTATCAATCTTTATCAATTCCAATATATCACCCACTGTATCAGGGTCTGAGATGATCTTTGAAATGCCTCAAACTGTTACGTGTGAGGAACCTTTAGCTACAGTATTTACATGGGGATTTCTTGCATTTTTCCCATAAAATGTTTCATTCAGCATATATGTAATTATTAGTTTTATAATTGTATATATCATGATGTTCAACCAGTACATCAGCATCCTGTGATGGTCAACCAGTACACCAGCAACCCATTATGGCGAACCCGGACATCCGCATTCTATGATGGCAAAAATGTACGCCCGCATCCTGTGATGATCAACCAGTACACAAACATTTTGTGATGGTCAACCAGTACGCCAGCATCCTGTCATGGTCAAACAGTACATCAGCATCCTGTGATGATCAACCAGTACGCCAGCATCCTGTGATGGTCAACCAGTACGCCAACATCCTGTGATGGTCAACCAGTACACCAGCATCATGTGATGATCAACCAGTACACCAACATCCTGTGATGGTCAACCAGTACGCCAACATCCTGTGATGGTCAACCAGTACACCAACATCCTGTGATGGTCAACCAGTACGCCAACATCCTGTGATGGTCAACCAGTACGCCAACATCCTGTGATGGTCAACCAGTACACCAACATCCTGTGATGGTCAACCAGTACGCCAACATCCTGTGATGGTCAACCAGTACGCCAGCATCCTGTGATGGTCAACCAGTACACCAACATCCTGTGATGATCAACCAGTATGCCAGCATCCTGTGATGGTCAACCAGTACACCAGCATCATGTGATGATCAACCAGTACACCAACATCCTGTGATGGTCAACCAGTACGCCAACATCCTGTGATGGTCAACCAGTACACCAACATCCTGTGATGGTCAACCAGTACACCAACATCCTGTGATGGTCAACCAGTACACCAACATCCTGTGATGGTCAACCAGTACGCCAACATCCTGTGATGGTCAACCAGTACACCAGCATCCTGTGATGGCCAACCAGTACACCAGCATCCTGTGAGGGTCAAACAGTACACCAACATATTGGTCAACCAGTACACCAATATCCTGTGATGATCAGCCAATACACCAGCATGATGGTAAACCCGCAAATCTGCATCCTTTGATTATCAAATCATCAATCAGTAAACCAACATCCAATACTGGTCAACCAGCACACCAACATCCTAGGATGGTCAACCAGTTAATCAGCATCAAAAGTGCAACTTGTGCTGTTTAGTTAACACACAAGATCCCCCAATGAACCAGAACGTCATCCCATTCTGAGAACCATTAAACCATCATCCAAATCATAATATGCGTATGCTGGTGAGCAAGCACACCAGCATCCCAATCGCAACATATGATGGACACCAGCATTCAAGCATATCATGCTGGATACCAGCATGCAGAGCAGAACATATGCTGGTGACTGGAAATGCTGGTCTTTTCTGCAAAATAAAAAAGATTATTCTTCTAGAATAGTCCCTGTGTGGGTTAAAAGGCCTTGCCAAGCCAGTCATCAGGGGATCCATTGCCTAAGACCTGCGGTAAGTACATTCTCAACAATCAGTATTCAGAATTGATGGCCTGCACAGTGCACATCCCGTATCCTAGTGTGTTTGTTTTCAGCCCAGGGTTTGTTTGGATCCCCAAGAGCAATGCCAATTTATTCTGAGTTTTAAAAGATTTAGACTCAGACATTTCGGCAGTCTGGAAGTGTTTTCTCAAGGCCTGTACACATACGTGTTTGTTCTGTCTGTTTCACACACACAAACACACAGGGGCAATTAGCTTAAAATGTGCACGCCTGTCTAATAATTAAGCAAGGCCTTTTGATAAATGTGCATTGACTAAATTCAGACATGTTTATTCTCTTGTCTCTCTGGCTGTGTTGCCTATTTTTTAGTTGTCATCTATAGTATGCCATAGCCTTAAGAAAAACGAATAGATTATATTCATAATTTCTGTGCCGCATTTGTAATGTTTATGATTTTTGACCTTCAAAACCTGTCATCTTCCCTTTGGTTATCATTGAGGTTCTATTATTCTTTGAAAACAGTCTGGTTGGATTAAGGTCTATATTGAGATTGAGACCTACAGGGCAGAGACAGTTCTGTCCAGAGCTTTAGCTCTAACTACTCAGGAACAGTTGTCCTTTTGTATAAGCTTTGATAAGGAATCCCATTTCATTGGGTCTGAATGTTTTTGCCTAGTGGTTAAGATAAGGACAGCTGACGGGAACAAGCATTTATACATGAACACGATTTGGCTGTCCCCTAACAAAGGTCAGATTTCAGTTCAACTGAAGTCGCAATGCCTGAGAACGTCATGCATTCATTTATTATTTCACACATTCTCTTGCTTAGACTCTTGCTGTTTAATTAATGCTATCTTTTTTGTAATGGGCTTTTCACATTAAATTAGCCCAGGGCCCCACTAAACACTAGGTAAATGTATGTTTTACACTGTTCATACTTTACCCTCAGTTTGTAATTAAATCATCAGTGTTCAATCTTTAAAATCTCACCTGTACATTTCTAAACCCAGGGTTAACATTCTTATGTACAGATTTAACAATTCAGTGACCTGTTTTAATGATGCTAATGAAAATGACACTACTGTATGCATTGCAAATATACTCTTGCTGCTGTTTAATGTTTTCTGTCTGTTTTTTTGCTGTCACCTTCAACATTCAACATCACATGAAAGTTTGCACATCTGTACCACTCTCATGAATATTTAATGAGTTAAGCACTATTTAGTTTGTGAATGGTGGTTTGATGCTCTTGCTGTAACATTCTAACACTGCATAGGTTCACACTGTATATCTTTGGCACCTCAAAATTGTGTTAGCACTGCAAAAATATGGTGCTCTGAATCAGGATTTTATATCCCCGACTTCAAAATTACAAGTGTGAAACATCGCTTAACCTAGGGTTAAAAGTGTTTTTGATCTGGGATATAAAAAGATTATTACCCTGATTTAAGCGCACAGCGAAAAGCCCTCAGAGACTTAAAAACCAATGTTTTGTTGTCATTCAGGAAAGGTCAGTAAAGCCAACCTGTGGGAACGGGGAGTATTGCAAATCAACTAGCTCATTTCCAACAACCTCCTCAATTACAGTATTGATTGCAAGTCACAGCTACAGGTTTAGACTGACAGATATTAACAAGAGACAGGAAGAGCGAAAGAAGAAAGGTGACCCCAGACTTGAGGAGATTCCATCTGTTCAGCATATTGTCATTCAGTTTAAGGTCGGGAAAGGTCACAGGGAAGCAACTTCTGAAAAAGATAGAGGCAGATGAAAAGTGGGAAGGTACGTTCCTTCCTTTAATGACAGTATTGCAATTCATTCCCAACCCAGAGAAAGAAACTACATTCCTTCTGTGCAATTTGATGTAACTCCACTCAAATCTTATTGCTGCAGTGAAAGGAGATATTGTTTTCCTCTAGGCACCTGTGACCCGGCACGCTTGACCGGCTGACAAGTGTGAGAAGTGCTAAGACAAAAAAAAAGTGGTCAACCCTGCAACATGAAGTTCGATTATATCTGCTTAGCAGCAGAAACCCCTTCATCCAGATTTAACAGAGGAGAGGACGGATTGAACAGCAGTACAGAGCATTAAAACAGACTGCACACATATGTTCTTATTAGACAGCTCACTTTCAGTCTAGGTATTCTGGTATGTCTCTCTCTTTGGATGACCTTATCTTTCCAAGTTTAATAGTCGTGCAAATGGCTGCCTGCCAGGATTCTATGAGAGAGATCCAATTCACTGGCCATACAACCTAGGTGGTCTAAGTTGCATTGCCTGCGCTCCATGCGAGATAACCACAAACACACAGGCATTGTGCAGAATAGTTTGTGAGTATCAGAAATGTCCCTGAGGGTTCTTTTTGTTTGGAAAGGCAGAGGGAAAGAGAGAAAGAGGCATGTGACCTGCTGTTGCTTGTTGTCCCCAATGAATAGTCATTTATCACACGGCATGCTGTCTAGTGTGTAAGGAATCCGTGTCCCTAATTACATTAAACTCACTTTGCCTCCAAGGGTGAAAAAGTTTGGATGTGGCTAAATATGATGCATTACAGCGGGATGTTATTGAAATTCTCATCAAGATCTCGCTTATCAAAACTACTCCACCCTGTTGACAGTTTGAAGACGCCTTTGAATCAGTTGAAACATACTTAGTATTAATATGATGCATTATAGCTGACAAGACGGAATATGCAGCTTTTTTCACATTTCACTTGCTGATTTGGGCAAAAAATCTGATTTTTAAATTTAAACTACTGTTGGTATGTTTGATCAAATTAGCCAAAATATTTAATAAACAAGCATACAAGGTGGAGGATGTTTAGAACTTTGTGAGTGATAAGCATTGCAGTTCTATAATATAATATAATATAATATAATAACATAACGTAACATAACATAATACAATATAATTATAATATCATATATATGACAAGGCAAAGTTTAAAAATGTCAAGTGGTCTGACTCAAACATTTTAAATGATATTTATGAATTAATAATGCATAATATTTGTTAAAAAATACTTTTAAATATGCAAAAATTTTAATAATTTGATAAATATGTATTCATTCACATGTGTTCGTGTGCAAGGAAATTGTTATAATAATGAATCTATATTGCTTTTTACGTGATAGTTACACCAATTAAAATGAAACTTTTTTAATTCTAAGAAATTGGTTGCCACATGCATTTTAAACTAGATTTGTTTTCTTTTTCTTTTCTTTATCATGGACTGTTATACATGTCTTTGACCTGGGTGCAGATTTTTTGTGGGTCTGGTGATTGCAGACTTGTAAGTATACAGCATAAGCTATAACAATTCTTAGCAGAGTTCATAATATATCGCTGTTGTCAAGATTAAATGCTACACATTTTATATCCATTGCTCCATTCTGATGAAAACGAAACCCCACATGGCTCATCAGAATCATGGGAAATTTAGATCCGGTATATGGCAGTTGTTCCTAAACATCATCATGATAGTGCTGGTAATTATTGAACAGATACCGTGTGGGATGTTTCACGCTTTATGAATAATGGAGATTAAAATGAGATTGGATATGTCTTTATGGCTGTCATGAATCAGCCAGTATCCAGCTGTTTGTGGTGTAATCTCAAATGTTTAATTCATCAGGAAATAGATTCTGGGGTGAGATATTACTCATTATCTTTGATAGAGTGACATTTCACTGGTTGTCAGATTTAACTGCCCTCGTTTCTGATTTTAGATGTATGCGAGGGATCTCCTCGCAGTCTGCTATCACACATCCGACGATAAAACAGGACCTCATTACTTAATTAAATCTGAGGCCATTAATTAATTAAGTAATGGCTTTCTGGGTGTTAATGGTGATGCCTCTGAATTCCCCGCTGTTAGCCTCTAATGCTAATGGTTTTGTGTGGGAACTTGCTGGTGACCTGACTTTGGGAGACGGAGTCTTCAAAACGTCCCCCTCCACCCTCAAGTTCTCGTCTGACTGACTCTCCCAGACTGCAGGTAATGATTAAAGTGATCATGGCCCCATTTTCATTGCTTGTTCTGAGGGATGTCATAGCCCAAGCCAAAATGCATTTCCAGCACGTCTAGAATTCATAAACCTGTTCGTGTAGCACTCGGGGCGTCTGTACGTTTTGTTTAAATTGGATGAAAAATAAGGTATTGACTGTGTTATTGATCGGTCTGGTGTTGCTGTAGGTTAGAGTTCTCTATATGTACGCCGCTGTATACAGCTGTAAATGAGCTTTGTTGCGCTGGGCGTCCCCTTCACCATCCTCAGCACATTACAATGAGTACACAGGGCGGAGGTCACATACGCCGCCGCTCCGCTGTGTGCACGGTAGGGGCTCCGAGAGCTTACTTTAACAACCTGGACTCCATTAGATGCTGACATTTCAGTGCATTTGCTTCTTCACATTTTTCATATTTGTTATCTCTCTCTCTCTCTCTCTCTCTCTCTCTCTCTCTCTCTCTCTCTCTCTCTCTCTCTCTCTCTCTCTCTCTCTCTCTCTCTCTCTCTCTCTCTCTCTCTCTTTGTTGAACTGCGTCCTTCGAGTACAGGTATGTGTCCACAAAGTGCTGTGTTTGCATAGTACAATTAAGAGGTACATGAAAGTTAAACTTTTTTAAATTAGTACAATAAAGGGTTAGTTCACCTTAGAATTAAAATCATTTATATATAATATACAAATTATTTTAATGTATATTACATGCAAGGGATAAAATACATTCCAACTAGTTATCTCAAAATAAATCCTGACAGGGTTATCAGGACCCCGACACGAAACGTCTAAAGTATTAGACACGTTCCTAGCAAGCAGCTTTGAGCCTATATGATCAAACAAGATGGGTATTTAAGGGATAATGTACAGTCATATGACTTATTACACAGCTTTCGTCACATAAATAATGAAGGCGACATGACATATTGATTTGAGAAGAGCCTGTTTTAAAATCTTACCTGTTTCTTATCTTACAATCCATTATAGTGTACAAAACAATCATCCTAGGAAAAAGACAAATATACAATTTTAACATTATTACCAGGCCTACTGTTTATACTGAATTCCTCCGGTTTCATTTTATAGTAAATACAGTCAATAATTGAGGTGCAAGATGGCGCCGGCTGTGAAAGAATCACTGGCCTCAAATACCCTGATGAACGGTCATTATACAACTTTGCTATGGATGACAGTCATTATTGGGCAATGACTGACCTTGAAATGACACAAACAGAATCAAGCATTACAGAGAGCAGTGTAATAAATTATATTATAGTATGTTATATTACATTATATGTAAGGGATAATCCACAAATAATTGAATGCACTATCCCATTTATGCAATGCTCATTTGCTAGCATTTACAAAATAAAGCTGTTATTGATGTTTGCAGTGCAATATTTGACCGGAAAGGTAAAAATGATGGAATATTTTCATCAGTTACGGCTCATTGGATCTAGTATTCTGCCCGCTTTAAATCAGACACAGAGATAGAGTAGTGCATAACATTACAATTACTTGAATTAATGAATTATAGGTTGTTGTTTTTTATTATTGAGAGATGAGAGATACATGTGTGAATTACCTGCGTTTGTGCAGCGTCTCTCTCTTAAAGTATTAGTTCACCTCAAAATGAAAATTTACTAATAATTTACTCACCCCAATGCTATCCAAGATATCCATGTCTTTCTTTCCGCAGTGGAAGAGAAAATAAGTTTTTTGAGGAAAACATTTCTGGATTTTTCTTCGAATAATGGACTTCAATTGCAACGAACGTTTTGAAGTCCAAATCAATGCAGTTTCAAAGGTCTTTAAAGTGCTTCAACGGGCTGTGCATCGCAGCTGAGGAAAAGGGTCTTATCTAGCAAAACGATAGGTCACCCAGCCCCCCCCCCCCCCCCCCCCCCCCCACACACACACCAAAAAAAAAAAAATATATATATATATATATATATATACTTTTTAACTACAATTGTTCGGATTGAGCTGATCTGCAACACCCCGGGAACTTCGTCATCACGTTGAAAGGTCACGCTCGATGAGATTTAAACATCCAGGATATGCACACGTAAGGACCATTTTAAACAAAAATATGACACAAAGACATAAATATGTCATTCAACATACAATACAATTTGAACTATCCTCCTTTGCACGGTCTCTTTGTAAACAGTGGGGCGGTACTTCCGCTGGCGCCGGCGACATGGAGTCTGACCTTTTAACGTGATGACGTAGTTCCCAGCGTGTTGCAGATCAGCTCAATCCGAACAATTGTAGTTAAAAAGTGTTTATGTATATACACTCACCTAAAGGATTATTAGGAACACCATACTAAAACTGTGTTTGACCCCCTTTCGCCTTCAGAACTGCCTTAATTTTACGTGGCATTGATTCAATAAGGTGCTGAAAGCATTCTTTAGAAATGTTGGCCCATATTGATAGGATAGCATCTTGCAGTTGATGGAGATTTGTGGGAAGCACATCCAGGGCACGAAGCTCCCTTTCCACCACATCCCAAAAATGCTCTATTGGGTTGAGATCTGGTGACTGTGGGGGCCATTTTAGTACAGTGAACTCATTGTCATGTTCAAGAAACCAATTTGAAATGATTCGAGCTTTGTGACATGGTGCATTATCCTGCTGGAAATAGCCATCAGAGGATGGGTACATGGTGGCCATAAAGGGATGGACATGGTCAGAAACAATGCTCAGGTTGGCCGTGGGATTTAAACGATGCCCAATTGGCACTAAGGGGCCTAAAGTGTGCCAAGAAAACATCCCCCACACCATTACACCACCACCACCAGCCTGCACAGTGGTAACAAGGCATGATGGATCCATGTTCTCATTCTGTTTACGCCAAATTCTGACTCTACCATCTGAATGTCTCAACAGAAATCGAGACTCATCAGACCAGGCAACATTTTTCCAGTCTTCAACTGTCCAATTTTGGTGAGCTCTTGCAAATTGTAGCCTCTTTTTCTTATTTGTAGTGGAGATGAGTGGTACCCGGTGTGGTCTTCTGCTGTTGTACCCCATCCGCCTCAAGGTTGTGCATGTTGTGGCTTCACAAATGCTTTGCTGCATACCTCGGTTGTAACGAGTGGTTATTTCAGTCAAAGTTGCACTTCTATCAGCTTGAATCAGTCGGCCCATTCTCCTCTGACCTCTAGCATCAACAAGGCGTTTTCGCCCACAGGACTGCCGCATACTGGATGTTTTTCCCTTTTCACACCATTCTTTGTAAACCCTAGAAATAATTGTGCGTGAAAATCCCGGTAACTGAGCAGACTGTGAAATACTCAGACCGGCCCATCTGGCAACAACAACCATGCCACGCTCAAATTTGCTTAAATCACCTTTCTCTCCCATTCTGACAGTAAGTTTGGAGTTCAGGAGATTATCTTGACCAGGACCACACCCCTAAATGCATTGAAGCAACTGCCATGTGATTGGTTGATTAGATAATTGCATTAATGAGAAATTGAACAGGTGTTCCTAATAATCCTTTAGGTGAGTGTATATATTTTTTTAATGACCTATCGTTTCGCTAGATAAGACCCTCTTCCTCAGCTGCGATCGTGCACAGCTTTGATTTGGACTTCAAAATGTTGGTTGCCATTGAAGTCCATTATTCGAAGAAAAATCCAGAAACGTTTTCCTCAAAAAAATTATTTTCTCTTCCACTAAGGAAAGAAAAACATGGATATCTTGGATGGCATTGGGGTGAGTAAATATTTTGGAAATTTTCATTTTGAGGTGAACTAATCCTTTAACAACGAACCTGTGAGTTTAATTACTTCAAAACCAGCGGTGTTACCCCCTCGTTCCTGAGAAATATAATGTAGCAATTCAGTAGCAATTTTTTTCTTAATAGTAGTCGTTGATAACTTTCCGTGCTCTCGAATGTTTCTGTGTGAGCAGTATATATGATCTCCGATCTCTTTTTGAGAGTGTAAACTATTTTATTGCACTCCTTCCAGCCAATTAAAATAGAGTATTCTGACAGATGATTAATATAATATAATATAATATAATATTGTTATACATTTAATGCATCAATTTCAGTCCCCACACATTGTTTTTGAATGGAAGAGAGCATGCAATAACATTTTGTTATTATATTATTAATATTATTATATTATCATAGACCTTTTTGCGTGGAAAGAAGAAAGTCATACAAGTTTGGAACAACATGTTGGTCAGTAAATTATGACAGAATATTCATTAGAGAAGATGTACTAAGTTTACTATTGAATCTCTTGTAGCTATTGTGCACAGAAACAATCCATGCACAAAACTGCAGTCATTTCAATTAATTACATACAGCTAGGACTTCAACTTCTATTTATAGTTACATGCCCTACAATTCTGTTAAGTAACAGCATGAGTTTCATATAAGGGTATATGGCTTGTTTTGCGGCAGGGGTGCTTCTTATCTTGTCAGCAATATTCTGTTAAACACACCTCTCACTGACTTTTCCAAGAGTGTGACCTTGCGTGCATCTGTGAGCGATTCTCTGTAAACTGTTTACTCTCTCCATGCAGGGGGTCTTCATTCGCTAATGCTCTGATGACATCTGACACATCAATGATAGGATTTAGGCCCTGTATGCTGGATTAGCCCCATTTGGTTAGCATGGCATTATTCCATTACGAGTCCTGAGAGCCCACCAGCTGATGCTGCGTCTGTCCCGCTGCCTGAATGCAGAAATGCAGCGAACCCATGAATGGCTTGAAGAAGCGCAGTCGTGCTCTTGACGTGTCCTTCACTAACCTTGCAGATTATTTTAGCTCGGGAAAATAATTACTATCCACTTCTCCTGATTTATTAGATTTTAGACTTGCTGCTAAAATATGGTTATGTGTCACTATGTCTGAATGAATGTGTAAGTAATACATTACCTTGTAACAAACCCCTAATCATAATTATTGTGCATAATTTAGCCCATACTGTTTATGTTACAGACCTGAATGATTCCACAAAAACCTGTTTGAGAAGACATGCTATTATTTCACAATTGTGTCACCATTCTTGGTCGAGTTACACTGCTCGTGTAACTGTATTTAAATAGCGAAAATGTGGAGGTGTTTGGTCGCTTCACTGCTTGGATCCTAATGAATGAACTGGGCTAAGCTAAGTGCTATCAAAGTTTCGCCGCAAGACAGAGCGATTTAGTGCACGCACTGAGACGAGAGAGGTATGTATCAACTCGTCTTAGTTAAGGGAATAACATAGTTTAATATGAAAAAAATGGTGGAGTATCCCTTTAAAACAACTTTTGACCTTACTTTAAAACTCAAAGCTTTATTTTTTGATGTATACTGTTAAAGAACAACGGGAAGAACTGGTAGAACAAATTAGTGCTTGCCTTGCTTATAGCTACATAGACATTACTTTGTTTTTGAATGACTGGACCCTTGGTGAGCACTATAAACACTTTTTGAATAGTTTCAAAGGTGTATTTAAGTTATTTGGGATAGTTCATGTTCAGGCAGTAAATCAAGCCAAAGAGGAGAACAACAGCAGTGGGAAGGTCTTGGACATTATCCAGCACAACTAGCTCCTCAAGAACAACAGATAGACACCTTACATTTGGGCTGGAATGGATGGTGGCAACATTGTCTTTGACGATGCTTAAGTTCCCCATCTTCATCCTCTTTGTGTATTCGTCTTCTGGTTCTGTGTCCTGGAGTAAAAAGCAGCATAAAAACAGGGTGAGTAAATAAAATTTCTCTTAGTTTATATCTGCTGTATTCATATTCTTGTACACTCTTTCATATAATATTAATTGTATTTATTATTTACTATTGCTACACTTTTTTAATCTCATGATTGTGTGCTGTATTGTTTTCACAGGTTGAAGATCAGAGGGAATGTCTCAATATCAAGTTTTTCAATGTCTCAATATTTATGAAATAGTAATATTCCATTGTCTTCGCTTTGGCATAACACTTCATGAATTTGTGCTACCAGGTGAAATCAGACTGATCACTGAGAAAAAATCAAATAAGATTATTCGGCAACACTTAATAAGGTTTTATTAGTTAACTACATTAGTTAACATGAACTAATAATGAACTGCACTTCTACAGCATGTATTCATCAATTTTCTAATACATAATTAAAACCAAAAGTTGTATTTGTTAACATTAGTTAATGCACTGTGAACTAAAACGAACAAACAATGAACAACTGTTTTTTATATTATAAAAGATAAATAAATACTGTAAAAATTGAATTGCTCATTGTTAATTCATACATTTACTAATGTTAACGAATGAGACCTTAATCTAAAGTGTTACCATATACCACACACATGCTACGTTAATAAAAATGAAATAATATCCACAATAAAAATTCAGCTGCTTCATTAACATTACTGACAGACAACAAAACATATATTAGATTGCTGGTACATCAAGTTACATGATTTGACTCATTTGGACATTAACGCTAATGTCTGCAACTTTTGGCGTTCTAAATAACCAGAACTGCATGCGTCTTGTGGAAGAACATTGTAGCCGGAGCTACTTCTCTCCATTTATGTCTATGACGAGTGACGCCCGTTTCAAACACAAAAAAAAAGCGGTTTGGAAAATAAATTCATGGTGTACTCTAGCCTGGGTTTCCTCATACTGCCTTTGCGCAGCGCGATTTTATTCACGCTGCTAGGCAGTCTGGATACCATGGACCAAATTTTCGCTTCAGCGAGGGGACCAATCACAGAACGGGGAGGGAGCAGCAAGACGATGACGATGTCTATGCGACACACCGAAGCAGTTTGTTTATACCTATGGATCAAACATGGCAGCAGACGCGAAGTTACCTTTCGATACAGCCTTAGATATTGTTCTAAGTAGTTTAGAACGCAAATAAATGTCTGACCCATCGTCTTCTTCCTCATCTAATTTCTTTCGCTCTACATACGTCATCTGGTATAATTGAAACGATTGGCCATGAGCTACGTACAGGCATAGACATTCGTAGTACCCAGTAAACGGCTCTGGGCATTCGTAAACCATGCCTCAAATACGAGAAAATGAACATGTGGTTCCCAGACCACGTCTCAGTGTCAATGAGACGTGGTCTGACGTTAGCCAGGCTAGATGTACTCGCTCATTTGATTAAAAATTGAACACACAAAAAAGTTAACATTACATAGTGTAGCTTTAAGGAGAGCTGAAAAGCGCGCCACTTTAAAACAAAGGAACAGAATGTGGAACAATAACGTTTTATGGAGATGATCTTATTTTTATAATCGTTTGAAGACTAAATCAAACTTATATTACGGTTCAATCACACGTCCTTAACACTTGGTAGTGTATAACTTACAGCATAATAGGCCTACAGTAAACAGAACGAACATTAATGAACAAAATGAACACTATCTACAACACAAAATCCACTTCTATACATGTTATTGTTTTAATTGACACACTCTAACAGTGTATTTTTTTATGACCTCTAAATGTTAGCAGCTGAACTATGAAGATTGCTACCGCTGTCTGAGCTTGTTTTGAATATATAACGTGCTATAGAATGAGTTATTTTTCAGGAACATAACATTGCACTTTATAGTTTAGGAGTGCAGACGAACTTACCTCTTAACAGACGAAATCCACTCCCGAGTCCCTTCGTAAGCGTAAAGAAACCCCGTGCAAGTTACCGCGACGACAGACCGTGCATGCGCAACAACAGGAAGTTAAACGGTCGAAATTATAAATCAAAATATTAAGTTTTCTCAACTTAATTGTTTTTGTTCATTGGACAAAATAGTAGTTCACTTGCAGTTAAATAGTTTTTATAAGTAAACTCAACATTGCAGTCAAAAATGTGTCCACTCAACTTAAAATTTTAAACTGAGTTAACAATTTGCAAGTTGGATTTTTTACAGTGTAATATAGAATGTACTCTTTTGGACTACCTAGCAACCACCCCAAAAACCTTAGCAACTACGTAGCAACACCCTGGCAACCACTACTTAAAATACTGCTTATTTTCTTCAGATCATAGTCTTGTTTGAGTTATGATGATGGGTGTGATGCATCAGGAACATCAGGTTTAAATATATTTGCTTACGCCTGTGATTTGAAATATAATATCATGGTATGCAGTGTCCTGAATTGGTAGAACATCCATCTTGCCTTGCCAGCGTATGTTTGTTTAAACTCACTCATTGCGTGTTGCAATGTCGGCACAGTCAAAAAGCGCACAATGCAGCACAACATTTCTCTTTATGAATCAGTTTTATAGTCCATCTATAAAAGTGTGAGATCTACAGGATTTGCACCTGCAAGTTTATAGCAAAACACATAAATCTCTTGTTACCTCTAGCTGTCAGAGCGCACATCCCTCTATAGGAGTTCCACAGCTGGAGTCAGTCAGCTAGAGCAAAGAGAAAGAGAGAGAGACTCAGAAGTCAGATCCAGGCAGCGGAGCTTTACTTCCTGTCCATTTTAAATCTAGTCTGTTATTTGTAAGCCTTGTTATAGTTGAATAAAACATGCCATTAAATAATGCAAATGTCAGTGGACAATGCTGAAAACTCTTGAGAAAGGTCAGCTGAGGCACAGGTTGCAGCACTATCAGATATTCAGTTCTGATAAGAGGGACCTGTGTACAGCGCGCCAAATCCCTGTGATCCATATTTCATTTTGTTTGCAGTCCAACAACAGTGGAATAATTATTGCGGGCTGAGTGGCGTGAAATATTTACCTCTGATTTTAACGAAAGCTCATGAGGAGAATGTGACCTAGTCATTTTAAAGAGTGAAGCGAGATTTTGATCTTCTGTATGTTTGTATTACTGTGCTTTACATGGCTTTAGGGCCAATGTTTTAGTGATGAGTGAGGAGTGTGTGGTTGACTTTGACGAACAAGAGAGAGAGAACAAGAGAGAGAGGAGTGTGCAGACTCTTCTTCCTGGAGTTAGGAGGCCTCGCCCTCATTAGAGTCATGGTTTACACACTCTATACCATCATTGTGTGCTGTGTGTTTGGATTCTGGCCAGTTGCAATGAAACATTCTGAGGAAAACAACATCTGTAAGAATGCTTCCATGACAAGAAGGTCCAGAAACATAAAACAAGTGCACATGGTAAGAAAACTCAACAAAGCTCTGCAGTGCTCATGTGCATCACCTTCAGTTCAGCAAAAACTCTTATTATCTTATTATCAAGCACCCTTTTCGCTGTAAAGGGTTCTTTGGGGGACTACAAGAAACTTGGGCGATTAAAAAAGTTCTTAAACTTGCGATGAAATGACAGATTTTTATTTTGTTTTCGTTTTTCTGGAACACAAAACAAAGCGCCCTCTATTGGCCAGCCGCCCCTGGTTGTGTCCCAAATGATGCACTACATTATGCTCTTATACACTATGTACTTATGCACTGTGTCCTCAACCATGTAGTGTATGGATTTTATAAGGTTATTTTGTGTTTCATCATCGGAGTCTGATAGCCCTGCCCCCTCCCCTATGTAATCAAAGCTGCGACAGATGAGTGCATTAAGTGTCCAACATTTTTGGTTAATTAAGTGCATCCGGGTATTTAAAATGCACTTTTTCTATTTGGAATTTTCAGTGTGAAGTTACATACTACAAAACGGCATAGAATAGTGCATAAGTACACAAATTGGGGCGGCGCCTATTGACTTTCATTGTATGGACAAAAACACTGAGATTTTTCAAAAAAATATATATCTTTTGTTTTCTACAGAAGATAATCATTAAAAAGTTGGTAAAAGGCAGAGAGATCTCTGATGGGCTCATTTCCAGACTCGTTTTTCACTGCTTACAGTCTAAAGCTTCCACAGAGACAGCTTCTTCTTTTTTTTCTCAGGATAACTATTTCAATGATATCTCTCTGCCAGTAGGGACATTTGGCATTCTAATACCGTACTAGTTTATCCAACTGCATCAGGATGTAAAAGAGCAACACAGCCTGGTCAGAGCATGTTTTTTTTTAGAAAAATAAAAATTGGTACTGTCACAACTGATTTCAGGATGAATTATTCAAGATCTTAATCATAATAATGCTGAACGTTTGTCCTCAGTCCAATAAATGTGAATTAAGAAGTTTCCATCGCCATGGAACATTGTGTGTGGAGATGAGAGTGTCTGTGTCTGTTCGTTTGAATGAATGCTAAATCATAATCATGAGTTCCCAAACATTTCTTTCCTAGTATCTTCCGGTCAGCCTGAGTTCTGTATTAGTGCAGGAGTTGTTCCTCAGATTCTTAGAAAAGATATGTATCTTCACAAAGATTCCTCACATAATTCAATAGAGTCATCTCAATTACTCAATCAATGTAATTACAGATGTTCCCCAAGGATAACTATAGATCTCACTTTATGTTAACCGTCTTTTACACACTGCTCCCTTTTTCCTCTATTAAAAGCTTTGTACATGTGCAACGTTAAAGACACCAAATCTCGATTAAATTTAGATTTGAAATTCTGTGAAACGGCTAGCATTTACATTTCTCTCTCTGTGTGTCTTCCTGGCACAGTGTCTGGGAGCCGAGCCACTAAAGAAGGTGCGATCTGTGCCCATAAATCCCCTGCCACCTGATAAATGCCTGTTTCATTTACATTACTTGGGCTGAAACAACACACTCTAATGTATATTTAGCCCCAGCGAAACCACTTCCTGAAAGCTCTGGAAGAGAGCAGTCTGCCTCAGCTAATTACTGCAGGAATGTCAGATGTGAGATGAGGACACGTTTCGGGAAAAGCCGGTTCATATTATGCAGTGACTACCTCAGTGTCCTAAAACATAGCTGTGTGTTAATTTAATACACACATTTCAAACTCGTTCCAAAAAACACAGTTTATTATAGATAGATAACTCTCTTCATGCTGCAACACAGCAAGGTGTTTATTTTTGTGTCATTTTTCAAAGTTATTGCCTCAGATAATATTTGCAAAAAAGGTGATGTCAGTGGGCCATCTGCCAAATGTTTCAAATTACTTATACTTAGAAGAAATGTATTGAGAATATAAACCACAAGGTTAAAAGGTCAAGCCTGTAAAGCTCTATATGTTGATTTATATAGATTTTAGAAAACATTAAGAAGGTTGCATTTGTTTGGTCTGGAGCGAGGCCACTAATACATGATCTGTGTCCCTTCTTTCCACTGAGTTATGGTGTGATTATAGCGTTCATCCGTATGGGTCACGTTTTTAATGCTTTTCTTTGACGTCGCACATCGTACGTTGCGAAATTATGCCTAACCGGGAAAAAACTCTCCTCCAGATCACTTTGAATCAAGAGAGCATATTTAATTTTGAAGAGCATATTTAATTTTGCAGCGCCACCATTCGCCACGTCTTAAACAGTCATAGATGAATGAGCCAAGAATGAATACTGTCATAATAACCCAGTGATATACCGAGCCATTTACCATAGCTATCATGCTACAACGTGGGGAGAATGGAGACCGTGGTTTCAGCTGGTGTTTAGAGGAGAGGACATGAGCAGCATTTGAAAACACCTGTGGGTTTAGCAAAAGATATAACACGAGAAGTACTGTCTGTTAAAACAAGAGCCAGAAAAGCTCTCTCACTCTTTTTAAGCACTTTCTTGAACTCCCAGCCCTGTCAGCAACTGTCAATCGGTCTAAGAGACACAACAGCCTCAGGAAAATATTGGTTCATACATGCATACTAGCGAAGCCAGACTTTTGACTTGCGGCATAAACACCGGTCCTCATTTCAAAGTTTTCTGGCCAAGAACCACCTACTTAGATAGGAAGAGACCATTGTAAAGTGACCATCTACAGTTTTTTTTATTTCACTTTTAGAGGCAGAGTTATATAGAATTTTGGATTGGAATATTCTGTCTATCAAATATATTTGTAACTTTTTTTCCCCGCCAATGACGGAATTTTCTGGTAATCCAGGTTTTCCCTGTTATATGGTTGCGGGCGCTATTACGCATCTTCGGACAGAGTACAAAATCTTCGGATCAAAACACAGACAAAAAAGAAGATGAAAAAAAACGATAGAATCATTGCTTATGCACATGTAAAATAACGTGATCATCAAACATTAAAAAGAATATAAATCAAAACTGCCTAACGTTACTGAATGAAATGTCAACCCAGGAAGAGCTATATGACTGTTTGGGGGTGTTTATGGACTCGATCTACTCCATCTACAGTATGTTTCGATCATCTTTCTGAATCCGATTCGGACCTAGACTATTTTGTTTAAAATGTTGCTTTGTTATGGAACTCACCTACATTCAAGTGTTGATATGAAAGAATGCATGTAAAGAGAATTAAATGGTTTTGTTTTAAAGCGGATGAAAAATGGTTTTGTTCTTTCTTTCGATGTATTGTATGTTCAGATATTCATAAAAAAAAATATTCTGGGGGCCATGAAAAATTTGTGAAAATTATCAAAAATGCTGGTGCTGGCTGGAAACCTTTTTTTTTTTTTTTTTTTACACTGGCAGGGAAAGAGTTAAGTACAATGGATCAAGGTGCAGTCACATTTATCTTTATTCAGGGAAGTTTCACATCCATGTGGAATGGGTATTGCTTGTGACGGCGAAAGATTTTCGCATGCAGATTTTGTATCATGTTCAAGTTAGTCGCATGATTTTTTTTCTGTTTACTAATAGAAAGATGCTTGGCTTGAAAGTGAATAGTTGTGAGCGGTAATTCATGCATCACTTTATTTACAATGGACAGCAGACCTTATTGCTAGTGAAATTTTGCTACTTTTACAAATATTTTTACAATATTAATTTGTAATATTATAATTATTAAATAATTCTTATAGATATTATTATATAACTTAAAAACAAGTGGAGCATACAGTTCTGCATCTAAGTGCATTCAATTCTGAATGTTTCAAAAGATTTTGTGCTACTAACCAGAAAAGTTTTTGCTGAGTGAGTGAGTGAGTGAGTTTCCAGAAAAAAGAAAAAAAAAACCTGTGTCCTTACTCTCAACCTAGGTTGCACAAACTAATCTGATTGTAACTGTTGATTTCAGTTAACACTCTACACATAATTTTGGTGTGCAATATGCATCCAGACTAAATACACAGACATACACAAACACAGATTAGAAATATGAAAGTTTCATGGACATTATCTATCAGACTGATATCAAAATGATTTCATGTCCATGATAAATCACCAAAGATAACTTGCAGATGCTGGTCTACAATCAAAGCACAGATGAGAAACGCTATTAGGACCTCTCATTGTGCTGCTCTTTCTTTATTGAACATCTATAGCTTGTCTCTATTATAAACGGCAGCCCCATTCGTCATTCCGGCAGGCCACTGGTCCTCTCACTCAGATAGCCTACTTCCTGACTTATGTCAGAAGAATAGCTGATTTAATGACTTCCGATAGAAGAGGGGTTGGCGTTCGGCTCTCAGCATTGTAATGCTCTAAAGCTAAAGTGCGACCTGCTTATTTACGATGTTGGATGCCCCAAGATGCAGTCCCTATGCTCTCTTTTCTGTTTTCATGGTATTGATTTTTTCCCCCCAGTATCCATCATATCAATCCTTTCACTCCGCAAAGAGACTACAGATCCTGAGACATGGTGCCCTAAGTGGGGACGCTGAGACCTGTTCCCATGACCACTTGGATGCTTGATTCATGGCTTCTGGTGGCCATGATGGATGGATTAGCCATCACTGGTAATTCAGTTAGCATCTTCTGGCCTGTAAGTAAGTGGGGGGGACGTGTGGCATAGTAGATTCCCAGTGTCTATTTGTGTCAGGTTGTGATTTCATGTCCTGCACTGACAGCCTTTGACCTCCGCTCCGTAAGTTTGTGCTTGGCTTGTTTTTATATCAGCTCTCTGTCGTGGTCTTTATGTGGTGTTTGGCAGTAAAGCGATAATGTTTTTTTTTTCCTTCTTCTTTTAAAAAAGGACATCAGGCTGCTTTATGGTCACGGAAAGTCACTGCAGTCCTCCCCAATCCTTTTAAAAATGATTTATCTGAGATTGATTCATGGAGGATGTGAACAGTATGAACCTTTAAAGTGTTCCAGGAGAAGATGGTATAGCTGAAATCTGTTTGCTAGCATTTGTGTCCGATGGAATTGTAATGTTTATGGCTCAATGACTTATTGACTTTTTATTTATTTATTTGTCTAATGATTTATAAAAAAATAAAAATAAACTTTAATTAAACCACATACAATGACTTGAATGCACATTGTAAAATTGGATCAAGATAGTATTTTGGAATTTGTAAAAAAAAAAAAAAATTAAGGTTAAAAAGTGCCATGGTTAGGGTTAGTCCTGATATTATAATGAAGAAAAAAAGTGTCTTAAAAGGATAAAAAAAATACAACTTTTTTGAGAAAATGTGCAAAGCAGTTAAGCAAAATGTGACAATTTGACACCAACATAAAGAAACAATTAGAAAAAAAAAGCATAAAATAGTAAATTAAAGCATAGAGATGAGCAACTTTTTTATCTTATAAACATATTTTAAAAAATGTTTGCTTGTGTATCCTCGCATGATACAAGGAAAATATCAATTATTTGTTCGTTTTTGCATGACATTTTTTTATCATTAAAAACTTTCCTGAAAATTGTATAAATGTTTTTCAAAATAATATGAAACCAACACGAATGGAGTATTTCAAAGAAACTGGCACACGTGTTTTACATTAGACTTTTTGAAGATTTTTCTTCTTTTATTTCCCAATACGAGTCAACACACTTATTTGTCATTGACCCGTAGTTGGTTGTACTCAAAGTCTCATGGTTATGATTAAAATACTGAGAATATAGCTGCTTATAATAAAAGAGTCGTTAAAACTGACAAAAACATTTGTGTTTACAACAGCCATGCTGTGGACTCCAGTGACGAACTTACGACGTGATGATGAATACGATGAAAAAGGCAATGACAATCGCCCACTGTCCTGCCGCAGAGACCTCATGATCTGCATTTGTGTCCATGGCACCATGCTAATCTCTTCATTAAGTTTATGGCCGGTCAGCCAACATAACTCTTCACTGCGGCAAGCCTTTGTTGTACGAACTCTGTAGTATGTTTACCAGTCGCCCTTGTCCTGGGGCCACTGCCAGAGTGTGTAGGAGACAACAGAGGACAGTGTGTGCTTGTAAATAACACCATTCTCTCAGCATGCCTGCGTGACCGTCTTACTATATGACCACCCCCACCACACCTCAAAACATTAGCAGAGGATCCCTCTATGCCCAAGGACTCGTAGCCTCTGTGAACCGAGTGCACTGGGAGCTCCCTGTCTTCTCAAAGAGAGTCTGTTAGTCTCCCTCAGCTTGTGTACAACCAGCACACAACTCGAGTTTTGTTTCTCGTGTAAATTTTGTTCTTTAGCTCTGTCCGTGAACAAGCCCCGGTTGTGTGTGGTGTTGTGAAGAGAATGGCTTGGTGACGGAATAGAAAGAAAGAGCAGACTGTGATGCGCTCAGTCTTTGTGTGGACTTCTGCATTCATGGGCCCATGTGACTCCAACAGCAGGGCCTTTGGTTTGGCCCGGCACAACACCAGTGCATTGTAAATACCCAAATGTATTTGGAAGCTAATCGCTGAGCTTATTTTCATTCTGGGCCATCGTGCAGTAGACTTTGCCATGGTAAAGTTTCTGGGAAGATGCTGACTATGTTTTGAGCTCTAAGACGACGACATGCACCAGGGGCAGTCCTGACTCACTTGGTGGCCTTGGTTAGATAACACATTAGATAGATAGATAGATAGATAGATAGATAGATAGATAGATAGATAGATAGATAGATAGATAGATAGATAGATAGATAGATAGATAGATAGATAGATAGATAGATAGATAGATAGATAGATAGATAGATAGATAGATAATGTTTCATAATTGATGAAATTTACCATTTCTACACTGTTATTGAAATGGAAGCTTTAGCGTAAGTTCTGCAAGGAAGACTCAATTGCTACGTCACTTATTACCTTCTCATCTATCCAATCGTGTCTAATACTGCGGTATAAAAGACCAGTACTTACACATGTTTGAGTTCGCAGATGCTGACGCTTTCATTCACCTCCATCCTCCCCACCACCACCAAGATGGTTCCTTCCCCTCCATCCTCCCCTCCACCACCAGGATGGTCCCTTCCTATACCTCCCAGGCGGTCGGCTGCACCCCTGCCTTCGTCTTCAGGCAGAAAATGCAGAGTCCGGACCCTCGGATTGCGAGCTATGGACGGGGCCTACGCCAAAGAACTTTATTGCTTGCTGGGCTATCAATAAATGTATTTATTGTTACAGTATTTATTCTCCCGAGTCTTTCTGGTAGAACTAAATCAACATTGAACTGACGACACTGTTATCTTCTGTAGAGCTGCTTATAGCTGAATTGAACTCATTTGATAATTGATATACTTTACACACTTATTTAACTGAACTGAATCAACACTTAATTGACTTGAACTGAATAATGACTCTATTGTCTTTTTTAGAGCTGCTTTACAGGAGAACTTGTATTTGTCTCATATTTGAAAAAGTTTGAAAAAAGTTCTCATACTTCAAAAAGCCACTTTCGCACACAATCCTGTAAATTACCATAAAATTACTAAAAACGACTTTTCCAGTAAAATACACACATGTGCTGTTCACACAAGCAACAGAGTTCTGTCTTTTTACCGGTAAGATACCATTCACACATTAGTACCAACAAAAAAAAGAAGCTCAGCCCACTGAGCTATATAATTGGCCCAAAGAAGACTTCTCACGTCAACACGTTCTGACCTCGTATCTGCTCTGGTGTTGTGCCGAATTCTGACCCTGTCAGATCATTACTCCCACTCCTCTGACTGAGTCCCCAGTATAGGTAGGTTTAGGATTAGGTGTGAGGGGTGGGGTTAAAATTAGGCAACCAGGTAGCAGCCTCAACAAGGGGTTAATCCTGTTCTTTGTTCATACACAGCTTAATACTGGTAATTTACTGGTATTGTTACAACTTCTCATACCGGGAAATTGCCAGTTTAAGTACAGTGCAAAACAGGTGTAAAAACTAATTTACCTGTATTTTTGAAAAGGTCCTGTCCTGTTTATCCGTGATCTTTTTACAGTAATTTACTGGTGATTTACCAGTAAAGACTGCATGTTTGGAAGGGTCTATAGATTCTGATGTTTTCCTGTTTATTACTGTGAAGTTGCTTTGAAACAATCTGGATTGTATTAAGTGCTATAAAAATTACTTGACTTGACTAGATCTGTATGAATGTGTAATCTTTGTTAGTCTTGTACTTGAATTGTTTTAATTACAATGCATTAATCCCATTAATAACATTAATCCTGACTAAATCCTGACTTTTTTAAGCTTTTATTTTAAACCAAACAAAATTGCAACTGAGTTTCACAGCCAGTGAGCAGCATTTACATTCATAATAACTTCTTTTGTGTTTCACAAGTAAAACGTTTGTAGCGACATGATGCTAGATGTAGTTTCAGTTGTAAAAAAAAATTGAAAGGTGCAACTTAATAAAAGTAACCAAATGCTTTTTTTTATTATTTTTAAAATTGCATTCAAAATTAATTTAGCAATGTGGTAAATTAATTAGAAAAATTAATTTGGAAAATTCTAAATTCAATGTGGAAAAATTCATTTAGCAATGTGGATGATGCTTCTAATACTGCAGTGCTTAGGTTTTTTTTCTCTATTTTCGAGAACTCCGATAAGTACTGGATGAACAAAGGAGTTTTATGTATCTCAACTTGTAATACAATAAAAAGTGATGAAATCAAACAGCACAAAAGAGGGACCGGGCCGTCTCGACTCGCCTGCAGCAAATATGCAGCAGCAGATTTGGGATCTGGCTTTGTTCTGCCGGCTTCTTTGTCTGGCTCGCTCTGCGTGTTGTCTGAGGGCTAACGCTGCTTTAAAACAGAAGTCCTACTGGGCTCCAATTAAGACCAGGAGAAGAATTAATGAACAAGTCCTCCAAGTCAGCCTCAGCTCTCAACTGCTCTATTTATCAGACTGCTCAGGGGGACACATGGTCTCAATTCAAACCCACAATTTCTGTCTTCACTAAATTAAATATGTGTAATTTATGTTTTTATAAACATAGATGACCTTGCCATCAGCTATAGAAGTTCTAGTCATTTGAATCTTTCTCATTTTTACCCCTCCTCTCTTCATTATATTGCATTTCATTTCCCAGCATGCCCATAAGCCATGTTCAGGTTTCTCTGCTGACTATAAAAATGGATGGTTGGAGGGCAATTGGGAGAAGAGGGATGTTCCGTAGAAACACATGCTGTTCAAAGTATTTTCCAGTCAATAGGTGCAATAGACTTGGGTGTTATTTTTTCTCCCTGAACTGTAAATGAACAGCTTTTTTTCCACCAGTTTTTTTCCAGTGTGACATGCACCAATGTGTATAGACAAGTTCCTTTGGGGAAAATCTTGAAGTTAGAGATGAAAATGAAAGTAAATGAAGATTTATGTATGTGATGATACTCTATCATCTTCCTTTGAAAGCAATACATTGCTTTTAGATGCTCTATGCTGGCTTGAAATGAATCATGGGACTTGCATTGATCTTTCGAAATACCAAGATAAATCATTGCATGTTTCAGAAAATCCCAATTATTATTATTATTATGAATATTCAGGGTTTTTTTCTTCTTGAAGCTAAAGATGCAAATACTAGCATGGGGTGTGCGTATTATCTTGCCTATGCGGTGTTGTGGCCCGGATGCATTTATACCTGTCCTCCTGTGTGCGAGCAAACATTATTTAATGTCACTAACTCACGCTCGGCTCTTTACCTTTCAGGTTTCAGCATCCAGACAAATTTTCCATCAATTAACATACGCATATTGTTGCGTAAACAGAAGCAAGCAGCCCAGAGCACTCCTCCCAGAGATGGCATAACGGAGAGACCCTGATGAAGACCGATCCTATCGTTAACTTCGCACTCAAAGAGGGCCCCATGGGGCACCGTGTAAATGCTACTAGCCTTTTCTCCTAATGTTGGTGTCTCTGTTATAGATTGTTTGCCATTTTGAAAAATATGCAACTGTGTCTTTTGCCATTTTTTACATCTCTGCATGAGCTACCACCACCACTATGCATGACTGCAACACTAAGAACATACTCAGTCATGTATGATGATAATCACTACCTGAGACTTTTGCTATTATAAATGTATTTTTAATGTATGTTTCTGTCATATTCATGTCTGTCAGTTATAGTTGTGTGACTAAGCTTATTTGAGCTTTTCTATTTTTCAACACAATGAGCTAATGCTATTGCGCAACAAATTTCCTTGCAAAAAAAGTTGTGATATTGTTAGAGCATTTGCATGGCATGTGAAATGGTATCACTGATTATTTTTGGCAAATTAGCCATTTCTTAGATACTTTTCTCCTTGATCTTTCGCTATAAATTTTATTTAAGTGCAAATGTGGTGGGATACACCAGGTCCTACATTTTAAAATAAAACAAAATGTAAAATGATACTTGAGGCACCACTTGGGGAGTCAGAGTTTTTTTTAACAAATCAGTTGAGTGAATGATTCAATGACTTGTTTACAAAGACAATTGCTGAATTCTAAACTGCATACTACGTACTACTACCATCTATGGCAGGAATAGTAAGAGTAGTGTGCAGTTCAGAATTCGGCAAATATCTTGTCTCATTAAGTTGAAAGTGATGTATAGCCAAGTATGGCGTCCCATACTCAGAAGTTGTGCTCTGCATTTCACCCATCCAAGTGCACACATACAGCAGTGAGTACACACATCGTGAACACACACCCAGGGGTGCGTTTCCCGAAAGCATCGTTAGCCAACTATGGTCGCAAGTTCCGTCGTTACCAAAACAGTTCAATGGAAATTGCGACCAACTTGCGACCATAGTTGGCTAACGATGCTTTCGGGAAACGCACCCCAGAGCAGTGGGCAGCCATTATTGTTGCGGCGCCCGGGGAGCGATTGGTGGTCAAGGGCACCTCAGTTGTGGTAAGTTGTGGAAGAGAGCGCTGACCTTTGGTTTACAAGTCCAACTCTCTAACCATTAGGCCACAACTTCCCATGAATGATTAATTATTTAACTAATCAGTTGAGTGAAGGATTCTGCGACTAATTTATTAAGACAATCACTTATTTTGTTTAATGAATGAATCAGTGATTTTTTTTTTTTTTAACAAACTGGTTAAGTGATTTCTAAACATACGCCTATCAATGCTTTTGAATAAATCAGTTGGGTGAATGATTCAGTGAATCACTCATAACGACAGTGCCTGAATTTAGAATAGAACACTACCATACTAATCTATGCACTAATCTATATTTGTATTGCAGAAATAGTAGGAGTAAAATACGTTCCAAATTCATCTAGTTACTTGTTTCATGTGACTCTCTCACTTGTCGCCACCTACTGGCATGGCAAAGTAACCTGCAGAAAGTAACCTGACAGTTTGTCAGGAACACAGACACACACACAAACACAAAATCACTCTACTTAGGCATATTAACCATTTTATAATTGGCTCTTAATGTTCTTGTCAGCACCTGCAGCCCCAAACCAACACATTCTCATCCCAAGGCGTCATCTAACTGACACTTTTGACCATGCGTCAACATGCCGACGCACATGGTACCTCTTAAACGTCAATATGAGACGCTCATCCTCGGGCGTCATCTAACTGACGCTTTTGACCATGCGTCTAAATCCGACACACATGGCACCCTTTAGCGTCAGTTAGATGACGCTTCCGTTATGGGTAGGTTTAGGTCTGAGGTAGGGTTAGGGTTAGACCACTAGGAGGCGCGTCTCATATTGACGCTTAAGGGGTACCATGTGCGTCGGCATGTTGACGCATGGTCAAAAGCGTCAGTTAGATGACGCCTTGGGATGAGAATGGGCTGCCCAAACAGTATTCTGTATGCCAGTATAGCCCAAACCCTGCCTGGTAATCCTGGAAACACCAATCACTGATGTTTGTGTCAAGCTGTCAGACTTCCCAGCAGTACAGGAGGAGAAACGCAAGGAAGAAAGAAACTATCTCTCGGCCCTCATGAAAAGAAAGCTAGTGTTTTGTTTGTTTGTTGTTTTGTGTTCAATCAATACAGCCGCTATTTCTTTACAAGGCTGTCAGCACTCCGTCAACAGCAAATACCTAATATTCTGATTTCATTACCTCCCCCTGTGCTGGGCCTCCAAAGATGGACTGCTTGATATTGACAAACAAAGCTCACAATGTTCCTCATTCATACTGGGACAGCGGTTGGAGGCTGTTCTTTAGCTTTAGAAAAAAAGAAAAAAACTAGGTGCCCTTTTTATAAGCCCTGAGTCGCAGAGAGAGAAAGATGAGGTAATGCAGAGTGAGAAAAGCAGCTGATAAAGAGCTTCTCTCTCCTCCTCCTCTGTCTTTTTCACCCTCACCCTCTGTCTTTCTTTCACTCCCCTCTATCTCCAGGGCACAGGCACAGGTATAAAAGAATCACAAATTGTTTTTGGCCCGGGCCCAAGTAAGCCAATCACTGTCTAACCGGAGTGATCTCATTCCTATTAAGACCATTTGTTCCATTCTAAATCCAATATCTGTACTGTCAGTAATAATGCGATTTCAGAGGCGGCGCAGGCGAAGGGAACGAAGACAGGATAACTGGGAAAGTGACTATGGTGATTTCACCAATGTAAGCTTGGAAGCAATGCATTGTGGGCTGTATTCAAATGTATACGTAAATGTCAGAATAGATATGACTGAAAGAAGTGACCAGAGAAATCACGCCTGTCTCTGTAACAGCCCTTGATTCTGTAAACAACCAAAAATAGCCAATCTGAAAAGGAACAGATCAGAGAGAACTCACTGCCTGTCATGTTTGGATTTGATGAAAATGGGTGTGCTGTCTTGTCTTTAGAAAATGGTATGTTAAAATGCCAAGATGAGGTGTTTAAAATCATTGGGGTGGTTTAATTGCAGGGGCCAATATTTAGCTAGTTAGCCTAGCAATTAGCTCATGGAGAAAAGCAAAGATTATGATGTCAACATATTGAAATTGACTTTCAAAATTAAAATGCATATAGGCTAATACACATATACAAAACGGATACTATAATAAAATCTATAACCTAAATGTATAATCATGCAAAAGCTATGTTAGCATTCCCATTTATTTGAATGAAAGTTGCTCTGCAAACTTTTATTCAAAATATGTGGCTATTCTCAAGTGTATGGAAGCTTGTTTCCGCCACAGAATAAATATAACATGCAATTCCGACCTTATATAAAAAAAATAGTCAGAAAAAGTTTATTACAGTTAGTTTATAAAAGACTGCATTACACTCAAAGCAACTCTGTCTTTATAACGCACAATTGAAAAAAAGTCCCCCTCAGAATTTAACTTTATAACTCGCAATTGCAAATTTATATCTCACAATTCTGAGTAAAGAAGTCAGAGTTGCGACATATAAAGTCAGAAATGCAAGATATAAATTCACAATTCTGACTTTATAACACGCAATGGCAACTTTAGATCATGCAATTCTGACTTATTTCTAATTTCTCGCAATTGACCCTTCGCTAAGCCACGCCCGAAAACCGCCACTGGCCAATCGTGTCTTAGCAACCGTAACTAGGCGCGAGAGGTCTGGCAAGCTTTCGAGCGAGGAGCGTTGTGCGTATGGATTGTGCAAATCTGATACCCGGTATCCTAAAAGTTTGGAATTTTTTTCCTTCCCGAAAATCTAAAAGCCAAGGGGAGAAACGATGGGCGTGGATCAAGCAGTGTGGGAGACCCCATTCACAACAATGTCGACAGGATTAACAAAAACACCTATTGCTTGGAAGTTGGAAATAATGACGGTTCTTTGTTCATAATGCATATATTTTAACGTAAAATAAGACGATTAAAGACAAGACGGAGGCTCACTGACATACTTTAAATATATTTAAGCATTTTGTTAATCGACGGCCTACTACCCCTGTCTGAGTAACGTTAACTTTATTCCACGTGTTATTCCACAAGATTTATGGATAAATCTGGATAAACTGTTTGATTTATAATTATTAGATTATTTTCACATTTCACTTACCCTGCTGTGCACGAACATAGCTGTTCCTCAATTTGTGTGTTTCCCATTTGAATGATCAGCGTATGAGGCGGTTGCTGTTTGCGCTGGGACTATAGGCTTTAGCTTAAATTTTTATGAAATTATTCTCTAATCGGTTGCATATTATGTCGTGGATATATCCCTCGAATGCATACTGCAGTCCCTTTTGTCTTGCTCTCTCGGACATTTCACATTCGCCAAAAATGACTCATTATCTCATTGGGAATGTCTGACACCGGTGCATACACACTGTAATAGACGTGCCAGGCGCGAAAGCTTGACAGGCGTAGCAACAGTAACTAGGGAGGGCGGGGCTTAGCGAAGGGTCAATTGCGAGTTTATATCTTGCAGTTGTGTTAAATTCGCAATTATTATGTTTTAAAATGTTTTTTGGCGTTTTTTTATGGCGGAAACTAGCTTCCATACAAGTGGCCATAAATGTAGAAAAATGTTTTTTGCTTATAAGATGTTTCGATATGATTGACTGTCTCTGGAATTCATTACAGCATCCAAAGCTGAACGCTAATGCTAACAGCTAGCTTTCTCCACTTGGGAGACATTGGAGACATCAACATGTTATTTGCACTGAAAATAGATGTTAGCTGTCTTATTTGAGTTAAGTATGAGCCTCATGAACTAGCCTGACTGAACTACCACCCAGAGTATGAAAACTTAATTCTATCTGTCACTCACTGTCAACTATACAGCAATCCCCTGTTGTTGCATCAACATTTTGCTTTAATATCTCTTCAGATTCTTGACATTTATTCAACTCATATTGCTGTCTGAGCAGAACTGTAACTGCAGGTATCTCCCATGGTGCCTTGTTAATTGTGAGTAGCTGGCTCATATCTACGAAAGTGATCAATAGTGATTTCCCAGAGTACCTAGTAAATCATGGGAAAAGTCAAACAAACATGTGTGTAAACAAACTCAGCAGTACTCAACTCCAACACAGCACATGTGAATTGGCCTGTCTATCTCTGAGGACCCGTTCAGAAATAATGCTTTTGTTGGGAGAAATTTTGCCTCCATGCAGACTCTGTTTATGAACTAGGAAGTGCTACATTTTGATTATCCGCCTGTTTTCGGGAACATACAGTCCTTTTGTAATTTGATCTAAAAATGCATTCCCTCAGCATTTGTCCTGTTGAGAAATGATTGGTAGCTTATGGTGTTAGTATGAAGTGATGCTGGCTTTTGTCTTGGGACTTTAGAGTGTGGTACTCAACCCACACTAGCCTTGAGCGGCTCTTTAATGCTGCTGTTGCTGCTCAATGACTCAATTACTCACTTTTCTCTAAAAACTGCAGTTAACAAGTTTTCATCTGAAGATTGTTTGTTGTTGTCAAAAAGTTGCATCACTTTGACATGCCTCTATGTTGGGTGGTGAGGCTGGTGACCAATCAATTATAATTAACCTTGTCTTGCACACCGAAGTCTTACATATTTGTCAGTAGCAAGAAAAGTATCTTCAGCTATATATAGACTCAGTTTCAATAAAGGAATTCAATAAAGGAACAATTTATTTTCAACCGAATGCTTATTTACTGTCCAGCCTCGTCCCACTTGTGTATTCATTTATTATTTGTAAATTATATACACACCCAGGTGAAAACGACGTACTATTAAATGTATTAAAAATGCACTTGAAATTCAAGAAGTATGATCATGCATCTGTATTCCCAACATGCTTGTCTGAAGTGCATTAAAAATGTATTGTATTGCATTTAAATATATTTCTTCTAAAAAAGTATACTAGAAGTATATTGGTAATTAATAAATGCTTAGTTATCCTTTAAAACACAAGCATTAAGTGAAATTTTAGTGTGTTTAAAGAAAACATACTTATTTCACTCTTACTTAAAGTCTATTTTATGTGTACTTTGTGTAAGAACATACAGTATATGTATATATATATATATATATATATATATATATATATATATATATATATATATATATATATATATATATATATATATATATTATACCTCCTATACATATGAGATAATGGATAGATTTCTACAGGTATGACCTTCTTTGAAATACACTGTTATATTAAATTATATTAATTACATTTTTATATAATATTTATATATTTAAACTTTCATATTTCCTATTTCATATAATCGCGATCTGACTTCTTCACCTAAATATAATAAGGCTGCAGGCTAAAAGGTTTAAACATAGAAATGTAAGGCATTTGATTAAAAATGACTTGAGCAGTGAAATCACGTGGTGGAGGTACAACTGGTTATGTTATTTCTGTTGGTATTACTTTGCAAAACTCAGCTCCAAGCAAACAATGCTTTATTCATAGTTACAGTACACCCTTTCCATCTTCCATTCTGGGATACTAAAAGTAACCAGATTTATATTTTTAGCTCATTTCATGAATTAGGGGACTGAATATAATCAACTCTTATAAAGCAAGTCAGTCTTGATGAAGGGAAAAGGCTATTTTTGAAATGTGGCTCTTGGAAAGAAAAGACATTTGTCCACTTGGCTCCTCAACTGGCTCCTGAAAGGGTTGAATAGAGAATAGCGATGTTCAGAACAGTAATAAGCTGATTGATTTGCACACAATGAATCGTAAATGGCTCGACTGGTTCACTGAATATATTGTCATAGCAGAGCGAGGACTGCTGCTTCATAAAAGCCATTGATGCTGGCTAAAGTCTTTATAGTCATCTTTTACGAAACAAGGCTTGGCTGGACAAGGGTCATCTCGAGTGAATTAGAAGGCCAGGCTTGATTTATCTGCTGCCATGGACAGCCACTCTCATGTGTGTTTGGCTGCTAATTAGTGCCGGCCCTCCTCTGGAGTGTCACCTCAGCAGGCCCACACAAATGGACAGTGCTTCATCTTGCCCAGAAAAGAAGGGGTTGCCACAAAGAGGGTCTTAAATTACTGCTGTCACTTTAAACACAGGGTCGCCCGTGGCCTGCTGCATGCTGCGATACCTTCAGGAGGCCTCTCTTTGTCTGAGGGGGGAAGGCATGGTCACAACAAACAGCAGTTCCTTCACGCTGGCTGCTTTGAATTCCCCTCTCTCGACCTCCCGTACGGACCCGGCTTGAGGCGCAGCACGCTTAGGAGTAATTCAGGCTCCCTCCGAGTGGATCACCATGCTGTAATCCATAAATGCATGAATGTCCGAAATGAAAGAGACTGTGACGCTGTAAAGAATACGGTATAAAGGAAGAGAGGGATGCAGGAAGGAAGAGATAAATAAAATGGCAAACCTCACTTGTGTGGCCCCAGTGTGAGGCCGTGACTGAAAGGCTGACCGAAACTCTGCCTGAAGAAAAGGATACAAAAAGGAGGGAGAAACAGTTCTAGATGTGTTTCTTTTTCTAGTTGCACTTTTGGCTGTCCCTCGGTGTCAGTATCTGTTCTCTTCTCACCGCTGCATGTGCCGACTCAGAGCAAGAGGTGAAGTTCAAGAAGTTCGGTTTTAACATTTCAATGAGGCTTATAGTCTTCCTTGAGTGTGGTACCTGACATTCCGGTGGTCAGCGTCCCCTCCCATGCTCCTGCAGGTGGGCATTAGGTGAAAGAAAAGAGTTTTAAGTCTTGCCTCACCTTTTCTTACATCTTTTGAAGCTGTATTCATTCCAATAAATCTCGGAAGCGGCTCCCTTACCTCGCACCGCAGCTTCAGTCTTCAGTCTCTGTAATTGGTCTTGAAGTTCCCAGGATCTTGCTCTCTCACTTTTCACAACGATAAAGACTCTATTGCAGCTGCTAAGGTTTTGAATCATTAAGATTCCCCTTTAATCTTCTGTCTACGTACTGAATGTTTTAGGTGAAAGAAGGAGGTGTGCTTCATTGTGAGAATATACTCCTTGTGGTGCTGCTCGCAGTTCATCTCGAGTTCACTGTCAGACCTGTTTCTCTCATCACTTCTCTTCTCCAGGGGGTTCTCATGTTGCGGAGGAGTTTTAACTTTGGATTCTCATCCTTTAAAATCTGTATTGAAGTGTCATTAATCACTGGGATTTTGAACAATACACGTTGGCTACGTCCTATTAGTCCCTGTTTTGTGATGTACCACATTAGTCAAGAAATGGTACCAGTTTCCATTGTTGAGCAAGGAACTTGGCAAAGTAGAAAAATTTAACTCGGCAGTCTAACTTGTGATGTCAATTTAGGCTGTTTTGACCGCTATTTTGGCTGATTAAATGAAAGAAAGAGTAATGTATCCAGGCCAACCCATTCTCTCTCCGAAAAATGAGAATGAAATGTCACTTTTGAGATGTTAAAGCAGGGTTCTTCAACTTTTTTTCCTAGAGCGCCATCCAACTCAAATCAAACTCACCTGCCTGTAATTTTCTAGTAATCCTGAAGACCTTGATTATCTTATTCAGGTGTTTGATTACCGTATGTTTGGAGCTAAACTCTGCAGTACAGTAGTCCTCCCGGACCAGATCTGAAGAGTCCTGTGCTAAAGGGACCCTTTTTTGTCCTTATGAAATCTACTGTATGTTGAGGTTTGGTTTTTAATTTCAAAAGCCACAATAAATGATTTGCATTTCACTATTTAGACATTTCAAGCACCTAACACAACCCCCACACCTAAACCTAACCATTTCTTATTATAAAACATGGCACATTTCAAGTAGAGTCCCAATACTTTATCCAAAAATTACAAATATTCCAAGACCAAATGATTGAATTTTGTGAGGAACAGACCAAAAATGGATCACCGTCTCCATCCGGCATAACTGCTGCCGAAAGATGAATTACAATATTGAATATATACATACACACATATGCTTCACAAATCAAATCAAGATCAATGCTACCTCCGTATTAAGAAATGTACATTAATCTAATAGCTTTGCTACTTCTAGTGACATTTCTGCTTAATACTGCTAACTTTCTTAAGGTTTTTTAGATGTATATATGTTTTATGATATTTTATTGCAAGTTCTGGGAGCTGACTCTACAGTTGAATGTACATTCATCAGCATTTTCATTAGTGAAAGAGCCTATTCTCCAAGGCCATTTTGCTATAAAGAGCATTTGTTCTGTTCTCTGCATGTAACACGAGCCACTAACACTCCTCGGCAGTCTGAGATACTGGCCCTCCTTCCCTGCAGTGTACAGTAAATACCATGTTCAGCACATTAGCGCAGCTATACCTGCCCTCATTGCTGGCAGATGTCTGAGTGGAATGCAGATAATGAGGAGGAAATGTGGGACTGTCGAGTGGGTGATAATGCTCTTGGGAGGGGGACACGGTTAGGGAAACCAGATCCAGTCCCGGAGACGGACAGCCGATGATGTGAGTTCTGCATCCTAGCAGAGTGTGCAGCATGTGGGATTTTATAGTATGCGCTCTACCCAACAAAAGAGAGGCTTCACACTGTTCTGAGTAGCATAAGGGCACATCTGGCTGATGGAGAGGCAATTCTATAGGAATTAATTGACTTTCTACATCTGATATGTGAGCAGTTCACACATCCCATTCAGAAACGTTTTAGTCAATGAATTAGTCACTACTTTTCTGATAAAAAAAAAATCAAGTAAGTTTGCAGAGTTGGTTTGAATACAGTAATGATTAATCTCATGAACCAGGGCTGGTTGGTATGATGTTGTGTGCCTTGTGTGACAGTAGAAATGTGTCAACCGGTAGAGATTTTGCCATACTGTCATACCACCCCTTGTTAAAAAGAAGTACACTCTAGCATACTTTAGAATAATATTAATTACAAACTGGATATAATGTTTTCTTACACTTAATTGCATGTTAATTGCTATTAAATGGAATCTTTATTTGTCATTTCATAATTATTTATGTTGTCTTTTGAAAAATTATTAAGTGTACTGTCAAATATACTGACAAGTATTTGTGGTAAACTAAATTATAATGTAATTTCTACTAAAACATGTTTAAATATATTTGTAATTACACATTTTAATGAGGAAGTTAAGGACTAAATGTAATTTAGAATAACACACTACAGTTAAAATGTTATTTAGTATGTTAGTCAAATTAAAATGTGTACTTTTTTTAAAGCAGAGTTTTTTTTGTTTTTTTTATAATAATTTAGAGTTATTCAACTTTACACCTGTACGGTACACTTAAGTGGCCTTAATTTTGTAAATATTATATGATATGCAAGTAGTTTAAAAAAAAAATATATATATATACTTTTAAGATTTTAAGGTCACTGTGTTCACATTTAATAAGGTCACTTCTTTTTCACAAGGGACAGTAGATATATATTTTCATTTGTCAGTGAAAAAAAGTGAAACAAATTTCCCATATAATCAACTATATCATGGTATTTACAGTTACAGTGATATAAGTTGTTTTTTTTCACTCTCTCCTAATGTGACCAAATAAGGGAACAAATTTAGCACCATATCAAAAAAAAATTCTGCAGCCACTGTTGCTTTATGCCCAAAATAAGAGCAGGGAATGTGTGTTGTAAAAGAAAGCCAGAAAAGCTTCCTCATTCATGTATTTTATTTTCTGTTGGGACTTTCTCAGTCTGCTTGCTGACTGTGTTTCACAGCTCACTGTTGCCCCCTATGGAGACTAGAGCAACACTTCCTCCTCCTTTCAGCATGGCTCAGACTCTCTCTGTCCTGCCAAAGGATCCAGTTCCTTCTCAGTAATCTCCCTGACACCTTGGCTGGAGATGATTAATTGGCATTAAGCACATTAGTGGGGGTCTAAATTACCCCCTCCGCTCATTAACGGCGAGGCCGTTCATTTTTCAGTGCGTTTTTAGACAAGTGTGGAATCTGTGTGACACAGGCGGACCTGGGCGAATGCTCCGCTGGGGTCTCACTGGGCCCTTCATCAGCCACTCCATCTACTCCTTCTCATCAGGCAACGCCACAGAGCATAAATGGGATTGTGATGGTGTCCCGAGCACGTCTCAGATCTGTCTGACTGCCTGCTGGAGAAAAGACAGGGGCTTGTCGGACCCGAAAGGTTGCGGCATTAGCGTGCGTGCGCAAAGCGTGACAGCTTATTATACAACTGTTACCTTAGATGGATGAATTTCGGTAGCCATATCTAAGCACTCAGCTAATTGTTAATGGACATCCTGAGATGACTGAAATTAACTCTTGCACTGAACTGTGTCATTAGATACTGTGTAGTGTCTGCTTCCTTTGTTGGATTTAAATCGGTCCCCATTTTGTTGAGCATAACAATACCCAAAATTAAATAAAATTATTTTTGATTAGTTAAGTATGGTTCTTTAAACCCAGAACTTCTGCATTCATGTCAGTGTTGCAAAGTAACTAAAGTAGCAACACTACAAATTTAAATGCTTTATTCAGTAGCATAACAGTAGCTCAATTGTTTCAATAATGTAGCATTTCTGCTAACACTTTTCCCAACATGTAGCAAAGTACAGTAAACAAAATGTTATAATGTCACATCGCATTGTTCACAAACTGAGAAAATCAAACGTGTTCTACTCTTAAACTATTGTCTTTCTCTTTCTTTCCTTTTAGTGAATTGTTCACTTGGATGCTTCACACGATCTAATCGATTCAAAACAATGATTCAAAATCCCTGCATAGTATTTCACAACTCTTTTTTTAAGGCAAAATGTTGGTACTCTTACTGTTGTCTAGCCTTTTAGTATAATTTAACTTGTTTTAACGTAACTGATGGCTCAGACTAGTTGTGTTCATAGTGAACATCAATGCACTTGGCAAGAGCAAGAAACAAAATAAAAGACTCAAAAACTGAAACCTAAAAACCTTACTCTAGTCGAGTTTAGTGTCGAGATCCTAATTGAGATTCATTCATTCATGAAACCCTCATTGTTTTTGTGCCAGAGAACTACAGCTCTGATTAAATTACAGTGTAAATGAAGTAGTTATATATTTTTAAAAGATATTGCACCCTTAACAAACTTTAATATGTTTTGTTAGCTTGCAATGTAGCTACTTTTTCAAATTAGTTTCTTAAGTTCACTTAAAAATAAAAATTGTCATTATTTACTCACTCTCAGGTTGTTTCAAACCTGTATTAATTTCTTTCTTCTGCTGAACACAAAGGAAGATATTTTGAAGAATGTCTGTAACCAGAAAGTTGATGTACCCCATTGACTTCCATTAGTATTTTTTCCTCCTATACTGTGGAAGTCAATGGGGTACATCAACTCTTTGGTTACCAACATTGTTCAAAATATTTTCTTTTGTGTTCAGCAAAAGAAAGAAATTCATATAGGTTTGAAACAACTTGAGGGTGAGTAAATGATGACAGAATTTTCATTTTTAAGTGAACTATTCCTTTAACTGTAGCTCTTTGCTTGCCATATTTTCTAAGTAGCTTCGCCAGCACTGAATTGTACATATTCAGTGCTTGAAATCCATTTGTTACCTTTGTTACACAAACAGCACATTTCCATGCCAATCATCGAAAGCAGTCTTCTGTACCACACTTATTTATCTTCTACAGCCATTCATTCCCCTGTGCTGGTCCCCCTCCACTGGCTTTCACTGGCACTTAATTTCTATTAATGGCTTTGCATTCTCAGGTTTAAATAAAATTGAATGTTAGACGGGGCGCATTCGCTGCACATGAGAAAATATGCATTGGCCATTATCGCCCATAATGTGTTGGCTCACAAGTAATTCCATTGTGTTCACTGTATGTTTGAGTGAATCATTTGAATGGGGAGATTTATCAGCCTGCCTGCATATTTTAGGCCTGAGCTGCATCCTACGCTGTGAGTGGCTTACAAGTTTACGACCTTACAACCAGTTCGAACAAACACATTTTGTCTCATGTTGTGTTTCGTGACCGAAGACACACTGGAAAACAGTTTGGCACATTAGTTTATCCCATTTATCCTTGTCTCAAGGACATCTTAAGTAAAAAAAAAAAAAAAAAAAACATGGTACAGTTTACCTCACTCTTCCCTATGTTATGTCTTGTTTTTGGAGTGTGTGAACTTGTTCGTGCTCTCCAGAGAGTTTTGAGACTGCCCAAAATAGAAGTGGGTCAACCCCGTACTAACACAGTATTTTAGGAGTGTTTCCCCTGGTACTCTGCAATGGCTCAACTGTAATGTTTGACTGATTGCTGTCTGCAGCACTGAGACTCCGACACAACAATGCAGCTATTCAGTTTTGCTGACAGCAGGTCTTTTAACCCTCTCTGTTCCCCCAGTGTTTCCTCTCTCTGTTTTTTTTCTCAACACACACACACATGCACACGTTCACATATTGATAAAACGCATGCATCACCTACAATACTTGTAACAGGTTTAACATTAGTTAAATTTTAACGTCACATTTATATTTTGTCAATTGTCTGAAAAAAGGGCTTGAAATTATGAAATTACATCTAAAGATGTACTTATATCCTACATAATTGGGTTTTAAAAATCACTCTTGAGTTCAGGTAATTGCAAATGCAAAATGTTCAGGTAAATTTAAATGCAACCATTTAATTATAAATAGAATGCAATTAAGTCTGAAAACATTACATTCAATTTGCACTTATTGTATTTTCTTTTAAAGTATATTATTTCGGTAAGACTTTATTTTGATGTATACCCTTTAGACATTCCGTTGACTATAAGTAACGTTGCACATACATGTCAACTAACTCTCAGTAGAGTATTAGTCTGCTTAATATCTGCTAACACTTTATTTTTATGATCCACCAACATTCTACTAACTATAAGTAACTTTGCAAGTGCATGTCAATTTATTAACCCCTTATTCTACTACCCCATACTCTACTCCTATCAGTCTATTAATATTCAACTACTCTAATGAGAGTTGTTAGTTGACATGTAGGTGCAACATTACTTATATTCAACAGAATGTCTAAAGGGGAATATCGAAATCAAGTGTAACCATTATTTCTGTAATAAGTACTTGTTACACTTTATTTTAAGGTGTCCGTGTTACAGTGTAATTATACATTTAAGTACCGAATAACAATAATTTAATATGTACTTACTATAAGGTTAGGATTAAGGTTTGGTTTATGGTTAGTTGCATGTAATTATGCAAAATGTATAGTTATTACTACAGTAACTACATGTAACGTGTGACAAGGGCACTGTACAATAAAGTGCAAAAAATATGAGAGAAAAAGACCCCAGAAATCTTAAATGTGTCCTTATACAGTTTCAGAACCGATCAACTGTACTCAGATTGCCTAAGATACCAAAGTCTGCCATTTCTGCTATAAAGTCAGAGATTCCAAAATAAAATAAAATAAAAAACTCCTAGGCCAAATTTTCTGAACTATGATATCGACAGTAATTCAATAGCTTGATATTCTTTATCTGTGTTCTCTAGTTATAATGGCACAAATTTGTCTCTGAGGCAAAGACGATACTTAAATGTAAGTTATAGAGAAGTCTTTTGATTTTCTTGAGCTAAGAGCAACCTGTCAGCAATACAATTTTCCTCCGATTGTATGTTTTTGTGCAATCTTTTTTTTTTAAGGTCATTAGATTAATTCATTCCACATTCAATATCATTTTTCAATATGTGGAAAAAATGTACCCTGACATTCTCTTTGAGGAACTCAAGTCAAGCGCCACATGAAAACACACTCACAGATGAATACTCTCAATCACCATCAAGAGAGATATTGCTTATCCTGTGTATTATATTTACAATTTCCAGCCCTGCTCGGATCACTCACTGTAATGTAATGTTTGCAGGGATAGGGAAATTTTTTATGCATTTCATTTTTTCCAGTCCCAGGTGTGCTAAAAATAAGTCAAGCACATTGTGTCAACTCTGAAGCGATTTCGGAGAATGATGTTTGAGTGGAACCAACTCCATGAGATCTCAGGCTGAATTTCATTGGAGGCGGTGAAGCGTGTAGAAGGATGTTTGAACTGTCTCTCCATAGCCTTTGCATAAGGATTAAATTCACCTCCCTAAATTTATTAATCATATCAGATATGAAATTTACTGTCATACAGGCGGGTATTTGTTTGACAGCGGTAATTCGAGGCCGGTGAGAGAAAGGAGTCAAGTAAAGGTCGCACTTTCTCATATGAGAAGGTGGGACGTTTGGACTTTGCATTTGGAGTAGCCCTCTCAAGAGATCCTGCTCTGTTTTCATACCGCGTCTAATCTCTGTCATTCAATATGAGGCGGTGTTCTCTCAGAATGAGTGTCCCGTGCTCCCGTCACAAAAACAGCTCATGCAGGCACATTTCAGTGAGGGTGTCACATTAAAACTTGATAAGGAACATGGTTGGATGGGTCTTACGAGACAAAACTGAATATGGGACCTCACTACTCTGGTAAAGCTGCTCTGACACTATTTATCCAGCTATGCTTGATGGCACTTATTTGTCCGCTGAGATATGATATGCAGAGTTAAGGTCACGGTTACATCAATGCATTCGCTGTACTTTTACCCTTCCTATATGTTGATGTCAGAGAACTATGCTCCCTGTCCTCCCATAGGAATCTCAATATTTCATTTGGCTTCAAGACAGCACTGGGATTAAATGGAGAGCAAATGGAGACTTTGTGGAACACAAAAGGTGATTTTGAAAAATAGCTTAGTGTTTTTGTCCACACAATGAAAGTGCCCCTCATTGACTTTCATTGTATAGACAAACACAGTTCAAATATTGATCAAAATATCTTCTTTTGTGTTCTTGCAGAAGACAGTGATACAGTTTTGGGACAAGGGTGAGACAATGATAACAGATTTTTAATTTTTCAATAAACTATAACTAAACAATATATCTTTCTGCGTTTCAAAAGAGATTAGTAATCACATTTGCTCAGAAGTCTGCGATCAAAAGTCAAATACCATGTTGTAGTTGAGACCAGCTCATTCAATTCAAGACCAAAAGAGGGTTGAGTCCGAGTCTAGTCTAAATATTCCATGACAAGACCAAGAGTACGTAGGCCTACTTGAGACAGTCCAGTCTCGAGTGCTATAACACTGGTCAGAGATTTCATTATGAACTCATACCTTTGCCTTTACATTTTTTCCAAGACTAAATTCTGCTAACAATGTTTTTATGAGCTCTAAATCCATTTGTGTAGAACCATCTGAAAGTGAATACTTAAATGAAACATAAATGAGAACTCCATCAAAATTTGGAGTAATAAAACAATTCCTTTCAGATAATGTACTGGGTCTTTGGCACCAGGCAAACCTCCAATACTACGTGTATTGCTCCATCTCAGCAAGAGTCTAGTGCCAGTGGATGTTCAACTGATTGGGTTTTCTATTACTTTCTATTACATTCTATCACCTGATACAGCAGTTTACACACATTATGGCAATTATGAATTACAATCATCCTAGCAAACTACCGGCTACCAATAATGCTTTTATTATAGGACTATCGACCAGTCGTCCTCGGGGAGGGAGTGGACAGTGGCATGTAATCAGAAGTTTGATTGATGATTTGTTTAGGGTGTATTGACTCAACGTCAGTCAGCCTGCAATGGACTGTAATTCACGCATTTCTCTCCATCTTCGTGACATTAGGGCATAACGCCTAAAAACCCACCAGACGTCCCCTAAAGCTACACTTCACCAGAAGCCATTGTGGAGCCTGTAATAACAGCTTTTACAGCAGAGGAGAGTATTACTGAAAGTTTTTACTGCATTAGAGGCGTGATGAGGTGCAGTGTAAGTGTGTTTATAGTGGGTTGGGGGGCTAATGGAGGCCAGCCTCATTTTGTTTACTGTCCATTTTCATCATCGTTTTACAGCTGAAAAAGGCGACCTGGGATATAAAGTGTGAAGAAGACTTTAAGACTAAGGGAGCAGCTGATTGTAATGCTGTATGCTTCTCACATCGTTTTACACGGGTGAGACACATCAGCAAAACCGGGCCGCAATCAAGTCTAGAAGACTCTCTGACATGTAGGATGTAGAGTTGTCAAAAAGTACCGACTTCGGTAGTCGGTACTGAAATTTTCAAAATGTGACGATACCAGCATTTCCCTCTAGCATTTTGAACGCTATTGAACGGATTCTTAAACACCTCAGATTTGATATTGTGTTGACGTGCTCAACATATATGTCTCTGATTGGCCATTGTTTTGACGTGCTCAACATATATGTCTGTGATTGGCTACAATGATCAACAATGACATCTTTGATGCTCTTCACTGAGCGCTTACATAGATACACACGGGAGCGGGATCCCTCATATATCCGCTGATTGACCAATCCGCTGATAGATGCCTCTTTCAAACGCTCCCGTGTGTATCTGTGTAAGCGCTAGATAAAGAGCATCAAAGACATGAAGCATTGATCATTGTAGCCAATCACAGACATATATGTTGAGGGCGTGAAAACAATGGCCAATCAGAGGTGTTTAAGAATCCATTCAAGGATATGTCGGTATCGTCACATTTTTTTTTTATTTCAGTACCGACTTGGTACCGAAGTTGGTACTTTTTACAACTCTAGTAGGATGCTACTCTGCAAGGGCTGATTGGAAAAGGTGTGTAGGTTTTTAAACATGTAGGCCCAGGCTGCGTTCCAGTCCACTTTTAGACACGCACTTGAGAACTTCCCTAAGCACTTCCCCTCGGGGGAATCCCAGCCGCCATTTTGAAGTGCGTTCCACTTTCTTGAAGTGGACGAGGGAAGTTTATATGGACAGACCCTCGCTCCCTCGATTTTGACCGAGTAAGCGAGTCTACTTCATATGTACACTTCAGGCAGCTCCATATACCACAATGCCACACGATTGTGACGTCACCGCAGATCTCGTCTAATCACCACCATCACAAACAACTCTATGATATATTAATTATATTTTTATTTATTTAAAACAGCCCAAACACACCTATATACATTTGGATGCTGTATTAAACAAATTCTTAAAGGGAAAACAAATGTAAATAATAAATCATCTCCATGGCTGATTGATCAAGGGCTTAGGACGTTCCAATTCAGTCCATTGCAGTTTCCGCCAGTAGTGGGCACTCGTAAAACGTAAGCAATGACGTACATCCGAGTGAACAAGATGGAGGGAAGTTAGCGAGTGAAGGGCATGACTATTTTGGCCTGGAACGCAGGCCTAGTAGTAAAGACCAAATGAGTTCCCTTGCTAGTTTTTGCCATCATGCTCAACAAACTTTTGAGCCATGACCATATTTAGTGCCATTCACTGGATATTTTATTTCCTAAACTGCTGCAATACGTACAACAACCAATATAAGAAAATCCCCAGCTCCTCCTCTCGCCCAGTCAGGATTTGGCATTCTGATTCCCCTTGAATCAGAATAAATTCTCGAATTATGTTGTACTTTAAAATCTCGAATTAACGATATCTGTATACATTCATGTTGGTTCTGTTCTGTTTACCCTAAGGGGGGTTATTGCTGCTCTCCATGCTAGGCTGCATGGATGCGCAGGGAGTTCTCGCCCAGAACGGAACCATACCGCCAATCCAAACTGTATGCTAATTGTCAATCGTATTTGACGATAGTGGTCCTGACAGAATTAACGTGATATCATTTTGCAGAAATGTTGCCACAGGCATGTTTTTCCAATGAGCCTAGTTTGCGTAAAACCTTTTTTCTGCCCGACTCTCTGAATATGATGTGGAATGGCAACGCTACCGTTAACTTTCCAGTTTTTTGATTGTCAACAAAGAAATCCCCAAGCAACTAAATCGCTATGCATTGCAAGCATTTTTCTATAGAAGTAAGGTAATGAAATGAGAGAATTACACACTTGTCTCTGTAAATGTTTGCCAAGCAAATATTACTACAGTATGCAGTAACTCGTGAACCTTGACTCACTGATGCATTTTATTTGCTTAAAATTTGCGTGACAAGCTCATTTCTGTGAAATGGTGTTGAAGATTTGCACAAGTTGGATGGTTGATTCCATGTGGCATTTTATTGCTTTTTTCCAAGTAGTAAGTTGATAATTCCGGATTTCTGAGTTGAATGGAACGCTGCATCAGTTATCTGTTTAGTTCTGGTGGACTTACTGCGTATTTTCTGCCAGGTTGTGTTGACTCACCAAGTTCCACGCAGGGTCTTAGCATTTTATTAACTGGCTGAGTTGGGGAATGCATGGACTTCTGCATTGACCCGTGGATAAGTTCCAAAGCACGACGTCAGCCCTCTGTCAGAGACAAGCATGAAACCTCAGGAGAGAAGTGACCGATGTAATCACATTGAATCTGCTGCCCTGCATCGTACAGACTAGCAAAACAAAAATCAATCTGTTTCGGCAAGGAAGAGTCAGAGAGAGAACAGAGGAAAGAAGGAAAGAGAGAGACCAATACAGAAAAGCGTAAATCTATTCAGCGGTGGGAAATATTGCACGGCATAAGACACAATTGAAGATAAATAAGGCACAGGGCATGACTTTAAAATAGTGCATTAAAGGAACTCTTCGGGGGATTGAAATCACTGCCTGTGAACCCACTCCTAAAACTAAATTACAGAGGGGGGGTAGGCATGATTTCATGGTTCACTACCTAATTTTCCTACACTTTTTTGCTCTCTCCTCCATTCGGTTTCTTTTTCTCTTCTCTTAAACTCCCTCAGGGACAAACACTCTTAAAGAGTAAGCGCATGTTAGTTTAGTTTTCTTACAGTGGCTTTCACATAAGTCAATACTGTAACTACTGTTAGCAATAGCATTTTTTTTAGGAGCACTTTATTTTACAGTCCTGTTCCCCATGCATACTATTTGCTTATTATAGTAATCGCAGTAACTGGGTAATAACTAGGTACTAACCCTGAACCTACCCCCAAACCTAACCTTAACCAATGTTACCTAGTTAAACCTAATTACCTTATATTACTCGGTACTTTCTAAACTGCATGTAGTGCACGTACTGTAAAATAAAGTGCAAGCCTTTTTATAGTCACAATCGCAAAGAGACCTTTACTGTAACTATGGTTCAACTTTCTTTCAATAGACATGAATTTTGAGCTCTCGAAATTATTAAGATTACAACACATTATTTTACTTTTTTAATGATTTAATTTAAACTGTTAAACTTGACCGTTGGGTTAGGCTTTGCTTTGTTTATGTGCTTTCAGTCTAGCATTCAATCTGTTCTCTATGGATTTGTTTTTCATTCTGCTTTTTTAATTGTTTTCAAAGTAGTTTTAATTAATTGCATTTTTTTTCTCAATATGATGAAGGAATCTGTTAAATTAGAAAATGTTTCACTAGTGTTCTCAGACTTTTGTATATAAACGTATTTTAAATATACATAAAAGGACAGGGACATGTCCTATCTGTCCTCTGGGCAGAGAAAGACAAACAAAGAGGGGGGAGGAGGATAGTCATGCCCTGGATGTAGGCATCCTGTTGAACAGCAGTAATGCAGTGTGTTTTTCCCCACAGCAGGGGTCAAAGAAAAATAGGAGGGAGTGTGTCTGTCCACAACCATCAATCTTTAACCCCGAGCACCTCCCACGGCCCATCGCTGGGCTCTCTCATCCCTCACCCACATCTCCCCAAACACCTCACAATCACTGGAGCGTAACCACTGAATGCATTTCAACTCAATAACACCCTCAGTGTAAACACACACACTTACAGACACACTGAATCTCAATAGCAGCTTGTGTCTGCTCCTGTTTTTTTTTTTTTTTTTTTTAAATTGTAGTGTATCAAAGGTATAAACAGAAAATAGCGATACTCAAATCTTTGGAATTGGTTAAAACATGGATGACAGATTCTAGTACTGTAGATTGTCATGATTTTATCATATCAGTGAGGTTGAGAGGGGAATTGTAACAATAGTTTGGAGAAATTGTGATGGTTAACTCTTTGAAATATGTTATGAACTTGTCAGCTAACTGATACCTAAGCAAACACATTCAATACAGAGATTACTTGTCGTCTTTCTTAAGACTGGTCTGAAATGATATTCAGCTGTCCTGATATATAGCATATTTATGCACATTAGCATATTGGATGATATATAACTGAGAAAACTCTTTTAAATTAAAGTAATTGGTATTTTCTTGTAAGCCGGAATTCAATTATAATTTTAATTATAGAAGTTCTAGTATACGTGCAAACGTATTACAATGTAACATTAACATATGTTTCAGTGATTTAAGTGTGTTTGTGTGCGTGCGTGTGTGTGTGTGTGTGTGTGTGCGCGCGCGCTTGTGTTATGCATGCCTATTATTATTTGAGGACAAATCTGTACCTAGAAGTAAGCTAAATCTGGCAAAACCTCATTTTGAGGATCTGCTTTTTATTGAAAATTTATTGAATTTTTTTTTTTTAGTTAGGGTTAGGATTAAGGATTAATTAATAGTATTTATAACTAGGTGTATATAGTTTATGTGTATATATATATATATATATATATATATATATATAAACAGCTAGTTACAAATACTATAACAAACTCGGTTACTAACGTAACCTCGGTTCTCTCTGGAAGAGGGAACGAGTACTGCGCAATATCTTACGCTAGGGGAAAACCTCTTTTCCACGAGATATTGAAGCCAAAAAGTTATCCTTAATTTTGAATTAATGTTAAACGCGTTGCGGCAGCATACAGACATAGGCAAAGGCGGCTTGCGTGCCTATTGGCTGTCCTGCGGCAACTGCAGCAGCCTATCGAGAGAGGCCCTTTGGTGACGGTCCAATGGGGGCGCTTCGTGCCCACTGCGTCACCTTCCCGTCGAAGTAGGCGTGGCCTAGCGCTATAAATATAGCTCGATGGGCTGATATCACTGGTTTTTCATCGCCGAAGCGAACCAGAGCGTGTTGCAAGCACGGCAAGACGCAGTACTCGTTCCCTCTTCTAGAGAGAACTCAGGTTACGTTAGTAACCGAGTACGTTCTCTTACGAGAGGTTCTCTCGTACTGCGTAATATCTTACGCTAGGGGAACACAGTGTAAAACGCCGTGCATGCTGGGATCCAACACCAAAGTCCCAAGGGCAGGTGCCCGGGGCTCATATAGTGCAAAATCACCAGGGACTCACAGAGAGTCTGAGAAGAGAGGCTAACAGCGTAAAGAAATCTAGCCGCGGTCTTGATGCTGGCCCGTTTCCCTGGCGACTCGCGGACAGAAGGGGGAGGTCCACAGAGCTCGCCCAATCCTCACTGTCCGACGCCAGGATAGAGCAGCTGGCCTTCTCTACAGATGCAGCTATCTCGTCGTCATTAATGGCGGAAGCGGCGGCATGCGGCGGCCGTTATCCGTCAGTGAGCGACTCGAGTGAACCGGCGAGCTTTCACGGGCTGGAGAAGGCTCGGGGACCCGCTGAGTACCGCGCTTTTACGGCGCGGCACTGTAGCGGGTGGAAGTGCAGTCTCGCTGAAGTATGCCAGGCGAGTCCTCAGAGTCACCATAGGCAATAGCTCGCAGTGAGGGCAGCCGCCGTCGGCGAGCGCGAGAGCTGCATGATCCTCTCCCAGACAGGAAACGCATAACACATGGCGGTCCCCGTCGCTGAGTGGGGCTCGGCATGAGCCACAGGAGGATGGCATCTTTAAAAAGACCCGGCTCTTTTAGATGATAGACGTGTGAGTCGAGGGGCGAACACACACACACACAGAGCAGAGTAAAGGATATATAGTACGCCGGATAGCGTAGCAGGAACGGGGGCTGAAGGCGGGGAGGTGAAGGCCAGCGACTTCAGTTGCAGAGGCTAGTCCCGCAGAAAGCTGTTTCGACGGCGCGGCTTCTCACTCTGGATCCAGCGGTGCGAACGCTTCGCTGAAGAGATGAAAAATCAGTGATATCAGCCCATCGAGCTATATTTATAGGGCTAGACCACGCCTACTTCGGCGGGAAGGTGACGCACTGGGCACGAAGCGCCCCCATTGGACCGTCACCAAAGGGTCTCTCTCGATAGGCTGCTGCAGTTGCCAGAGGACAGCCAATAGGCACGCAAGCCGCCTTTGCCTATGTCTGTATGCTGCCGCAACGCGTTTTACATTAATTAAAAATTAAGGATAATTTTTTGCCTTCAATATCTCGTGGAAAAGAGGTTTTCCCCTAGCGTAAGATATTGCGCAATACGAGAGGACCTCTCGTAAGAGAGCCTAGCTGTATATTAAAACAATAGAAGTGTATATATGGGAAAAAGTCCCCGCATGGACCAAACCTGAAATTTTTGACATTGTGGGGACAACAGCTTTTATATCATATGTAATGATGTTTTTTTTCTGGTGAGGTTTGTGTTTGCAATGCATTCTCATACCAAGGCGTCATATACTGACACTTTTGCCAAAGCGTCTACATCCAACGCACATAGCACCCTTTAGCGTCAATATAACACGCTTCGGTTATGGGTAGGTTTAGGTCTGGGGTAGTGTTAGGTTTAGACCACTAGGAGGCGCCTTCTGGCCCATATATATCTGCGTCTCATATTGACGCTAAAGGGTGCCATGTGCCTTGGATGTAGACGCTTTGGCAAAAGCGTCAGTATATGACGCCTTGGGATGAGAACGGGCTGAGGGTTGGGGTTAGATTATACTGTTTGTGCAGTATAAAAATCATTATGTCCATAGAAAGTCCACATGAAACATAACTTAAAAACATTTTAGAAGATATATATACACCAGAAGCAGGGGTTAATAAAAGCACAATTACAAGTATGAATGCCACTAAATATACTAATAAGATCTTTTTTTTATTAAAAAGGGATTTAAGTTATTTTTAATAGTTTGATTTAGTAGCAATTAGTCTTGTTATTATTCCTCACAATGAAAAGATTAAGTACAACATAAATGGAAAACCATTCAGTAATATTAAAATGTGTTAGTTCAGTAGTATTCCTTTGAAGTGTGCTCTTAATTGAGATACAATAAGTTCACACAACAAAAGACCTCTATAATAGAGGAGTTTAATACTCTCATTGATATCATGTTTTAGTCTTATCATTGTCAATTCATTAAGGAGATAGTTATTTTTGGAAAATACGTAGTATAGGCCTATGTTTCTTATACTCAAAGATTTTTTTTTTTTTAAAGAGAGAGACAAATCAATGCCCTCCTCTGCCCTGATGGTTTCAGCAGTAATGAGTTGTGTTTTTATACTCAGCTCACTGAAATCCTTTATTCAAGTCTGATTGTGTCCACCTGACGGAGTCTGCATTTTCATTTAAAAACCTAGAAGATGAATTCAAACTTCCCAGAATGCCTTTCTAATGACTTTCTCCAAGATTCCCTCAGTAGATGAGTGGCGGAGAGATGAGAGACGGCCTGGTTCAGTCCCCGACTCCTGCAGAGTGAACGTCAGAATGAGAGAAAGAGTGTGTGTGTGTGTGGTTAACCCTCAGACGGGTTAACCCTTTAGTCGAGTAATCACAATGGGCTAATCCTCTCCCAGACGGACTAGCCTTTGCATCACCCTGCATACAGAAGTAGCCGCTCCGCACACCCGTATGAAGCAGAGTGAATGCAGGAAATCGCCCTCCATCCCCTGTGATATCTGCTAGCCCGAGGCTGTGGGGATAAGATGATTGAGGTGACACTGGAAAGAGAGAGAGAGAGAGGGGGGGATGAGGAGGAGGGGGGAGATATGAAATGGAAAAGAGGAAGTCCAACCTACCATAAGATAGAGAATGAGTGAACGATAGGGCAGCATGATGGAAAAAAGCCATATATTGGTGAGGGAGAGTGTGAAGAGAGGGACAGGAAGGGAGAGATGAGAAGGGAAAGAGATTGGAGGCTTAGACTGCTAGACTGGTCTGTGAATGATAAGGGAATTGAAAAAAAAGTGATTGACATCTAATCCATCAGGTCTAAATTCACACATTCAAACACAATAGAGCAGAAGCGGAGGATTTAGATCATCAGCGGGCGACTGGATGATTATCAAATGTCATATGTGTCACTCATGACTATAATTTTTAATCCAATTAATTTTCAACCACGACAAAGTAATTGTGACCAACATGAGGTCTTACGCTTAAACTTAAAATAAAGGCATGTTGAGTTGATTTAACTGCAGTTACGGATGAAAACAAAGCGAATTTATGTTTCTATGCTAATGGTGTAATTTTGAAACTGACATATAATTAAATTCCAAAATAATTATGCCTACAGAAAAAAAAAAAGCTACACATTCACATCTGGTTATTTCAAATCATAATGTTTCTCACTCATAATTAATATTTTATTTGCGTTCACACAACCTGCACACCTCCCCGCATCTGTCACTTTGTCATTTTGTGTGTGCGTGGAGTCTTTGAATATTCTTCTGGAGTATTTAAATCATCCGCACCACATGCAGTCTGCATTCAGAACTACAACAGCCACCTGGGATCCCTTGAAATTCACAAACACAAATATTTCGGCCCTTTTTTTTCTTTGTACAATAACCTCATTAGGTGAATTCAATTGTGTCAGGAATCAACAAAATTATTGTTTAGTGTGTCAGTAATGGCATCCCTGCTGACAAGACTGGCACAGATAGAGGTCACCAACATGTTTAGATATAAACATGTGGATACGCTTTATTTCAATGGTCCACTTTAGACATTCTACTAACCATAACTTTGCAACTACGTGTCAACTAATTCATTGTTAGTAGACTGTTGGGTTAGTTGTTAGGGTTCGGGTTAGTAGAATAAGTTGACATGTAGTTGCAAAGTTACTTTAGTCAGTAGGTCTGTTGAGGGGATCATAAAAATAAAGTGTTAGCAGATATTAAAGGAGAACTCCGGCGCAAAATGAACCTTTGGTCTAATTACACATTGTTACAGTCAACCGTTATCTGAGATTTGTTTTCATGATTATCGAATGTAAATAGTTTTATCTCTAAAAACAGTTTAGCCTATAAAGCTAGTATAACGCTAGTATATTGGGCATGGAGTAATGACAAATAAAAATCGCTTGTTAATACCACTAACAAGGCTCAAAATAGCCCCACACGGTAGCATAATGAGGGTCGGCGTTCGTAGATCAACTGGTAGAGACTCTTTTTCAAAGATGGCTTCTGCCTGTATACGCGAAGTTGACTGTATGTATAAAATATCTTCTTATTAAACTGTCTGGACACTGACAAAGTTCTCAATGCTTCGGTTTGAAGGTAGGGACCCTCATTATGCTACCGTGCTAGTGTGGGGCTATTTTGAGCCTTGTTAGTGGTATTAACAAGCGATTTTTATTTGTCATTGATCTATGCCCAATATACTAGCGTTATACTAGCTTTATAGGCTAAACTGTTTTTAGAGATAAAACTATTTACATTCGATAATCATGAAAACAAATCTCAGATAACGGTTGACTAGGTAACAATGTGTAATTAGACCAAAGGTTCATTTTGCACCGGAGTTCTCCTTTAAGCATACAGTCTACTAATACTCTAAAGTTGACATGTTGCAAAGTTACATACACTCACCGGCCACTTTATTAGGTACCCCATGCTAGTAACGGGTTGGACCCCCTTTTGCCTTCAGAACTGCCTCAATTCTTCGTGGCATAGATTCAACAAGGTGCTGGAAGCATTCCTCAGGGAGTTTGGTCCATATTGACATGATGGCATCACACAGTTGCCGCAGATTTGTCGGCTGCACATCCATGATGCGAATCTCCCGTTCCACCACATCCCAAAGATGCTCTATTGGGTTGAGATCTGGTGACTGTGGAGGCCATTTTAGTACAGTGAACTCATTGTCATGTTCAAGAAACCAATTTGAAATGATTAGAGCTTTGTGACGTGGTGGAAGTAGCCATCAGAGGATGGGTACATGATGGCCATAAAGGGATGGACATGGTCAGAAACAATGCTCAGGTAGGCCGTGGCATTTAAACGATGCCCAATTGGCACTAAGGGGCCTAAAGTGTGCCAGGAAAACATCCCCCACACCATTACACCACCACCACCAGCCTGCACAGTGGTAACAAGGCATGATGGTTCCATGTTCTCATTCTGTTTACGCCAAATTCTGACTCTAACATCTGAATGTCTCAACAGAAATCGAGACTCATCAGACCAGGCAACATTTTTCCAGTCTTCAACTGTTCAATTTTGGTGAGCTTTTGCAAATTGTAGCCTCTTTTTCCTATTTGTAGTGGAGATGAGTGGTACCCGGTGGAGTCTTCTGCTGTTGTAGCCCATCCGCCTCAAGGTTGTGCGTGTTGTGGCTTCACAAATGCTTTGCTGCATACCTCGGTTGTAACGAGTGGTTATTTCAGTCACTGTTGCCCTTCTATCAGCTCGAACCAGTCTGGCCATTCTCCTCTGACCTCTGGCATCAACAAGGCATTTCCGCCCACAGAACTGCCGCTCACTGGATGTTTTTTCTTTTTCGGACCATTCTCTGTAAACCCTAGAGATGGTTGTGCGTGAAAATCCCAGTAGATTAGCAGTTTCTGAAATACTCAGACCAGCCCTTCTGGCACCAACAATCATGCCACGTTCAAAGTCACTCAAATCAACTTTCTTCCCCATACTGATGCTCGGTTTGAACTGCAGGAGATTGTCTTGACCATGTCTACATGCCTAAATGCACTGAGTTGCCGCCATGTGATTGGCTGGTTAGAAATTAAGTGTTAACGAGCAGTTGGACAGGTGTACCTAATAAAGTGGCCGGTGAGTGTATAGTTAGTAGAATGTCTAAAGTGGACCATTGAAATGAAGTGTTACCAAACATAATCCCCCACATATCCCCACCAGGGTTATTAATAGCCTTAATAGTATTGATTGATTGATTGTTGGTACAAACCTTTATGTGAAATTAGTGGGATTTTTAAGAACAAATAGTTTCTCTATAGATTTGAACATGGTCATCACATGTCTCCACCAGGGTTCTTCATATCCTTATTAGTATTAGTAGTAAGTAAGTAAGTAAGTAAGTAAGTAAGTAAGTAAGTAAGTTTTATTTATTTATTTATTTATTTATTTATTTATTTATTTATTTATTTATTCGTCTGTTCGTTTGTTCGTTCTTTCGTTCTTTTTATTCATGGTACATGTCTTCTTTGTGAAATCAATATGATTATTAAGAGCATATCATTTCTCTATTATTCATTCATTAAACATTTCAGTCGTATTCGACTCTTGGTGATTCCATGGGCCATCTCTCGCCATATGCATTTTTTTTTTCACAGCATAACAAAAAAGCTTTACAAATACACTTGAAAGACAAGAATAAGTTACATGTGGTGACACTGTTGTAAACTGGAATTATAAAATTGCATGGTATATTCACCAAAATATAAGTGGTATATTTACCAAAAGTCAACTTACTATATGTAGTTGTATTTAGCACTAACAAGAATTAAATTACAAGCAGTTTGTAAGAAGTCCATTGACATTACATGGATTGGGACTCACACACGCACACACTTACAGACAATTTAGCACATCCAATTGACCTATTCTGCATGTTTTTGGAATGGTTAGGGAAACTGGAGCACCCGGAGGAAACCCACAGAACATGCAAACTCCACACATGAAGGCATCCTGGCTCAGCCGGGACCTGAAACTAGGGGCCTACTTGTTGTGAGGCAACAGTATACCTTATACAAATTAGGCCCATCGTGCTGTGGAGCCTGCTGTTTTAAAAGCTTCTTTTTTTTTTGCTTACAGTTTATTATTATTATCATAAATATTGTAATAGGTTTACAATGATCAAAATGCATTATAATTCATTAAGCATACCTTCATAGTTGTTAAAGATCTGAGAAAGATAAATTAAATGTGAACATAATCTTGCAATAGGATTCATTTACAAATATTTGTACGTGCTGCTTCGATAACGATGCTATGCTTTTGGGAATTATCAATTCAGTTTGTCGTTAGCGGTGTAGATGGTATTTTTACCTTTAATATACAGCTGAGTTATAGAATTTTTATTTTATCTGTAAAACCCTCATGAGCGGGTATTTAGCAGCAGATGACAGATGAACTCGGCCAATGAGCCTCGGCTTCCCTTATGCATCTTAAACAGCCAGTCTCCTCAAGTTCACTTTGATTTTCACACCTTCATTCACCTGTTTGTTAACTGAGAGTTTGGTGAAATTGTCTGAAAGCTGGTACAGAGAAGCAGGAAACCTCATTGAACAGGGTGAAATCAGCCCTGCCTGAAGCCCCTGAAGAAAATGGGTCATTTCACACACACATTCTCCCCGTCTGAAGAATCCTATCAGGATTGCTTATTTCTGAAGAGTCATGACAAGCAAACCCCCGGAGGCCAATAGACTTGAGAGATTCAGTGTTTGTGATGGACTGCCAGCAGTGGACAGCAAACCAACTTTAATATTTTCTACTATTGCTCTTCTTCATGGTGAAGGAAATGAGGTGTTTTAAATGTATAGTTTTGTACAATTGCTAGGTGGGATTTTCAAAGAGCTTCCCTGTGTGTGATTGGTACAATTGAAGATATTAGGCATGTATCTGAAGTGTGTCTGCATTTGAATGTGAAAATCGTAAGCGCTCACCTGTGAAGAATACATTTTAGAAAAATATTTGTGATCATCCATACAGATTAAAAAAAGTATGTCTGTTTGATGTGTTCGCCACTTGCAAATCAGTCATGAGCAGATGTCTAAAAACATGTAATCACACATATCTAAAATGATGTTTTTGATTAATTAAGCACTTTCTCGCTGAGCGCACATCCGTGTTCTCGCATGTTTCATTAGTTCCATAAGAAGGTGACATGGGAGACTGTGAGTGGCACCATGGCAACGCTCCTTGGCACCACAGGAAAGCTGGTATGGATTTATTTCCATGTGACTTGACTTCAGTAGTGTTGGCAGATGCTGTTTTTCACACATCAAAAACGATAGGAGGTGCAGTATGAATATGTCAGGGACGTAATTTTTTTAATGTAACACAAATATTGCAAGATTAAACACATTGTTTTACAGATGTAGTGCATTTTTATTGGAGGGGACGATGGAAGGTTTGATTAATTTAAAAAAATGCAAAAACATTTAAAATGTATACTTATCAAGCCTTTTGGCTTTTGGATTTATTTATTTTTTTCAAATTTCCAGATGTATTATTTACAATTTCTTGTCATCCAAAATGTTGCCAATGGACTTTTTAATAAAGCATATTTCAAAGTGTAACTAACATAACTTTGTGTTTTTCAATGGGCCTGGTTCTTTTGAAATCCTTTATAACAAGCAAGTCTTTTGAAATGTTTGGTTTTTAAGCAGTAAGCAAAGTTGGCCCTTGTTTTGAAGCTTAAACCATTGCAGCGCTAAAAGCGGGAATATTAACTCATTCTCTACCTCTCTTTCTCAGTAGGAGGAGGTGCTTCAGTAGATGAAAGTCCCCCCAGTCGTACTTTGAATTAGAATCACTCTTTGAAGCGATTTATGTTTGTGTTTGTGATGGAAAGCACATCATCAAAATGCAAACACCAATTCAGATGAAATCCCAACAGACTCGCTGTCTTCCTTTGTCCTCCAAACTAGCCTGTTTTATCTATTTGTTTGTATTGGATATCAATGGCTTTGAACATGCTAATGCATGTGAGAACACATTTATTGATTTTCGGGCAATTCACATTTGGACACCAGTTAACCTTTATCATTGTTTCTCTTGTTGTGGTCCAAATCAAAGTAGGAAGCTACTAAATTAATTGAGAAGAGTTAATTTCGTTTTTTTTTTTGTTCTCAAATAGACTAAAATAACACAAAACAGCATAAAATCACACAAATTAAAAAAATGTGTTCATTTTCTATTCATTATCACGAATAGTGTTACTGTACAAATATGACTAAATAAAGTACATACTTCCAAAAAGAATAATCTGTGATTCTGAATGACATTATCCGCACCGACGCGGTGACTGACAGGCTCACAGTCTCCTCAAACATTGTGTTCATCCGCACTGTGGTGTCGAGGGTGTTGAAGAACAACTCACGTAAAGTTGATAATTCCGCAATGACTGCAATTGCAGATTTCGAACAGAGATGGCGACAAAGAGGAAAAACGCCGGACTGCAGCTTTAATAAAACCATATGATTATTTGCTTTTGATACTTTATTTGAACCCAATATGATTCCCTCATTTGTATTATATAGGCTATATATAGGCTATATATGTTATTATAGTTTTTATTATACATTTTTTTTGTCTGATTACTCGATTAATATTCAAAATAATCGACTGATTACTCAATTGCCAAAACAATTGTTAGTGACATCCCTAGATTAGTTAAAACATTTTAAAAGCCACCTGTATTTTTTATGTTTGTATGTTTTTAGACTTTCAGTCGAATAAAAGACTATTTTACAGACTATTTTAATAGTTTTAAAATATCGTCTCGTTTCGTTCTCATGAACCCATTATCGTGTATCGGCTCGTCTCGTCTCATGAGTTTATCGTCACACCCCTAGTACTTAGGATAGTAAATCAAATGGGCTAATCAACTTTTAAGTGGAGAAAGTGCTTCCCATATCATTTGTTAGTGGCGTCAAAAGCTGTGCATCCAATGCAACTCTTCAGCATTTCAGCACAAAATCATCTGTAACGTTGTAAAAGACATCCAAAATTGGACAGATATTAACCTGGACAGACAATAAATAAATAAAACAATAAAACAAATAAACAAACAATAAATAAATAAATAAAAACTAAACAAAAAAAAAAAAAGACCCAGACTATGTTACCAATCGAAACCAAGTTTCTCATCAGTATGTCATGTTAATAATTTTACAAATTATTAGGCCGATAAAGTTCAAGGTAATGCTGAAAAAGACAAAGAAGTGGTGGGTCACCAAAACCGTTTCACAAACCCAGCCTTAAATAGCTTGTTTTAACCTTGTGGGTGCGTTGTGTAACCTGGCATTATTAGGAAATGGCAGTTGCCATGAGCTGAGTAACAGGAATACGGCTCAGCCTCCCACATTCGACGTGTCCACTGTGATTACAGAGCGCACTGTTATCAAACCATGCGCTCATAACAGCCCACTCACTGCTTACATTTCATAACAATACTCTCAGGATAGATAGGTGTGCCCGGCCTCCTCAGTCTAGCATGACATCACCCACCCTCCTCTATGTGCTCCCTCTCTTTGGGTTGGGCATCCATGAATGCCCTTTTAGCGTGTGTTCTCTCTGCTCTTTCCCACACTGGTCACTTAGTCAGGCCCCTGCAGCGCCCATCTGTCCACACACACACACACACAAACAAACACGTGAGTTTGACGCACTTCTGTGCTCTGTGTGTGTGTATCTCTTATCGCTCTGGGTCCTTTGTGGTTTTGGGGTGCTTCTTCCTGTGCAAGATGAGGGATATTTTAATCGCAGACCTTCCCCTCTGCCCTTCCTCTTTCCTCTCGGACTCACCGTACAGCTAAACTAATGCTAGCAATGCTGCGCCATACTGGGTCACAGCAGGACATTTAGTCTCTCAAAAGGACAAAATAATAAATGTTTCAATTCTTTTATTCAATAAGCAAAGCCTTATATTGTCATCAGATGTTTGTTTTTTGTACTGTGTCGGATGTTTATTTTTTTTACTGTGTTATATCATCAGTGACATCACTCAAAAGCATATGAAAACTATGTACATACAAAAAACCCATTGCATTAATGAATAAATAATTGAAAGTTTAAACTTTAAACTGGAAAATGGAATGGAATGTCCAACTGAAAAAGTAAAAAATTACATTTTACTAAACACTAATTTTAGTTCTACATTTGAATTATTTTGCTTCAATTCTCAAATCAAAGGAATTAAACTGGAATGGAAAAGAAATCCCCAATTGAAGTCTGAATGGTGCACAACCCTGCATGGTGTCATGCTGCAGTATTAGCATATGACACAATGTACAAAAACTAATACAATAGTAGTTTTGGTAAGTGCTATTTCAGTATAAGGATACATATGAATACATTAACAATACTCATTGGATTATATAAAAATATTGAATTGGAATTGGATATTGGATTTTTGCCGACTTTGGATAATGTACACATATTTTTCAACTCATTTTGGCCGATAGTCGATAAATTATTTTTCATTTTGGTTAGTTTTGAGCAAAAACTTACTAGTTTGTATTTGATTGAAAGCTTTGAAACTAACAATCAATCACTGCTTCTTTTTTTTTCCAGACAGATGTAACCATATCATTTCATTCGTGGATTTAGAAAATTTTGCAAAATAACTAAGACAAAGGGATCTTTTCTCAAATAGAATGACATACAACAAGTGTTTCAAAAGTAAAATACTTTAAATTCTTTTGGGGGGCACTTTTGCTGTACATCACTAGACTTTCAAAAGAGAACATTTTCAAAGACCTGAGTTTTTACAAAGCATTTAGCATAGGGCCGTTTAATTAGTCATGAACAGTCAGAATATTTTAAAAAGGACATACCAACTTATTAGACTATATGCTGATGGTCATCACTCATACATTACTTTAACGAGACTCACTTTAAGCCTAAACGTTATGATGGACAAGGCATTTGACGCCATCAGCCCTGTCTCTACGTGTAACAGCAACAATTATAGCAGTGCTTTCCAGCTTTATCTTGCTAATGTGCGAACATCCTTGTTCAACATCGGCTAAACAGCTTTATTCAAACACGCATCTGATAAGAGTGGAAATGTATGGAGTTGAGAGGAAAGATTTGGGGCTTAATTGCACCCAGAAGCAGCTTTAGGAAAACGATTTGCGCTTATGGATGGAGATAAAAGCCCGGCTTATAACTGAACTCATGCCTCACGTCCCAATTCCTCTGTGCTGTGTGATAAACAGGTTTTCTCTCTTTTAAAGTTGTAGCGCATTGCAGAATACGTTTCAGTAAGCGGCGAAAATTGAGAACATCCAATGATTTGGCCACTGGGTGGATTTGTTCAGCTGTCGGTGTAATGACTATAGCATAATAGTCTATGAAAAACGCATGCATGCTTCTCGTTTAAACTGTGATTCAGATCCTTGGGAATTGTGCTCTGACTGTGCTTATCTGTGGTGTCATATGTCACATTTACCATGCGGTTTTAGCTTGAATTGTGTGGAGTTTTATCTCAGAATACTTAGTATGGACCAACATGCCCAAAAGGCCAAATCCATAGTGTGCATGATATTTTGAAAATGGCCATGTATGGTGCACAAACATCCGCGTTCAGCTCCAAATTTGAGTGTGAAGATTCATTTCTTGGTCAGGCAAACTTAGAAATACACATTAAAGAGCTTTTGAGGTGATTTACTTTAACATTTCACCCTCCAATGCCAAAGAGATCCATTTAATCCCCCTTTCTAGCACGCACACACGCACACACACACACACACACACACACACACACACACACACACACACACAATCAGTCTATGTAATCAGATAACCACACTGTGCACATTGGTGCCCACCCAGCTGAATATTCTCCATGGTTGACAGGAACTGGGATGTATTTGGTTTCAGATAGGAGATAGAAAACTCATTTCCAGTTAGCTATCAGAATATACAAGTAGCCACACACTCACACACACACATACTCTCATAAAGACACATAACTGCTTCTAAACAAACCTCCCTTAATCACAAAACACTAGTCAACACCAGTCTCTACGTTCCCAAGCACACAAATGATTAGTGGTACAACAACATAGCCATGGTGATAATGAGTTCTGACTCTTGGGCGTGATTACACACTCAAAACTGCTGTATACGCTCCCAAAATGCATTGCAACAGTGCCCCCTGTCATTACCAAGGCAACTCTCTGGGTCTCCACCTACCTAATTCAAACCTCTCTCCATTCAACTTTAACATAAAGAGCGTGGACGTACGCGCTCTCCTTCACTAGATCTCAATGAACCCGCAGTAGCAGCTGCAACCTTTGCTTCACAATCAGCTTCATCACAGCCATTTCTCTCCTCAAGCGCAGACATAAATATTCATTTGATCCCTCTCGCTGCAGTTTCTGTAAATCTCTTTGTCTGTGTTATGTCTGAGAATTAAACCGGCACAGGAGGTAACCGTATATTTATCACAAATGCCGTTTAATGGGGTTATATTAGCCGTTATCATTCTCACTGGGCTTCAAAGCTGTAAAAATATTTTGCGGGCGTCCATCATTATTGTGTCCATGTATTATTTACACGGTCACACAATACCAGGCTTTTCACAGGAGCACTTTGCATGTTCAAAGAGCTTTCTGAGAGTGGAAGAGTATCAATGCACGTGAGGCCGTTCTTGTGTTTCGCAACCACGCGCTGATGGTCTTTCGCCTTGTTCCCATGCTTGGTCATTCTCATTGTTTCCAGTATATTCCAGCCAGGAATACACTTTCCCAAAATTATGTTCGGATGTGGTGAGATCCAGGGCTCTGTCAGGTGTTAATGATGGACTAACAGATGGTTGACAGACTCAGAACTTACACACCTTTTTTTTCTTCTTTTTTTTAATTGGACACTTAATGCAGGAGGGAGTGTGAATTGCACTCCACTAGGGAAACAAAGAGCTGGTGGGTTGAGATGCAGATGCACACTGTCCATTTACTGGTGGGAAACTGTTCTAATGGGTTTTAGTGATTTAGTCTGAATTCAGCTGAGATTTAGTGTGGGAGATGGTCACACAGAGGGATATGATGTTCTTTTTTTGGATCTGTAAGTTCACGTTCTTGTTCTCAGCAGCGATTGATTAGAAATTCTAATCTTAGATTAGCAAGAATCAAAGAGTTGAAAAGGGTCTGGCTGCACTCTCAGGCACCTCCTGAATCCTAAAATGAAAACTGATACACCCTATGGTGTATCAGTCTAAGAGATCTCAAATTCACATCAGATGCCCCATTTGGGACAGGAGCTTCCATAGAACAGGATGAATGTTGCATAAATATAAATTTGACCACTTTTCACTAACAGTGTTATATTTTTAATATATATATTATGTAGGCTATCTACACTACTGTTCTAAGGTTTGGAGTCGGTAAGATTTTTTCATGTTTTTGAAAGATAATTTTTTTATCAAAAATACAGTAATATTGTTAAATATTATTACATTTTAAAATAACTGTTCTATGTGAATATTTAAATGTAATTTATTCCTGTGATTTAGCTAAGCTGAATTTTCAGCATCTTTACTCCAGGCTTCAGTGACAAATGATCCTTCAGAAATAATTCTTATATGTTGATTTAAGAAAATGTTCTAATTATCATCAATGTTGAAAACTGCTTAATATTTTTGTGGAACCCGTGATACTTTTATTCAGGATTATTTGATGAATAGAAAGTTTAAAAGGGTCATGATATTGTTTTTGTTTTTTATTATTATTATTTTATTTTATGTTTCTTGAGGTTCATTTATAGTTTTTTGCACACACAAAAAAATGTGATCCAGCTTCTGTCAGATCTAATGCAGTTTCAGCAAAAGCTTCTTAGCAAACTCTCCATTACACTGTGCCTCATTTACAAAACAAACTGCAGTCAAATGCTCATAACAAACATAATCCTCTGACGCGATCCAGGACGATTCAGAACCATTTACTTGTTTCCCAGGCTGGGTGAGATCTTTCAAAAGTCTTTAGAGACGCAATGATAATAGGTTGTATTTGCTTTTGATGCGACTCTCACATCCAGTGTAGGCAAATGTCAGCAGTTAAGGGACTGAATGCCAGTGATGATGTTTAACTATAACTATAACTATTCGTTAATGTCTTTTTTGTAACAATGTAAACAAATTTTTTTGAATTGTCTCTTTTGATTCATTTCATACTTACAGTAATTTCTGAATAAAAGTAATTCCTTAAAAAAAAATCTGACCCCAAATGAGGTTTATGAGGTATTTGTTTATGTTGTAAAACAGCTTTAATTAATATAAAGTTATATTATATTTAATGCAAGATGATTAAAGACACAAATGTTTAAATAGTTACTATTTTTAACAAGAATATTCAATAACTATAAACAGTCCTTCCACCAAGTATTATAGTTTTATTCAAGACTGGTTACGGCTGACATGTTATGGGGGGCCAATTGTAACCTGGCTAATTTCATGGACTGAATGAATCCTTTACGTGACATGAATGCAGTTGCACATTAATGCATTTTGCACACAGACACACAAAAGCCAGTTGCACTGTAAAGTAAGCATTTCATTTCATGCACAAAAAAATTTGTGTGCGTTACAGTGAATGCACTTTTCATTTCATGGATAACACAGAAAGCACATTTCTTGAACACAATGCACCAATGCATTAAGCATCTTTTTATAGCCCTAGAATGTGCAGTATATCAGCATTTTAAAACTGCTTTGATCGTGGTTCGTCTGATCAGAATTTTGTAACTATCTGTTGTATAAGCTGAGTTTTGCGTCAGCTTGATTTCAGCTGTCCCTCTATTCACTGCACAGTAATCCAGTGGGCACTTATAGAAGTCCGAATACACAAAATACTTGTGCTTTTATCATGCCAGAATTAAATGAATCCCAGACCACAATGAGCATTAACCCAAACGTTTTTGTTCCCGACTGAGTAAACAAGCTTTAGGGGATATATGACGTCTAGCCTTTTTATTAGCAGAACAGCTAGAAGACATTTGATGCAGTGCCGTCAAGGATTGTTTCAGCAGGACACCATTCTTAAGTCATTAGTGCCTTTTGGAAAATAGATCACGATTTTCTTCCTCTCATTGAAAATGTCATACAAGGGGCCTCGTTTATTGGTTTTTGAATTGGCATAAATGTCTGTTATACTGCAACAATCCTTAATTGAATTGTGCTTGTTTTTATTGTACTTTATCTTCCACTTAATACGCTCTAACAAGCTTTCAAATTCAATCAGGCCGTTGACTCAATTTAGCGTGTGCTCTTGCCTGTCCGTGCACATCTGCAAGCACAATAAGTCACTCCGCGGTGACGTATTAGTAGCCGACACTCAAGGGCATTCACGATTACTCTCCACCACTGAATGCATCATTAGCGTTTAAGGCATTTTTTCAAGATGTATGTACGTAATAAATCAACGTGCGTCCCGCGGCGTTTCCTGGGTAGTGTGTGATTGTGATTGGGGCGAGGTAAAAGCAATCAGGGTGGAAAATATCAAGAAAAGGACTGTGCAGACAATTGTGTATCATTCCCATGCCGCAGGGCTTTTGCCCACATTTTTGCCAAAAGGATTCGGTCTATTGCAGGCGTCTACGTTTGAGCCTCAGACACACGTGTACACACAAATACACACACACACAGCAGCTGAAGGCCCTCCTCTCGTGGACTGGCCTTGTGCCTGGTGAGAGCTTGTTAAGTGTAGGGCTGAATAGTTGAGGCGGCCCCCCTATCTGCCTTCAGCTGGCCCCTTACTGCACCAGGCTTTATGTCCTCATCTGCAGGCCAACCAGACACCCTATACACACCTCGCACACACACTCTCTCTGAATGTCCCCTAGCAAGTGTCCACATTCACAGCCGTTTTCTTACATACACAGAATTCACAATCAGATACAGGAAAAAACACAGAGAAAGACAAAGTCTACTGCAAAATATGCAATGCTGTCACTGCAAAAATATATATTTTCTTCCTATTTTCAACAATTAGCTACTTGAGAGGGAACAAAAATGTCTGCCAGTCGGGTAAGAACAATAAAATAGTTTTCCCTATTTTTCTTTTTCTTGTTTTAAGCATAAAGTCACACATTTTTTATCAAGACTTAATTTCTAAAAGTAATACATTACAATATTGTGTTACTCCCTTAAAAACACAATTGTGTTAGTTGCTTTTTATGGAAGGTAATGCGTAACGTTACTTTTTCACATCTGGGCTGGGCTTGCTTGTTTGTTTTTTAATATAATTTTTTTTTAAAAGCCTCAGGCTGAAGGAATTGAAAACAAACCTTTCAGATGTGCTGCTATTCTGGATTGTTGAAGAATAGGACATGGTGAAGTTCAGCACTATTACTTCAGCAATAAAAGAAAATGAAATGAAACACAAATATGAGGTTTATCTAAAGTCATTTTTGCTTATTATATGGTTGAATTGGATCATCGTAGGTCAGCAGCAAATACATTGGGTAATAAAGTGATTCATAAAGTATATTTTTGTAATTTAACCATTTCTGTTGTTATTCATTTTTGAAGAAAACTGTATATGTTTTTTGTGCAAGTGAGATGAGTAAACACATGCTGTCATTTAGTCTAGAAGTACAATAACCATCATGTTTACACAGCGCACACACAACGCCTCTGCACCTTACTCCTGATTTCTCTCAACATGGGGACAGGAGAGCTGTCAGTCAATAAATGGGAAAACAAAGTAATTTGCATTACCTGTTTGAAAAAAAAAGTAATCTGATTACATAACGTCTCGGTTACGGATATAACCCTCGTTCCCTGAGTAGGGAACGGAGACGTTACGTCGGATGACGGAGAATGGGGGTTTCGCCAGAAAGCCTATCATCTTCGAGTATTAAAAAACGAGCCAATGGCAAGAAGTGCCATGGGTCTGCGGAATTTGCATAATGTATCTCCGCCTCACCGCGTGAGTATTTAAGGAGAGACACCTGCAACAGCAGATCATGTCTTCGCTGAGGAGCCGAGACTGAACTCAGGCGTCTACCCAGCGGTACAGCGGAAGTGGCAGGGAGACGTAACGTCTCCGTTCCCTACTCAGGGAACGAGGGTTACATCCGTAACCGAGACGTTCCCTTTCGTAGTCACTCCGAGTTACATCGGATGACGGAGAATGGGGGTCCCCGTGTAATCACGCCACCTTCACAGCTGTCTTCCAGTGCCCTGCGAAGTCTGACCTCCCTGTCGTGATATAGGCACGGACGAAGGAGTCCTACTTAACACAGGAATACCAAGGTACACTGGGAAGCATATCTCAGGGAGATATGCCGCAGCATGCCTACCCGTAGGGAGGACTTAAGAAACACATATGGCCCGAGGGGGCTTCATATGGAGGAACACTGGAGTGACCAGCCCGTGGGGTGGCAACTTTCAACTCCAGGAGTGGCAAGGTGGCTTGCCGAGGGAAAGACACACGCTCAAGAGAGGCTTACAGTGGAAATACACATGTGGGGGTTACTCAGAGGAGGAACCATGCACACGGAGGCACCTAGCCGACGCACAGGCAATAGACACTGGCGCCAGCGTCAACAGTGCTGGAGGAACTCAGGGCTTCAGAGGGGAAGGCTCACCTGAGGAAATATCGCACGTATCCAGTCCGTGGAGTGGAATGGCGAGCAAGCGAGACACCTAACAGCTCCCATGTTAGCTTGAAAAAGACAGTACATGGGCGGAGACTGGCTCCACTCGGAGATTGTAGAATCTGGCGAATGTGTTAGGTGTCGCCCAGCCTGTAGCTCTGCAGATGTCTGTTAGCGAGGCGCCACGCGCTAAAGCCCAAGAGGACGCCACACTCCGGGTGGAGTGGGCGGTCACACCAAGGGGGCATGGTCGACCTAGCTGCTGGTATGCCAAAGCAATGGCGTCCACTAACCAGTGAGACGACCTTTGCTTGGAGAGAGCCTTTCCCTTCAGCTTCCCACCATAACAGACAAAGAGCTGGTCTGAGGTCCTGAAACACTGCGTCCTGTCTACGTAAGCACGGAGGGCGCGTACTGGACAGAGCAGTGCCAAGGCTGGGTCTGCCTCCTCCCGGGGCAGCGCTTGCAGGTTCACCACCTGGTCCCGGAAGGGAGTGGTAGGAACCTTGGGCACATATCCAGGCCGGGGTCTCAGAATCACGTGAGAGTATGCCGGCCCGAATTCCAGGCACGCTTCGTCAACGGAGAATGCGTGCAGGTCCCCTACCCTCTTGATGGAGGCCAGTGCAACCAGGAGCGCTGTCTTCATTGACAGGAACTTAAGCTCAGCTGATTGCAGAGGCTCAAAGGGAGCCCTCTGCCGGGCATTTAAGACCACTGAGAGGTCCCAAGAGGGAACGAGAGGAGGGCGAGGAGGATTCAGTCTCCTCGCTCCTCTCAGGAACCTGATGATCAGGTCGTGCTTTCCAAGAGACTTACCTTCAACTGCTTCGTGATAAGCGGCGATAACGGCCACATACACCTTCAGGGTGGAGGGAGACAGCCTTCACTCCAACCCATCTTGCAGGAAGGAAAGCACGACACTGATCGAGCATCTCCTGGGGTCTTCTCGGCGAGAAGAGCACCAGTTGACGAAGAGGTTCCACTTCAACGCATAGACATGTCTCGTGGACGATGCTCTAGCGGAAGTGATGGTAGCCGCCACCGCTGGTGGCAGGGTACTCAAACCTGCCTCGTCCCGTCTAGGAGCCACACGTGGAGTCTCCAAAGATCGGGACGAGGGTGCCATAGGGTGCCCCGTCTCTGAGAAAGGAAGTCCTTCCTCAGAGGAATTGGCCAAGGAGGTGCTGTCGCGAGGAGTATCAGTTCGGAGAACCAGGTCTTGGTGGGCCAGAATGGGGCGACCAAAATGACCTGCTCCTCGTCCTCCTTGATCTTGCACAGAGTCCGTGCGAGAAGGCTCACTGGGGGAACGCATACTTGCGTAGGCCCTGCGGCCAGCTCTGCGCCAGTGCATCCGTGCCGCGCAATGGGATGAGTCGTGGGAGGCAACAGATCTATCTGTGCGTCCCCGAACTGGTCCCATATCAGCTGGACCGACTGGGGATGGAGTCACCATTCGCCAGAGGTTGGCCGGAGCCGTGACAGCTCGTCGGCTGCAAGGTTCCGCTCTCCTGGAATGTAATTAGCACGAAGGGACCTCAGGTACTTCTGACTCCATAAGAGGAGGTGGCGTGCGAGTTGCGACATACGGCGAGAGTGTAGACCAGCCTGACGGTTGATGTACGCTACTGTCGCAGTATTGTCCGAACGGACAAGTACGTGTTAACCCAGGAGCAGCGCGTGGAAGCAGTGCAGGGCAAGGCGTACTGCCAGCAACTCGAGGCAATTGACATGCATGAGGCGCTGGGGTCCTGTCCAGGAGCCCGCGGCTGCATGTCCATTGCACATGGCGCCCCAGCCCGTGGCAGAGGCATCTGTGGAGACGACAACATGCCTGGAAACTCGTTCTAGGGGAACTCCGGCCCGTAGAAAGCTGAGGTTCCGCCACGGGGTGAAGGTCTGACGGCAGGTCGGAGTTATTGGAACTCTGAGCGTACCGCGATGCCATGCCCACCTCGGGACCCGATCGCGAAGCCACAGCTGAAGCGGTCTCATATGAAGCAATCCGAGTGGCGTTGCCGCGGCTGCGGATGCCATATGCCCCAGGAGCCTCTGAAAAAGTTTCAGTGGGACCGCACTCTTGCCTTCGAACTGTCGAAGACAAGTCAGCAGTGAGTGTGCGCGCTCGCTCGTAAGCTGCGCGGACATGGCGACCGAGTCTATCTCCATACCGAGAAAAGAGATCCTCTGCACGGGGCAAAGTTTGCTCTTCTCCCAGTTGACCCGAAGGCCCAGACGGGCTAGGTGCCGGAGCACAAGGTCTCTGTGTTCGCAAACCTGATCTCGAGAGTGAGCTAATATTAGCCAGTCGTCGAGATAATTCAGGATGCGAACCCCGTGTTCGCGTAGGGGAACAAGGGCTGCCTCGACGACCTTCGTAAAGACGCGAGGAGACAGAGCCAACCCAAATGGGAGAACCGCGTACTGGTATGCCTGCCCCTCGAAAGCAAATCGAAGAAACGGTCTGTGTCGAGGTAAAATGGAGACATGAAAGTAGGCGTCCTTCAGGTCTATCGCTGCAAACCAATCCTGTGGCCGCACGCATTCGAAAATGCGTTTGGCCGTGAGCATCTTGAACGGCAGCCTGTGAAGGGAGCGGCTCAGACGCGCAGATCCAGGATTGGCCGTAACCCACCGGTCTTCTTGGGGACAATGAAGTACGGGCTGTAAAACCCTGACCTCATTTCGGCTGGAGGGACAGTCTCGATTGCACCCTTCGCCAGCAGGGTGGCAACCTCCGCTCTCATGATAGGGGCATTGCCACCAAACATAGTAAACGGACTGCCCTGAAGCGGGGAGGAGACCGTGCGAATTGGATTGCATAGCCGAGCCTGATAGTTCGGGCGACCCAGCGGGACAGGTTGGGAAGCTCTAACCAAGCTCCCAAGAGCTGAACCAGCGGAATCATCCGAACCACAGACGTCCCCCCGGAGGGGCAGCGAAGCGGAGTGACCGGCCCAGGCGTGGGTGGCATAGCGGCCCGGTGCGGGGGCACGGTCATACTCCGCGTCCTGACAGAGGAGACCAGGGAAGGACCAGCGTTCCACGGGGGTCTGCTCTGCCAGGGGTCTGGCGACAGAGGGGGACGAGAGTGGTGAGGTCCGGAGACGGCACACACTGTCATCCGCGCCCTCAGAGACAGAGGGGGACGAGAGCGGCGAGGCCCGGGAGCGTCGCGCACTGTCGTCCGTCCCTCTGAGGGCTCAAAAATGAGATGCAGCTCTTTGGTTTAGAAAAGATTCTCCCCCAGCCCTCCACCGGGGGAAGGAGTGGCCCTGCAACCACTCCCTGAAGAACTGCAACCCACATCTGAGCTGCCCGTAACGGGAGCCCCGCAAGCCTGGCGTTAGCGGGGCTGCGGGGCTGGTACGGGCAGGGGCGCCTTCCTGCGACCACCTCCACGGCGCGGCCCGGTGCTGCTGGGGGCCGGGCGGGAGGGGGCGGAAGTCGCAGGAGGGCGCATTCGGCAGCAAGCGGACTGAGGCGTCTGAGCTGGCGGCTGGAGGCAGCAGAGCCACGGGGTCAGACAAATAGCCACAGTCCGGGTAGAAAGGATTTGGGTTCGCCACCCCCAAAAACCAATCATCAGCCTTAAGTGCTCGGGACATGGCAGAAGGTTCCACACAAGCCCGATACTCGCGGCAGCCCGGGAAGCATAGCTGTGCACTCTGGATCAAACTCGTTATGCTAGCACATCCGAGGACGGCAGCACAGACGAGCCATCATCTCTAGAGGACTCCAGCTCACCTTGTGATGCGGTGATATACATGATTTCATCAGCCGGGGGATCGAATGAGACCGCGGGCCCGCGGGCGGGCCGGCGAACTCACCCGGGACCACGCGGGTTGCAATGTGAAAGACGGGGTGTGGACCGAGGAATTTTCGTCGGCTTAGTTCCAAACCTGCCGTCTTAGGTCACCCTGGCCACCAGCCAAAGTATTATCTCACGTGGAGAAAAATAGATCGGGGTGTGGATGAGGGGACTCTCACTCTAAAGAGCTCATCGAGTCTCGACCGTTACATTGCGATGGTCACGTTCCCAGTGAGAGAACGTGACACACCCACGAGCGCTGTCTGAGCGCGCCCAAACACTCAAACAGTGCTCGCGCCCATCAGCTGAATCTATCAGAATACCACACTCAGAAATACACGGGCAGATCGTCTTTAGAAAGACGCGTCTTTAAAAAGACGTGCCGCGTGCAGCTCTTTAGTGAGAGGAAAAAACTCCGCGGATGTTGAAGCGAGAAGGGAGAACACACAGACTGGCAGACCACTGCTCAGATCGCAGGCAATGTGAAACTCGCTGGATACCGCAGTCACGCCAACACCGGAGAGCTCGCTCGTCTCGAAGAGATGAAGTCACTGAAGAAACTCAGGATTTGGCTTGTGGAGTGAAGAGATGCTCTTGGCTCCGAAGCGAAAACATGATCTGCTGTTGCAGGTGTCTCTCCTTAAATACTCACGCGGTGAGGCGGAGATACATTATGCAAATTCCGCAGACCCATGGCATTTCTTGCCATTGGCTCGTTTTTTAATACTCGAAGATGATAGGCTTTCTGGCGAAACCCCCATTCTCCGTCATCCGACGTAACTCGGAGTGACTACGAAAGGGAACTCACGTTACTTGTAATGCATTACCCCCAACACTGCATGTACGTACTGGACCAAAACAAGACAAAAATGTATATATTATATATTTTTGCTGTAAGGGTTGGCAACTCAGAACTGTTTCTGAATGAAAATACTGAATGGCATGGCCATTTTGTTTATGGTTCCTGAACATCGGTGTATGGAGGGAATGCCATAATACACTCAAACAATGTTACCTGCACCATGTATGAGACAGTGTTATGATGGCACTGAATCTAGCAGCAAGGCTAAAGAAATCATGTGGTCTGAATTTAATGTATGGGGAGAGAAAACGGGCCATTGTTAAAATAATACAAAAGAAGTCATCAAAACATCTTTCTACTGCATTTAGTTGCATCCTCACTGGCTGTACGCAACAACAAAATGCAGTTTGACCACCAGTGTAGTCTGATTCACAAATGAAGGACACTTATGAATGCGCCAGTTCTTTTAATGGACCAGTGAGTCACGAATGAGTCTTGAACTTCAAGAGTTATTGGTTTGGGAACTTATAACCAACCAGCAGTCAATTGTGGGTATTTTGCCTTGTTTACCAGCATTGTGGTGGTTGACCCAGACTAGCCTTTGACAAGAAATGCTGTTTTGTTAGAATGACTAAGTTACACATTTTATTCTGTATTATGAAGGGTAAAGGATAGAAACTTATTTTCGGTTTTTCTTGTGAAACTTTCTTCTTTTAAAGTATTTCCAAAAATAGTTAGGACAGGAAATCAGGCACAAATATAGAGTAGAATATACCAGGTTCCAAAAAAATAATAGCGTGAGAATAGTACTGTTCAAAAGTTTAGGGTCGGTAATATTTGTTAGCGTTTTTGAAAGAAGCCTTTTATGGTCGTCAAGGCTGCATTTATTTGATCCAAAACAATCAGAATAGAATGAACAGTATAATATTGTGACAGTAACAGTAATATTTGAGACATTTTACAATTTAAAATAATTGTTTTTTATTTTAGTGTTTTTAAAATTCAATTTTTCAGCAGCCATTACTCCAGACTTCAGTGTCACATGATCCTTCAAAACATGATTCTTTCAATCATTCTAATATGCTGATTTGATGCTCAAAGAAACATTTCTTATTATTATCAATGTTGAACACAGTTGTGCTACTTAACGTTTTTGTGGAAACCATGATAATATATATATTTTTTGATTAACGGGAAATTTATTTGAAATATAATTATTTTGCAACATTATAATTGTCACTTTTGATCTATTTAATGTGTCCTTGCTGAAAAAAAGAAAACACTTACAAGGCCAAGGACAGTATGAAGTGTGTTTCACATCAATGTGGAAAATACATAAATGTGGATCAGTCTTGGCGAAAAAAGTTAATTTACCACCCTGATGCAAAGCAATAGGAATATTCACTTACTGTCATCAAACCCAACTCTGACAAATGATCTCAGAACAGTATAGTATGTGTACTTAATCCATATACTGTACATCCAGGTAATTATTGAATTTATACCTTAGGACAGTTTTGTTGTAATAAATGGTACTTCAGTAATTTTTTTTATTATTTTTTAAATATGTTACCAATAGTATAACAATATTATAAATACTAATCAAATCAATAGTATTGTTAATACCAATTCTTTGGGTGGAGGTAGGGGTTGTAGTTTCTTTAGAAGTACTAAAAGAATCGCTAATGGAATCGTTAAGGAACCAGAATCTTTAAATTCCCTGCGATTCCCATCCCAAACTGTGATGGATGTACATGCCTGATCAAGACCTCTGCAAAATTACAGGGTTGTCCGCATTGAGTTCCTCTGAATGGATCCATGATGGTCTAATGAGGAATGACGTTGGGGGCTTTTATCCTCCGTATTGGATTTTATATGCATAAATGTTTCAGGATCTGCTAAAGTTCATTCACATGGAAACTGTTTATTTATTCAGCGCAAATGAATCTTCTCTGTCTTTTCAACCACTGCTGTGCGCGCGCGAGGGGGTTGTGTGTTGAACATTCACTTGAAGCTGTCTAATGATACCCCTTTCTGCGCATACTTTTTTTTTTCAGCAAATGCAGTGTATCCTCTGCCATCTAGACCTAGTTCACCACCAATATGTTTTCACGCAGCAATAATGCAATCTCACTTTCAGTCTTATGGAATCAGAATCCGTTACATGCTTGAATCACTCAATATTTTATTGTGACCTTTGAATGCTCCTCTCAGCGTGTTATTGTCCCCACGACTCTCCTACAGTCCATCTCCCTGTGTGTTTGTCTTTATGTTAGGCCGCTCTGTCTCATATTCCACCTAGTCTTATCTGTAGTGGTTTAGTGGCTTGTAAAATGGTGTGGGGAGAGTTTGTGGAGCTTTGTCTTGGGAGCAGGAGTGACAGATTGAGCCGAGAGGAAAGGGTATTGAGCGTTAAACCAGCCAGAGCAACTTACCAATTTTTTATTTATTTTTTTGCACACCGCTACTGCGCCCATCAGGAGATGTGTGCATGCAAGTGATATATGATATATTCATATGACCGGATTGCATTACTCTCAACGGCTTGATCTTCAGAACTCAAGTTCACTGGTTTCATACAGATAACTTGTTTTCTTGATCCACGAAGGTCACGCTTAACCTGTACTGCACTAGTGCTTATACACAGTATCATGAAAATTGTAAGCATGTGAAATCGGACCGATCTGGTGACAGCTAGATCACAAAGGAGCATAAATGGATTTAATTACAACGCTTTGTATTTGTAGCCAGTGGCGGTTCTAGAGGGGGGGCCAGGGGGGCCCGTGCCCCTGTGACAAAAAGCTTGGCCCCCCTTGTGGCCCCCCTAAATGTGGAGTTTGAAATAATTTTTACAAAACTGTTTTTTGCTATCGTTGTATGCGTATTATTATTATTTTTTCTATCTTTGTGGATTTGCATTTTCACGTGACAATTCGCATCACATTCGCGGGAATCGCGGCAGAATAACGCCTGTCTCCTGCACGCGAGAGAGGAGAGAAGAAAGTTGGTAAATGTCAGTTCAGTTGTAAGTTCATTCTTTATGTGCGTATGGGGTGTGCGATCATGTGTATTGTCTATTATGATATTGTAATCATTGTTTTAACTACCATAAAACTTTAAATAAGAGCCCGGGCTTTTATTTTCCCAAATCGTCGAACTGCACCGGCTTGTAGGCTATTTGAGACAGGCGTCTATGACAGGCCTTTATAATTTAGTGTTGAGATGTTGTTCATTGAGATGTTGTTCCTAGAGTCTCTAATCTCTAAAAATCTCCAAATGCTCCACGTGAAACTGCGGTCTTCCAACCTTTTACTATCGTGTCAATTGATTTTGATTAATATGCGCGAGGGAGAGAGAGCAAGACAGCGCTCGTGTTGTTTGAAGACGTGAGTGCGCGCGCGCGGCCGGGGCGCGCTCTCTCTCTCTCTCTGCTCGTTATGCACTGTCAAGCGCAGCAAGCGGACGCTCTGACGGGTTTTAGAAGATAAAATACAACCCGAAACTAAAAAACAGACCCGGCTTCTATTTGAGACCGGCCTTTATTTACCCAAACCTGTCGCCGTGTAAGGCGTGTAAAAGAGACAGGCGTCTATTCGGGACTCGGCTATTATTTGAAGTTTTACGGTATGTACGAGTACGAGGCACTGTGAGCTGACATAGCATTTGTCTATCGTCCTTTCACTGCTGTGTGCAGTTCATAGGTAGGCTATGTCCCCAAATTAGTTTTTGTCTTATATTTATATCATATTATGTTCTTATATTAGAATATCACATCAGCAAGAGTGCCGTTTTCCCGTGCACAATTGCAACTGTGATATTTATGTTATACAACAGTTAAATTAACAATAAGTTAACATTGGGAGAACTTTTTAGACACAATATTGTCAATATTGTTTGTTTTCCCCTTATTTCGCCGACTAGAATTTCATAATGAAACGTGAGTCTCAATGCAACACAGCGATGATTTATTGACTGAAATCCGCGTTTTGAACGAATCACTTGCTTCTTTCCCGAATGAATCAGCCGTTTGAACAAATCGTTTGAATGAATGAATCCCTCTTACAGGGACTTGCCGCCGCCTACTGGCGGTTTTAGTTTCATATTTAAAGTATCCTTTAATTAAAACGTTAAACTTAGAAATAATTTCATATTTAAATATTGATTTGAAAAAAATCTCATAGCTTTATTTATGCAATTGTAAATGGAGTGTAAATATTAATGCCACTTCTGTGTCACCTCTGCACTGCAAAGATGGATTTTGATTGAATTAATGAATTTGACTGGTAACAGTGGTAGGCTACTGTATAATTATTGTATAATTAAGTATTATTGTATAAATAAGTATAATTACTGTATAATTTGAATGTTAGTATTTTACATAAAAGGTGATGCATAACTCTAAATAAGTTTAGAAAAAATGTCCATATATAGGTGAAAATGCCCCTGGAAATCAATTTAAGGTGGCAAATATTGCCCCTTAATTAAAAAATGTATTTCTGTCACTGCTGTGAACTGACCACTGCATAGAATATGAAAAATATGAATATCTTCGTGAGTCAGCTGTCAACAACAGGCCTAAACCAGCCATGGCACCAGCACAAAAACACAATCAGTAAAATATTATCTAATTATTAACAAAATGTTGAAAATATTGAAATATATTTTTGTCAAAATACGCACACCCCTAATGTACGGTATTCATTTTGATTTCTTTAGGTCTTAAAAAGCCTTAAATTGGACTTTAAAAAGTGTGCAGGAACCCTGTAAACGGTTAGACATATCAAGTCAGTTATTTTCAGTAAATTAATTAATAAGCTTCTTGGTCCCCATTGCTTTTGGTCTATAGTTCTCAAAATGAAGAGAAAGAAGGACATCATGTCTATTAGGCTACAGTTACTGTGACTAATAGGCTACTGAATATGTAATGCAAATGTAAAAATATAATGGAAATGCAAATACATTGTTGAATGATTATAAACACGGTATTTTGCCTGTTAATGCCTGCAGCAGTGCAGAAAATGATAAGACAACAATAAGGTCTAAATGTAACTGACCCCTCTAACAGTACAACTGGCCCCAGCTTGGCCCCCCCAGTTGAAATGGGCTAGAACCGCCACTGTTTGTAGCATGCGGACAATCAAGCACATTTTAGCCCACTTGTACATGAATTGATTTCACGTTTCATAATCTTCACTATAGAACCTTTTGCTGTGGTGGATGATTAGATGTTCATTCATATGTCCATGAGCACTTTACTAAAATACTCTGACAGTGATTCCTGAACTGCTAGTGAATCTACAGCACTATGGAAATATTTTAGCAGAGCTGTGAGCTTGCTGTCTGAATTGACTATAATGAGAGCGAAAGACTGGAAAGATATGTTCCGCTGCCTATTTACTAGTGAGAGGAACTCCACTCCAAGCGATCAGGGAGTGAAAGAAAACACAAAGACTCTGACTTTGATAATACGTTGCTGGGAAACTTTGCACTGCTTACACTCCACACCGCTCACAAACCTCTGGTCTGGAACACCGTGAACACAGACAAGCAGCACTGGGACTTTTCACTGTTTGTATCCCTCCACTTGTCTGTGTTTGTTTTTAGACAGACTGTCAGTCTGTGCATTATTGATGGGGGTTTTTCAGTGACTCTTTCTGCATATGGTTATGGTGGTGACGAGGGACTCTTTATGATTGAGTCATTGATTGATTCATTCATTCATTCAACTGATTTGTTCAGAACACTGATTCAATCAGGAACCAAACAAGTGACTGTCTAAATTCGGAAACAGCACTATCATACTAGACTTACTGAACCATAACAATATTACAAAAACAATATGTGTAAAGACAAGAGTATGTCAGAATTCACAGTATTCCAAAAATACCTGAATAACCTACTACTACTGGCGAGATTCTGAAGGACTCATCCACTGGACACTTTACTATCCCATGAGGCCATGGGGGAGGAGCTATGAATGGCTGTGAAGCAAACAACTGATGTTGTAAATCACATGACAATGACAACAAGGTGGATGTAATCCGCCCAGATTACATTCAATTTAGAAAATACTTTTTAATACTTTATAAAGTATTTGCTTATTTGAAAGGAGTACTTACCTACTCAGAGAGTACGCGATTTCGAACACAGCCTGTGTGTTGCTGGAAGACTCAACACTTATTCGGCTTTAACTCAGTTCACACAGACTACGGTTATCAGTCCTGTATTTGAGTCCTTAATACTATTATGTTCACACAGAGTTTAGTTATTTACAGGAATGACAAGAGCATTCTGTAACCAAACCCACAGATATACATTTTCAGGACTCACAACCTCATTTTCAAGCCCTGCTGTGTGATTGTAACCGGATTAGACAACTAGATGTCTCTCATGACATACAGTGTGAGAGAGCCACTCTGCGCTCAATGTGTGTTGCGGGTTTTTATATGTAGCTTCGGTAACTTACAGAGCTGTAGATATGAGCTGCGTATCATTGGAAGGTTGTAAATCCAGTCTCTGCTAAAGTTGTCATTAGTGAAATGTTACTGTTAAGACCACATAATATGACTCTCATTCAATATATTTTTCTTGTAGTCAGTAGACAACTTACAGATGTCTTTTGATTGTTTTTTTCAAGAACACAGCTTGGGTAGCAAAACATATAGTCATATCAAAGGCGCAGGTAAAGAATATAACCACTGGCGAAGCAGTTTAATGTACAAATAGATATTTTTGTCATGTACACAATGCACACATTACGTGAGACGTTGAACCTCTTACCCTTCGGGTGATTTCCACTTAACCCCAGTGTGACCCAGGATGAATTATTTAGTCCAGAGCGATTATGATAGGCCTCTCTGATGACAACGCTGCTCTTTTAAACCTATGATAAGTGGCATGACTTATGGCCACTTTACAATCATGTTGATCCTGTATGAAAAGGTTATCTGGATGGATGTGCTTTCTAGATGGAAATGTTAATCGCCCCCCCCCAAGGGAGAGGAGGTGGTAGAGGGGCCAATGTGGGAGGATTGACCACTCTCCCCAAGGCTTACAACCGGCCATTTAAACAGCTTAAGAGCGGAGCTTACGTATGAAGAAATGGACCATCGCTGGTTTAAAAACCTTTGAAATGACAGCAGCAGGTCAGATGCGCGATGGGAGGGGTTGATGGGTGACTTTTGTTTGCATAGCATGTGTGTGGATGTAATTAGAGCGATGTCAAGCAGTCACTGAGGAACTGATGGCTAATGTTAAGTGTTGTGGGCACCTCACAGTTAGGAGGGAAGCCATTCCCAAGGTGTTTTTTTTCTGAAGCTGCCTCAGATGACCCCGAGTTTTATTTCTGCTGGGAAAAGTAATAAACTAGAATAGAATGACACTGTTTGCGCTAATAAAATTACCTTTAAAAAGATAATGGGATGTGATATCCTTTCTGCTGGACAGCGTTTCAGTGTCTGGGTTGGCTTCTTTGTTTGCTCAAGCAGGTTTAATGCAATAACCTCTCGGCCTCTGTGCGAGCGTTTACATGCAACAAGCGAACATGGCAAAAGGTAGGCCATTACCTCAGTCTGGTGTAATGTTAACCGTTTGAGCACTCACACATGTATACAGACAGACACACACAAACGTGCTGAGCAGAAGTGCCAGTGGAGCTCAGATTAGCTTAGAGCAGTAAAGTGCCTCTCTGCTCCTAATGGGCTATAAATCAGTGCAGTCGCAAGCCTGTTTACTGCTGCAGTGTCCTGCTCCTTCACTTTACAGCCCGTGATGGAAAAACCATTTAAATAAACACAGGACCCATTACATCTGAATCACTGCCACCTCAGCACAGAGAGTCGACATAAGCCAGCACATGCTGCCAAGTTTGTAACCAGTTACCCCTGGATTTTATTATTCTAAGTGAATTTTTGACTCAGACATTGTTGTGATGGAGCAGTCAAGCATTAATATTAATCTTGTATATATTAGACAATCAGACACGGGAATGGCTCACATTTGCAGGTAATGTTTGGATCACTGTTAGTTTTTATTAGTTTAACACTTAGATGATGTTAGGTGGAAATGCACGTCATGTTTTATGAATACCAGCATAACATAACACAGGGATAGTTCAAGCCGAAAGAGGATTCTGTCGTTGTTTACAAGTCCTCATGTAGTTTCAAACCCCATATGGCCTTTTTCTTTCAAAAGCAGATATAAGGGAGAATGTCCAAGTGTGATGATCTGTAATGTGGTGCGGTAGAAGCACGGGAAGGAGGCTGGATCCAAACGCAATGTACTGGCTTTATTTAGACGAACACTTTGTCTTTAGACAAAGACTCAGAATCAGAAGCGACCAACGTCGACATCAAACATTCAACAACTCACAAGGACAGGGCAAAAACACAGGGCTTAAATAATCATAGACAAACGAGCTAACAGGATAACAAGGGGGCGTGGATAATAAGAAACACCTGGGAAAACTAATAAACAGGTCATGGAACCACTGAACATGAAAAGACAAGACACAAAACCCACATCATGACACCAAGCTTCTGTCTGTCATATAAGGACTGTGGATGGTGATCAAATCTCCCCCCAAAAAAACACAAAAAAACTCACTTTTTAAGCAAATCATGTCATGACAATAAAGAACCATTGGTGTTGGGTGTCAATGAAGTAATGGCAAACTTGGTAGTATAGACACATAGCTACAGTAGAATTTAATACAGCCCATTACATTTAAACTTGCCCTACCCTGTGTAACTTACAATAATGATTAAAATGTATCACTGTCAGGTTCATATAAAAAATTCATGTTTCCATCATTCTTATTTGTGTGTATGCGCTTTCTGTAAGATAGAAAAGAAAATTCCAGCAACTACAGTATATTCTCCATATATACACAGATAACTTATTTCTTCAGATGTAAGTCTTGTAGGACCTTCTTCTTACTAACAGTAATCTTGGTGTTGTAAGTAAGACCTCCTTCGATATGGTGATCAGAGCCTTGGGTACACCATAAACCATCAGATGCGTAAAAGTAAAAATGTAAAAATATTTCTCCGCATGTAATTTGCAGTTTTAAGTTTCAATCACAGATGTTGAGAGATAGCCAGAATACAGTGTTTGCCTCTAGAAGTGCAGTTTTAAAAGGAATAGGAAAATTCAAATGATTTCTAAGATGAAAATGAACTTTCTATTCATCTTGCTATTTTAATATTTGTGACCTGATCCAGCAAAATGAGTCACAGTGACCCAAATTTAAAAATTGAGATTTTGGTATTAATGGAAAGAGGAGACCTTAAGCTTTCAATTGATATCCTAGTCAAAGTCATACCTTGAATGGTTGTAAAGATATACACATTTGAAGTATGGTCGTCTGCCCTCTTTTTCCAATTGAAAACCTGAGAAAATCGCTTTTAAAGTTTTTTGCCCGTTTTTTGTTGATATCTTTCAAAATCCATTACATTTAAAGGGATAAACTATTTATTTTACAGCTTAATTTGACCAAAGACATTAATATATAAATGCTATTAAACCAGGCTGAAGCTCAAATTATTTTAAAGTTTTTATTTGAATAAATAATTTAACAGTAGGCCTACCTTTTACAAAAATGTACTAAAATCAGAAAGATTGAACAGAGGTGCAGAAAGTGAGAGGCAGAGAGACAAGGAAACAGATCAAATAATGCTAGTCTATGCAATTTATATCTGTAGGCTAGTTGACAATAACAGCATAACAAATTCATAACAGAGATACCAACAAATATTGGGTTAATTAAACACATTAATGAATTCTCCTTGCAGATAAATAGCTACACTCATTCACATTTGTCAATCACGTTATGTCAATCACGCGTGCACACTACGACACTTTCATCCGTTATATAAAAACAATCGTAAGTTTTTCGCATCCGTAGCAAGCAGTTTGAATGGTGTTTTGACAATTCGGAGCCACCGAATCAATCCGAAAAAACGCATACGAAAAAAACGCGGACTCAGTGTGCAATGGCCAGGGGGCTTGATGACGCTTTGGCAACTTTGCTCGCTTTTGACAGCGACATTTCTCAAATTAATAATATTTAATCTTTCTGAGGAGATCTGCTAGCTTGTTTATTACACAGAGCGCTCGCTGCGAGTCTGACAGGAGGGTGGCTGGACCAATCGCGTGCCGGTCAGTCGAAACGGCTTCCCATCGACAAATGATCAGCGTTGGTGTACATTTCTAAGCATTTTGGTTCTATACAACGTGTAACACCATTTAAAGAGCAGAGATAGTGACGTTTCAGGGGATACCCGGGAAATGCTCAGAGGTGACGCGTCACGCGAGGAGTTGAGAAAAGCAATGTTCATTTCCAGCGAATTTAGTAAAACTTTGTAAACTTTAATAGTAATTTAGATACCTTTACTCAATTATCTGGACTACGAAACTTTGGGAGATTATTTTTGAATGTCTGTGCTTTGAAATTAGCAAAAAAAAAAAAATCTATTATTTCATTGTTTTTCCACATAATCGGCCCATATCTTAAAATAGAACGTTGCGACTTCCGACTCATTTCGCCAGATCGGGTCACATTTCATAATACTACTATTTCTTAATGTATTTTCATCAAATAAATGCAGCCTTGGTGAGCATACAAGACTTCTTTCAAAAATGTACAACAACAAACTATATGTAATCATCAACTGTATGTAATCAGAGATGCATGTCATCATGCATCTCTCAATGTTTTCTTTGAAATAATCACAAAATTGTTGCATTTGATGCAGCCTTCAGATGAAAAAAAAAACAACCTTCAATGCTGCCATAAAAAATGCCTTACTGTCTCGTTTACTTTTGGGTTTGGTATCATGTTTAGGTTTTCATGCCTTTAAGGTAGCCTCTTCATGTCACGGCAGCCACTCCACAGGCTCCAAAAGAATTAACCGATGGCGACCCATGCACCAACACTTCCAAGTCCGGGCTTTGTCTAAATTAACCCTCTGTCCACGGCGTTGCCTGTGATGGTAACCGCTATCCTGTGTGATTGGGCCGCACACACTTCCCCAGAGGCGCCAGCATGCGCTACAGCTCCTCCACAGGCGCCGTTGTCGTCCGCTACAGCTCCCCCGAGGTGGCATTGTCCCCTTGTGGAACCCCTGCCTACCCTGTCACGGCCAAGGAGACCATCTCTGAAACCTCTGCCTGCCCTGGCCCACCATTGCTCAAAGATCCAGGCCCGCCACTGCACCACGGTCCAGACCCGCCACCATACCATGCTCCAGGTCCAGTTCTTCTTCACGGGCATGGCCATCCACCCTCCTGGACTCTTTGTTTGGGTTTTGGGTGGGTGTGCTGTTAGGGCATCTGGAAACACCCTTTGAGGGGGGGGACATGTCATGTTTGGTTTTGGGTTTGGTATCACGTTTAGGTTTTGATGTTTTTTATTTTGTATTTCCACAGTCATGTTTCCTGGTTCCTTGTCATGTGTTTCCCTTGATCTTGACATGCTCCCGGCCATGACGACCGTGGCCCATGTGTCAACACTTCCAAGTCCAGTAGTCCCAAGTCCAAATTATCCCTTTGTCCACGGTACTGCCTGTGATGGTAACCACCAGAGATGGGGGACTCGAGTCACATGACTTGACTCGAGTCCCAAATTTAAGGACTTGAGACTTGCTATTTATTATTTATTGTTTAGATTTATTATTTTTTTAGCATCTAATTTTCTCGATATTAAAATTATTATATTTAAATCATTAATCTCATAACATTATATATGGTGTTGTAATTGCAGTATAAAAGCATAGTTAGAAAAAAAAATGCCCCTGGAAATCTATTTAAGGGGTCACATATTGGCTCTTAATGGGAAAGTTAATGTCTGCCGGTGATAGTCCATAAAAAAAATATGTAAGCAAAGTTAAACATATGGCATTTACTATAAAACCAATATAATTAATGCATCACACTTGTGAATTTAGCTTCAAATTATTTATCTTCAACATTTTTTGTATAATTAAGTTGGCTTGTGAGATAATTGTTATTATAATAATAATAATTCCAAATTTTGATAATCATAAATACATCCTATAATAAATTATATGAATATTATTAATATTACGATATAAATGTATAAGAAAGGTAATCATTTATGAGGGAAAAATAAATAAGGTTGAGGCCAATATAAACTCTACTTTTTTTCTGTTTGGTATTGTAACTTGACTTCGACTTGACTTGACCCTTAGCAGGACTCGACTTGACTTGCTTGAAGTGAACCACTGACTTGACTTGACTTGACTTGACTTGGTTGTGTGTACCTGCGACCAAGACTTGCTTGAGACTTGATGGTAGGGACTTGAGACTTACTTGTGACTTGAACATGTGTGACTTACTCCCATCTCTGGTAACCACTATCCTGTGTGTTTGGGCTGCACACACTTCCCCAGAGGCGTGCGCTACAGCTCCTCCAGAGGCGGTGGCGTCCTCTTGTGAAAGCCCTGCCTGCCCTGTCACGGCCAAGGAGGCCATCTCTGAAACCTCTGCCTGCCCTGGCCCGCCATTGCTCCACGATCCTGGCCTGCCACTGCTCCAAGGTCCCAGCCTGGCACTGCTCCACGGTCTAGATCCGCCATTGCTCCATGGTCCAGACTCGGCACTGCTCCACAGTCCAGGCCTGCCACCATGCCATGATCCAGGTCCAGTTCCTCTTCATGGGCCTGGCCCTCCACCATTCTGGTCTCACCTTTGGTTTTGGGTTTGGTATCACATTTAGGTTTTAATTTCTTACATTTTGTATTGTATAATCATGTTTCCTGGATACTTGTCATGTGTTCCCCTTGCCCACATGTGATCTTGTCATGAGCTTCCCCTGTTCACGAGTCATGTTCTGATTGGTTGTTCAGGTCATGTGTTTTTCTGTTATGTTTGGTTTTTGGTTTATTGGTTCATTGTGGTCAGTCTTTTTGTATAAATAGCCCTCGTGTTACCATTGTTCATTGTCTAGCTTTATCTTTGTAACCTGCTGTTGGTGAGTTTGTTTAGTCCATGAACTGCACATGGGTTCTCACTTCAACTTGCCTTCAGTGGACATTCCTTACACATATATATCTTAAAAGAATATCTTGGCACAGCTGCACCAACACCACAAAGGACTGAGAGTAAAATCTTCTAAGCACTGCAGTCACTTTATATGTCCTGTGAGGTGAGCGTCTCTGTGTGGCAGCGCTCAGCTTGAATCTTTCTGTTCACAATGAGATCAAAACACTCTCTGCGTCTTCCTTCCTCTTTCTTTCTCCCTCTTCCATTTTTCTTCTTTTGTCTGTTAGAAAACAAGAGTGATAATGGGGAAAACAGTGAAGAAAGGAGCGGGAACTTTGCCCAGACATGTTCCACATCTTGCGCACAGCAGGAAAATGCTTTGACAATCTGACACTTTAAAATCCAAGCATCATTTGTATTAATAAAACGATGCATAATCCGCGCTTTGCATTAACAAGCAGCTTAAGGAGCTCCAACTAAATGTGAAGAAATTCTTCACAGAACTTTTTTCGCCTTATGTTACATTTCATGCTGAATATTGCTAATTGTTTTGCACTGCCAGTATGGCAATATTGAACGTTTCTTGGCAAAATGGTCCTTTCTAATATATGCTCTGTGAGTTTCCTCTCCTTGGCTGGTCTAATTAGCGCCAATGGAGGTGTTGTCAGCCCACCTCCATCTCTGCAGATTGCAGCAGCTGTTTTAATTCCAGCGAGAGCAATGCTAAATTTCATTAAGACCCAAAGCCTCCTCATTACATGCAGACAGGTGCAGGAACTGCAGTGGATTCACACCATCATGAGAGACGCCTCCTCTGTATTTCTTGTAATGTTTCATTGATGCACCACATTTTTGTTCTCCCTGCATACGAGATGAAGTTTTGTGAAAATCTCACAGCTCAGGGACGTCAGCGAGGCAAAAAGGTCAACCTAACAGCTATGACCAGCAGAATTATCCGCACTGGGGCCGGTTTGTCAGGGATCCTTTATGTTGGGTTGACAGATCCTTCAGCTCAGTATAGGGAGATGGACCCATGTTACACCAGGCATGGATGTGCAGGTAATTAAGAGAGCGCTGGAGTCTTGTCATTGACATTATCAGTGCTGTAGCCTATGTCCATTACTCATAGTAAAGCTCATTACAGAAGCACAGAACTCTGCGTCTTATCACTACATTTCACACTCTAAGTATGGAAACTGAGCGAGATAATTAACTCAACAGACCATCTTTCAGCAGAAAATATGGATTGATATAAAAAGAAGCCAATATGTGGAACTCTGACATTTAATGAGTCACCATGGTAGTTATATACATGAACATATAGCTCATGATGTTTAATTTCCACTGATGACTTACCAAGAAAGTCATTGGAGCACTGTAAGCCCTAATAAGTTTGCAGAACTCAAAGATTAAGTTAGTAAACCTTATTTGTGCACTACAAAAGAATGCAATTTAATTGAAATATTGACTCCAATCAGATTCCAAAAATGAAGTTCTTGCAATTAGATTATATTGTATTTTAAAATACTAGTAATCACACTAGTTACTTTTTTATTGATTACATGATTACACAATGGCATCAAATCATTTATAATTTATTGATTCTCCCTAATTCTTTTTTGTCATGTTTTAAATTTTTTATTTCTAAAAGATTCTTATTTACATTCAGAAAGTCTTCTAGTTTTTTCAAATTGCACACACAGACTAGACATAATATAATTAAATGGAAAATTGAGAGGCCATAAACCATTTGACCACCTGATTTACAGAAATCATTTCCCTTTTAAGGAGTGTTAACATCGCATATCGAATCAACTCCTGACGAACATTTGAATTAGTATTTGAATTATCACTCATTATTGCTATGTCTTTGGAAGGCATTTTCTTTTTTTCTTTTTTTTTATATATTTTTTATTATTTAAAAAAACAAATTATATTAATTTTAAATTTTAGGATTTATTTAATTATTAGCTTTTGATTAAACTCCACTATCCTTCACAAACCCCAGTACTTAATGTAATATTTAATGCACATCATGTTATTGATAACAAAGAATGCATATGAATATCATTTATTTCTCTTTGTATTTTTTATCAATATAGTACAATATTATCCTATTCAATTCAATGTGATAAACGAGTTAGGTCAAAAGTAATCAAAAAGTAGTCAAATTATATGACCTAAAATGTGTTATGTAATGGATTACGTTACTAACTACAATTGTTAATTTGGAATCAGTAACTGACTACAATTTGTACGTAATCTACCCAGCACTGGCTAACTCATACTAGTGATGGGTTGATCATGAACAATTCTTTCATTTTGAATGAATCTTTTATATGACTCAGGAATAACAAGTTGTCTCAGACTTTTGTTCGTTTGTAACTATAACGTGAAAATTGTTCTTTACAGGAAACGTACTGGGTTACTAACGTAACCTAGGTTCCCTGAGAGTAGGGAACGAGTATTGCGTAGCTATACGCAGTGGGGAAACTCCTTTTCCTTGAAATTCTGAAGCTTAAAATGTAAAATGCATTTTGCAGCTGCACAGCTAGCACAGTGAGTGTCTGGCTCACTCATTGGGTGTGCTGCGGCAACTGCACATCCAATGGCGCGGGTGGCTGCAACGTGTGCACCAATGAGCTATCATTACGTCATACATGTCAGAGCCCGCCACAAGGGGCATGGCCAGAGTGGTCACTTCGTAATGCGTAGCTATACACAGTGGGGACGCCATGGAAAACATTGCACCGAGTAGCTGGTTGAAACTGCAGCTAGAGAACTCTGAACCTACAGAACCAGCCAGAAACCAGTATATAATAAGAGACCGGACACCGTCGGGGCCTCAAAATATACCCATATACACTCACCGGCCACTTTATTAGGTACACCTGTCCAACTGCTCGTTAACACTTAATTTCTAAGCAGCCAATCACATGGCGGCAACTCAGTGCATTTAGGCATGTAGACATGGTCAAGACAATCTCCTGCAGTTCAAACCAAGCATCAGTATGGGGAAGAAAGTTGATTTGAGTGACTTTGAACGTGGCATGATTGTTGGTGCCAGAAGGGCTGGTCTGAGTATTTCAGAAACTGCTAATCTACTGGGATTTTCACGCACAACCATCTCTAGGGTTTACAGAGAATGGTCCGAAAAAGAAAAAACATCCAGTGAGCGGCAGTTCTGTGGGCGGAAATGCCTTGTTGATGCCAGAGGTCAGAGGAGAATGGCCAGACTGGTTCGTGCTGATAGAAGGGCAACAGTGACTGAAATAACCACTCGTTACAACCGAGTTATGCAGCAAAGCATTTGTGAAGCCACAACACGCACAACCTTGAGGCGGATGGGCTACAACAGCAGAAGACTCCACCGGGTACCACTCATCTCCACTACAAATAGGAAAAAGAGGCTACAATTTGCAAGAGCTCACCAAAATTGAACAGTTGAAGACTGGAAAAATGTTGCCTGGTCTGATGAGTCTCGATTTCTGTTGAGACATTCAGATGTTAGAGTCAGAATTTGGCGTAAACAGAATGAGAACATGGAACCATCATGCCTTGTTACCACTGTGCAGGCTGGTGGTGGTGGTGTAATGGTGTGGGGGATGTTTTCCTGGCACACTTTAGGCCCCTTAGTGCCAATTGGGCATCGTTTAAATGCCACGGCCTACCTGAGCATTGTTTCTGACCATGTCCATCCCTTAATGGCCACCATGTACCCATCCTCTGATGGCTACTTCCACCATGTCACAAAGCTCTAATCATTTCAAATTGGTTTCTTGAACATGACAATGAGTTCACTGTACTAAAATGGCCTCCACAGTCACCAGATCTCAACCCAATAGAGCATCTTTGGGATGTGGTGGAACGGGAGATTCGCATCATGGATGTGCAGCCGACAAATCTGCGGCAACTGTGTGATGCCATCATGTCAATATGGACCAAACTCCCTGAGGAATGCTTCCAGCACCTTGTTAAATCTATGCCACGAAGAATTGAGGCAGTTCTGAAGGCAAAAGGGGGTCCAAAGCGTTACTAGCATGGGGTACCTAATAAAGTGGCCGGTGAGTGTATAAATGCAATGCCCATACATCCATGTTTAATCCAATAACTTAAGACCAGACACAGTCGGGGAATAAGGAATAAGGGAATAAGGAATAATAATAAAGGAATAAGATAACTGCAGAGGCGGGTTTTATAATGAATGAATTTGTGCTTATGACATTGACATATTATGTGGATAAGACCGGACACATGTCGGGCCTAAATCATACAGGAAGGACCCCTGCCTGCAGGGAGGGTACCTCCATGTTATAGAATTTCACGAACGTAGAAGGCGAGGACCAACCAGCCGCCGCACAGATATCGTGAATGGGAAACCCAGAAGACCAAGCCCAAGACGAGGCCATACCTCTATTCGAAAGAGCTCTAGTCCCAATAGGGCAAACATGACACACTGAGGTGTACGCTAGAGAAATAGTATCATTTGAACATTAAACATGAACACATCTTTCCATATATTATTGTGCAAAACCACACACACACGTTTATCTTTGTGGGGACTCTCTATAGACGTAATGGTTTTTATACTGTACAAACTGTATATCCTATCCCTTTACACTAACCCTACCCCTAAACCTACCCATCACAGAAAACTTTCAGCATTTTTACATTTAAAAAAAAAAACTCATGCTGTATGATTTATAAGCTTGTTTCCTCATGGGGACCTCAATTTAGGTCCCCACGGTGACACGAGTCCCCATGGGATTGCAAAACATGCACGCATGCACACACACGCACACGCACACACACACACACACACACACACACACACAAAAACACTTAATTTCAACATTCTCCTTATAAAGCATGCTGGGAACTAGAAATCTGTTGCAACTCATTAAGTTTAAGTTCAGTATAAAATAATCAGCTATTGAGATTACATAACTTGTTTTTCTATTAAGTAGTATTTGATTGAAATGAACTCAGTTTATTTAGTTAATTTCACTGTTCGGTTTTACCGTGAGGAGAGGCCAAGAGGGAGAGAAAGTCTGATCGCTACATGCTCTCCCAAAAGTGGAAAAAGTTTAGCTGAGGTTATGGAGAGGAACGGGCAAGGTGCCCAATAAAGTATAATTTATGCAGCTGCGTTTGGTACAGTTAAGGCCTCCGCACAAAGATGCCCTGTTCTTGGGTCGCCCATAAATTGGGGGTCTATGAATGGCTAGCTGTGCAGGACTATCAGGGCCCTTTCTCTGTCGCTCCTCCATAGGGGAGAGTCTGAAAGCTATTTCCCCCCGTTAACCCAGCTGATTTGTGGGACGCTAATGGCCAATGTTGACGCAGACCTTACTGCTCTTTTTTTCCCACTCGTGGCGTCTCCTGGAGGGAATATCATGCCACTTTATCACATCGTTCCCACAGAGGCTGGAAACTCAAGGCCTGTGTGTTGGATAAGGCCCGTCCTGCTCGCATCCACACTGGGTTAGATTAGACACGCTGTCATCATTCTGCCAACACTGAGATGTAGTGTATCCTCCAGACGAGGAGGACATGGTCATCAGGGTCATCACAGGGAGGGTCAGTGTCAGAGACATAGGTAAGAAATCCCTGAAGAAACATGGCAGGGGAGAGTGAAAGATATTCTTTCCACTAAATGTCTTTGTTTGGCACGTTAACCCTTGAAGCAGCAGGCCTAAGCATACAAAAAATAATTTTCTTAATTCTTAATTATTTTTTTGACTTTGTTCCATTCTTGCGTTCAACTGAAAAGCAAAAATGCATAAGTAAGTAGATTAAAAAATAATCTCATAATAGGCCTTTTAGGAAAATGAAGTCACAAAGTTTAGAGAATAAAACTCATAATATTAGATTAAGATTAGCGAACCTTTGCAAATAACGTATGGAAATTGTGGGATTATGAGTCAGCAATATTATGACAATAAAGTCATTGATATGAGATTAAAATCATAATAATATTATGACAATAAAGTCATAAGAAAAATAAATTCTTCTAAATGTGAAAAATGCTTAATGTTGCTTTAAAACAAATTTCCTTGTAATATTATGGTTTTATTCTCAAAACTGTATTACTTTATTCTTATAAAATGCCTATTATGCATATAAATCTAATTCATATAAACATTATGATTTTATCCTCGTAATGATACCTCTCGTGCCAGATCTTTTAACATGGAGCTAAAACTTTTGTGTGTGTGTGTGTGTGTGTGTGTGTGTGTGTGTGTGTGTGTGTGTGTGTGTGTGTGTGTGTGTGTGTGTGTGTGTGTGTGTGTGTGTGTGTGTGTGTGTGTGTGTGTGTGTGTGTGTGTGTGTGTGTGTGTGTGTGTGTGTGTGTGTGTGTGTGTGTGTGTGTGTGGTGCGTGCGGATCTGTGCGTGTGTGTCCTGCAGCAAAATATTCCAAATCCACAAGGACACTGACCAAGCAAATAAATATACTGAACAAAAGGGGAACAAAATACAAATTAGTTCCATTAGTTATTATGTTTTGGCCACAAAATTATGTTTTATTAAGCACAGAAAGCACATACAATAGTTAATTAATCATTTATAAACTGTTTTTAACAAATGAAAACTTATCTTCCACCTCCCACCTTTTCTTCACTAGATTATGCTGAAAATGAGAACTGAAAAACTGTTTTCCTTAATATATTTTGCAAGTAAATGTATGAGTGTTCCAGTGTTTATATTTTTACTGGAAAAAAGTTCTGAGTAAGAAATAATTTTAGCAGTGCATTGGGTATGAAGACCACATCAGGTAGAAGTTTAAGTGCATTTAAATATTTATCGGTGGGAAAGTGCCTTGAATAAGCACCTCCAATTAGCCCTGGTCAGTGGGCCTGCAGCGCAGTGGGACTCTCTGAATGTTTTATTATAGGCTGATGCATTCAGCAGCGTCAGTGTTTGTCATTACCGGCTCTCAGCGGCTCACGCGGTGACCACAACAGGGCCCGGGCCTCAGCAGAGAACCGCCGAAACCCACATCTGCTGGAGCACACTCATCAATACCACATCTGCAGCATGGCCAACGTTAACCTTTTGGTGAATGCATCTTTGTTGTCAAGTCAAGTTACATCAGATTTATTAATACAGAGCTTTATACCAATTGTTTCGACAGACTCTTGCAGAGATGCATTAAATGTGGATTCAGAGGGTCAAGGACCAAGCTAAATTTTGCTGCATAAGTTTTCGCCACAATGACATAAAGCCTCGGCATCCCAGCATCCCACGCTGTTGCAGCCGAGCCCATTACATCTGACACAAAGTTGTTTTTTTGCCACACGTTTTGACATTTTTCTTGGGAATGATAAAAAATGAATGATGACCTCAATAGTCTTTTACATCTGCGTGAAGATCAATACGGTGTGGGCGAGTAGGTTAGGGGGTCTCCAGAGGTTAGGGGTAGATGGAGGGGGGCTCTTCTCCGAGGCGTGCTCCGCTTGTACACGAGCTGCCGGATTCTCTAAGTACCGTGTTTAATTGGAGGCCCGGGCCGGGGCTGGCAGACGGGGTGCTGAGCGGGGCTGTCAGTGCGGAGTGGTACGGCAGGGCGGCAGCAACGCTGGAGCTCCTCTCCATAGAGAGCCCGGGAGTCCCATACATTATTGATTGCTCCTGAGATAAAAGAGGATGCTATGCCGTGCACCCTGCTTCTCAGGGAGGAAAATGAAAAAGGGAGACATGGGGAGGGAGAGAGAGAGTGAGAGAGAGTGATGCCCTGGCTTCCAGCACAGTGTCGAGGAAGAAAAACAAGACCTTGAGAGTTTGATTCTTTTCCTTTTACATTGTTAGAGTATCAAAGTACTTCTAATATTCATTATTCATAGGTAGGCTCATCACAAATGGGTATTCTTTCACAATGCTGCATCTTTTTAAGAGCTTCTTGTACATACATACCACAAAAGAATAGCAATTCTCGCAAGAATTCTTAGGCATAATGAAGAATTACAAGCGTTTGGTTGTGAAAAGAAACAGCAAAGTGCAACAAAAAAGAAAAAAAAACAGTAGTAAATCACACAACTAGGGTCTGGAATTGACTTTTCCATTGATTTCATGGGCATTTTTACTTTTGTAAAACAATCTCTGTTACCTTAAATTAAATGTTTATTTCTGTAAAGCTGCTTTGAAACAATCCATTGTTAAAAGCGCTATATAAATGAAGATGACTTGACTTGACTTTTGTACGGGCAGTTTTTTTCATCACCTTATTAATTGTATCTGTGTAAACTGTTTGTTAGTTTATTAGTAAGAAACACATTTTGCACGCATCCGCCTGCCCTTGGTGTGAAGGGGCCTTTGTTCAAAATGGGGATAAATTATGAACAGAAAGCAAACAAATAACACTGAAGTGGTCCATGACTTCTGAGTCTATAGTGAGTTATGCACTCTTGCAAAAAACTCCCATTATAATCACTGAAGATGTCTATAATACAAAATGAATCTCTTACTTACATCATATCTGCAGTTTGTTGTATATGATGAGAGAATTTGACATTGACAAAGCCTCAGCGTCCCAGGCTTCATTTCGCACACTGGAACAGACTCAGGGATTTCGCACACTGGAACGGACTCTGGGATTTCGCACACTGGAACGGACTCTGGGATTTCAGCAGAATTTTGAAGGGATGATTTCTTCCTTCTTCGCCTCCTCTTTTAAGCTGGGTTCAGTATGGTCTTCAACCGGGAGAATGTGGAGGAGCATTCTGGGGCTGGAATGAACTCTGGAGCGGCTGAGATGGTCCCGATGTTAAGGGATGTGGAGGGTTTGGTTGCAGGCTTCGGGTGAGTTGGAGTGCCCAAACGCTTTTGGGATGGGACTGGATGAGGGTTGTAATGATTGTCTTTAACTTCTTCCACCAAAAAATCAGAACCATTTAGCCAAAGGAATAAAATTAATGGAATCGGCTACTGGTGTATCAAAAAGACCAGAAGACAGGAACCGAATAACCTCATCATCCAGTCCCCTCTGAAAGCAGGCTTTGAGTGTGGTGTCACTCCAACTCACCTGGTGGAAAACTCTAAAAACTCCTCCACATACCGCTCCAGAGGACGGCCATCTTGCCGGAAACAGAGGAGATAATATTCAGTCATTTATCGAGGGCTTGGAGCCAGAGGGGCGTAAGTGGCTTTTGACAAACTTTACAGGAGAGACAAAACAAAATTTTGACCACACTTCAATCACCTGTATCATTAACCTTAAACCACAAACATTGCAACCACAGGCATACTTACATGAATGAGTATTTAAGTAAAAAATGTATGGCATATTAACACAATGAACATGTTCTAAAACATTTTAAAATAAAAAAATATGTCAAAAACGTCAGATACGCCTTTTTGGCACCAAACAATTCCAATTCTTCTATAGACATATTGGGCGTATCTGCTGAACAATGCAGAAAATAATTGATCAAAAGGGGAATTGATTGAATAATTAACACTTGAATCACACTTGAACAAGTAATTATTTTTCATTTAACTCATTCATTATTTTATTTTATTTTTTATTTATTTTTTCACCTTTCCATTCTGGGCATCTGCTGAACACTACAGACTGTAATTCAAGTCACTGAACTTGCTAAACACACTTCTGATTGGCAATTCATGAGTTGTTCAATTGATTTCATTACAATTCTTTTTTTTTTCAATACTCTATTCAATTGACAGTTCTCTCGTGTTCTTTTTGCTTTTTAGTTCTTTTCCCTCACCTTCCTTCCTGGAACATGAATGCCATGTGAATTAATGTAGCCTTGGCCAGAATTTCTTAACCTTTTACGTTGGTTTCTTTTCCAATTTTCAACATCTCTCTGTCTTTTTCTTCTTTTTTGTGGTGTGTTGGCATCCTCTTCCTGGCCACTTTCAACCCCTCCCTCCTAAACGGGCTCAATGTCTACTGTCTCAGTCCCTCGATCTTCTTCTGTCTCCATGTGTCCCTCATCAATTGCATGATCTGTGTCCCTGCCTGTCTCTCTTTCCCCATCTTCTGCTGTCTCCATGTGTCCCTCATCTCTCTCCCTCATCTCATGCTGTGTCCCTAAATTATATAATTAATATTTATTAATATCCTACATGAATGCCCTGATACTAATAATTCGGGGTAAGGATTAGATAAGGTAATGTTCTAACTTATTTTCTATGCAAGTCAGAACTCACTTCCTCCATCTGTCTCCATGTGTCCCTCAAGTTGATCTCTCTTCCTCACCTCATGTGGCTGTGTCCCTTAATGATTAACACATTAATATTTATTAATACAATATCCTACATGAGTGCCCTGAATCTATTAGTTCAAGTCTAGGGTAAAGTAGATTATGAGAAAGTTCAAAAGAATATTCTCTGTCAGAACACAGGTACAGTTAGCCAGATCAGACCAAACCAATGGGATTAACGTTAGCCATGCTAGGCTAGGCTAACAAGGTAAGGCTCTCAAGGCATGATTATGTCTTACTGTCATCACTCTTGTGAGGAAATGCATTCAAACAACTCTGACTCATCTTCAACTTCTTCAATAAACACTCACCTAAAGGATTATTAGGAACACCATCCTAATACTGTGTTTGAGCCCCTTTCGCCTTCAGAACTGCCTTAATTCTACGTGGCATTGATTCAACATGGTGCTGAAAGCATTCTTTAGAAATGTTGGCCCATATTGATAGGATAGCATCTTGCAGTTGATGGAGATTTGTGGGATGCACATCCAGGGCACGAAGCTCCCGTTCCACCACATCCCAAAGATGCTCTATTGGAGATCTGGTGACTGTGGGGGCCATTTTAGTACAGTGAACTCATTGTCATGTTCAAGAAACCAATTTGAAATGATTCGAGCTTTGTGACATGGTGCATTATCCTGCTGGAAGTAGCCATCAGAGGATGGGTACATGGTGGCCATAAAGGGATGGACATGGTCAGAAACAATGCTCAGGTAGGCCGTGGCATTTAAACGATGCCCAATTGGCACTAAGGGGCCTAAAGTGTGCCAAGAAAACATCCCCCACACCATTACACCACCACCACCAGCCTGCACAGTGGTAACAAGGCATGATGGATCCATGTTCTCATTCTGTTTACGCCAAATTCTGACTCTACAAACTGAATGTCTCAACAGAAATCGAGACTCATCAGACCAGGCAACATTTTTCCAGTCTTCAACTGTCCAATTTTGATGAGATCTTGCAAATTGTAGCCTCTTTTTCCTATTTGTAGTGGAGATGAGTGGTACCCGGTGGGGTCTTCTGCTGTTGTAGCCCATCCGCCTCAAGGTTGTGCGTGTTGTGGCTTCACAAATGCTTTGCCTGCATACCTCGGTTGTAACAAGTGGTTATTTCAGTCAAAGTTGCTCTTCTATCAGCTTGAATCAGTCGGCCCATTCTCCTCTGACCTCTAGCATCAACAAGGCATTTTCGCCCACAGGACTGCCCAGGACAGGACTGGATGTTTTTCCCTTTTCACACCATTCTTTGTAAACCCTAGAAATGGTTGTGCGTGAAAATCCCAGTAACTGAGCAGATTGTGAAATACTCAGACCGGCCCGTCTGGCACCAACAACCATGCCACGCTCAAAATTGCTTAAATCACCTTTCTTTCCCATTCTGACATTCAGTTTGGAGTTCAGGAGATTGTCTTGACCAGGACCACACCCCTAAATGCATTGAAGCAACTGCCATGTAATTGGTTGATTAGATAATTGCATTAATGAGAAATTGAACAGGTGTTCCTAATAATCCTTTAGGTGAGTGTAGGATTCATCAGTTTGTTTCATAATATTCATCAAAATCGTTTCTGCCTCAGACAGTTCCATGTCTGCAGTTGTGTCAGCCATTTTGAATGCAGTTTTAGGGCACCAACTACACTTACGCCCTTCTGGCTCTGAACAAAAATGTGGGTCCTACATGTATTTTTCAGAGCCAGAAGGGCGTAAGTGGACTTACGCCCTTCTGGCTCCAAACATTACTCACACTTTTGTGTTAGGTCTGTATTGTTTTGTTGCTTTATTCAATACAGTTTGATCTCAAATAGGTCTTTTTGGCACAACTAGATAGAGCTCATCAAGACCTTTAATTTGATATATAGAACTCATTTTCACCCAAAATGCCACTTACGCCCCTCTGGTTCCAAGCCCTCGTTATGTAGTATGGCAATTTCAAAACACTGCTTCATGAAGCTTCGAAGTCTTTACAAATCGTTTGTTCCGAATCAATGGTTCAGAGTGTGTGATTTCCAGAGTGACGTGATTTCAGTAAACGAGGCTTCATTACGTCTCGAAACGTGTCGGAACACTTCGTAATTTCAATGGTTCACCGCTGGGGGCGATGATCTCTGTTAACTCATGAATCATGAGGATTCAAAGAGAACCATTGAACAAGTGTCTGTTGGTTTTACCTGATCTCTGATCAGTTTTATACATTTGTAGACTATTTAATTAGACATTAGTTTAATTAAAATTAATAATGGTAGTTAATAGTCTTATTGGCCTGATTAGCTGAGCCATTCATAGAACTAACAAAACAAACCCTGACAATTGTCCGTTCGCAGGCCCCTCCAACAAAACGGCCATCGTCCAATCACACATCATAGCAACCGTTACTATGTGAGCAGGTCCGTCAAACATTGACTCCAAGCAAGATGGTGAAGCGGTGCGCCTACGGCGTTTGTAAATCGGACACTAGGTACCCCGAGAGATTGTCTGGAGGAGTTGTGTTCTTTCCGTTTCCAAAGCCGAAAACACAACGTGAGCGGTGCCTACAATGGATAAAACAGTGTGGACGGCCCCACTCCCAGTTAAATGTGTCGAACATGGGTAACTCGCGTGCAGCGTGCGTGAGACTGAGACACTGAGATTAGTCAAAGAAACATGGAGAAACCAGATCAAGAGGATCCACAAAGGAATTACGTTTTCTAAAGGGTTGTTGTTAACATGATATTCTCAGGGGAAAATGAGCAGCAGTGCAGCACCCGTAGACTAACGTTACAGTGCACGTTCGCAACGGGGAAAGCATGAAGCTTACTTAACAACCAGTGGCGGTTCTACATTGAATTACACCCTGGGCGAGACCCCCTTCGAGCGCCCCGCCCCCCCGAAAAATGAAAAATTATTTTCATTTCATGAATATAGTGACCAAAATGATCACGGTTAAACACAGAATCTTGTTCAAAAAGTAGGCCTAATACACAATGAAATCTATTCACCAAGTTAATAACATTAAAGATGATGGCCAAATTTTAAAGGAGTGTGTTTTATGTTATCTAATAACATGTACACGTTCAAATAAACTTTTGACAAAAAAGGTTTTATAAAAATATAAACCTCACATATTTCAGCCTTTAAATCATCTTTATAAAAAGAATGGGTCAATAAAGATAAATTCCTGACATTTATAATGCACAGTAGCTTATTTTTTATTATTAGGCCTAATAGTAAAATTCGGTCCGATTTTCCCATGGCTGTCGTTGCTATTCAACCATGCACTGCGCTCTCCACAACGACAAAGAAGTTTTAGTAGCCAATGGATTTCCACCACAGAAAAACGCTTGCTGTAGCTCTGCTAAAAGATTTATTTACGGAGAAGAGAAAAACACCCACGTGTTTGGGTGCACCCCCATACTGAAAAGGTTAAAAATGTTAATCTCGCTGCTCCTAGAAAAAATGAGCGCGTCGCTTCAATTATGAGCGCGCTTCCCGTGCGCCTACATTTGAAATAACGACCTCGATCGCGCAAAAGACGCGATATGTGAACGGCCCCTTGGTGAGCTACCTCCAATCTGGAGACCCCCTTGACATAGCTTCTGTGCACGGCACCTTCTCAGCAAGCAGGGGCGCCATTGCCAATAATTGAATTGAAATGATAGAAAATAGAAAACCTTCGGAGGATTTTTTTTAACTGCTCGTGCCGCCCCCCATGTGACATGAAAAAATGCCGCCCTCATATATCAATATCGTAACGAATAGAAATAACCTTAAATAATATAACGTTATGATTATCTGCATCTTTCCGTCTCTTATGTTTAGTTACTTTTTAAACACGAAAATGGCATTCAGCATGACACGCAAGCGGTTGCCGTGGTAATGAACAACCTGCTTGTTAAAGCGAATAATCCTGTATCTGAGGCAAAATTACTAAATATGAAGTGCGAGTTATTTCTAACTCCAAACATTAGCCACTGAACCAGTTTATAAAATCTTCTTCAAGGCTGTGCTGGTTGAATTTGAGGTAACAGGTCATGGGGTTTCTCAGATTTAGCTTGAGACCGGTATACGCATTCGCCTCGATAGTAGTCGTGTCTCCTTCGTTGCGTATTTTTATATTTTGAATATATCCCTCCACTGCATACTGTAACCCCTTTTGCCTCGATCTGGAGGATATCGCTGAGGTATTGCTCCAAAAAAGGTCACTGACACGCACGGGTATACCTCTTCCCGTCATGGCAATCTGTCGCGCTGGTCGTGTTTGACCATTTGTTTGACGGGCGTAGCAACAATAACTAGGGTGCGTGGCTTTTGCGAACGGTCAATTGATAAAAGAACATATACACTTGATAATCTTGTTAGATGATTAGATAATTACATTTGAAAGATTTTACTTTCAATAAAAAAAAAGTTTTTTTGTGCATTTACACTGTTCTGACCACTAGGGGTCACCATGCAGACACGTGTCGGATTGTTTCGAAGCCTTGACACAATACGGCACATTTGCTTCAACTGTTTCAGTGTTTCACTAAGCCTCGATCTGCCCACCACATCATTTATGTTCTTCAGTTTTGCATTTTGTCACGGATTAGGTGGCTGTAAACAAGCGCACGACGAATGAAATGCTATAGGAATCTTTTCCTTGTCTATTTTAGTTCTCTGTGATATGTGGTTTTACATTTTCTTGTTTAAGTAAATTTAAAACCACATATCACAGAGAACTAAAATAGACAAGGAAAAGATTGAAACGGAGGGCTTAAATACACAGCAAACAAGAGGAACTAACGACACTAATTAACGAGACACACCTGAACTGAAACTCAAATCAATATGTAACTATGGTGACAAACAGGCAATGGAAACTGAGGATGACAGAACCAATTAACACACAGCAAAACACAAGACTGGAAATACAGTCATCAATGAAAACAAACATAAAACGTGACTAAGTATGAGTGAAACATCACATCATCATTCAGACATTGCCAAAAAAAAAAAATATATATACACTATTACATACCTCGGGTCACTAGTGACCCTATACACATTTTACAAGAAAATATATATATATTAGAAAACAGATATTCTTTTATATAACATTTTCTTGGGTCCCACTTTATATTAAGTGGCTTTAAGTACTATGTACTTACATCGAAAAATAAGTACAATGTACTTATTGTGTTGATGTTGTATTGTAAAACACTTTTGCTGCTATTGAGGTGTGATACGTGTAAGGTTAAGGACAGGTGTGGTGGTATGGGTAGGTTTAAGGGTGGGTTAAGGTGTAAGGGAAGGGTCAACTGTGTAATTACAAATGTAATTACATAAATTAATTACAGCTGTAATTACATGCTGGTATTTTAAAATATAAGTGCAATGTAAAAACATGTATGTACACAATAAGTCCATTGTATCAAATTATTAATTTCAATGTAAGTACATAGTACTTAAAGCCACTTAATATAAAGTGGGACCCTTTCTTGTTATACTGTTGATAATTAATAGATTGAGGAATATTAAGAAGGTTGATGTCTAACTTCAATGAAACTAAACAAAAAATGAAAGGGAGGGTAGGACTGACGTCCCAGGTCGATAAAGACCCAGAGGGTTTAAGGGTTAAAACAATATCTATTGTATATAGAGCTATAGAAATAAAGGTGACTTAGCCTACTAGATTTAGTTTAATTGTGTGAGGGCATTTTTTTGTCCCTTAACTTGAATTTGGGAAGCATTTTTGTTCCCCCGTTAATTTCCGACCCTGCAACTCGCACATTGCATCTGTATGCCAACTGTCAAACCCAATTTTAATATTAATTCAGGTCAAATTGACCTTACAGAATAACGACCAAGGCAAATGGCACAAAACGCCTTCCACGCTTCACCCAGAGGAGCGTGAATAGTGATCGCTGACACCACCATGATGTGGTGGAGAGACAATAGTACCCTGCAGGACAGCATGGCTGCTCGGCCTCTGCCACTTTTCCCCGGGACCCAGGGGGCCTCCGCATCCACCCAGCCCACGGAAGCAGCAGATGTCGGGGCTGCTGTGCCACGGCACCCCCCGCGCCTGCCCTGGGGCTGTGTGCAGAGAGAGCAGCGTGTGTAGGACACTGGGACAGATGGCAGGGGGTACGGGCAGGGCTGTACAGAGGATGCGAGCCATCCACGGTGCCAACACTGCATTCATAGGCATGTATGACATGTTTACCTCTGTGGATTGAAACCTATAAATGTGCCCTTTATTGGTGAAGGCATTTTTTACGCATCTGGACTGTTAATGTGGCATAGCAAACATTTGACTGGTAAAGTCTAAGAAGACCGTTTTTAGGAGTTAAATAGTCCTGGGAAAGTGGAAAGAATGTTTGTGGTATAGAGTAACAAACGAAAATAATCAACAAACAGCATTTGTTCACATACTGTACATTCCACAAGAAACGTGATTGAAGTTGTCCAAAACGTAACGCTGCACCAGCAGGCACTTCAAGATGACTAAGTGTGTCTCGTGGACAAAACAAAGACGAGAGCTGCTCTGTCATGAGCTGTCTGGGATGATAGCGCCATCTAGCGTTTAGGCGATTTGGGACTTTCGCTGGACAAGCAGTAGTATCTCTCAGACACAAATGTCCATGTGTGAAATGTAGGCCACAGTGTCTGGAAGAGAGACAGAAAAAGCGATAAAACAATATGCTTATGTAACCAGAGATGACAAGAATGGTGAAGGATGAGTGAATATAAACTCTCAAGACTGAAAGAAAACAACATTATCTTGGCAATAAGCTTGAATCATACTGTTTTTCCTACTTATTTATTTATGGTAAAAACTAAATGTGCAGACCAAACTTCCATATTGAATAACACCCAAATGACATACTAACAGTGACCACAAAAATAATTCCCTTGGGTGTTGTTAAACACATACAATTTAACCATTTGCATTGCTTGTTTGTTTGTTTTACTGCCAGAGACTCCCGGATATGATGTTTCCTTTGTGATGGACCCTCCTAAAATATAAAGGCAGATATATATTATCATGTACTGTGCAAATATTTATTTATACACTGAGAAAAAAAGTTTAGTGGTATTATAAAGATGTTTCCAAAATAAAGTAATTTATGTTTTTTTATCGTCATTATACAAAAGGCAAAATAAATGATCCTGTTTAAAATAGTACTTTGTATTAAGTTACCAGTGTATCTTTTTTTCCGTGTAGTATGACAGTTTATTTAGATGTAACCCTGGAAAGAAAAAAAAAGATACAATTAAACACATTTGCATACCGATTTACATTATAAAAAATATAAGATATTCAACACAAATGCAAACTATTCATATTCACTATATCTACTATATTATACTCTTAATTGTAATAATAATCAAAATTGAGGATTTCTGACCTGACTTCAGAAAGTAGAATGAAGCAGTAATAATGTCAAGTTTGCAAATGTGTTGATGATCACACTACGCATATTTAATTAATATCTTAGGTTAATACTTTGACATTCCTGATAAATGCACTTTAAAAAAAAATTGCAGCCCTCTCACATTTAAAAAAAGATCTGTCTCCACCATTTTTATTTTTTAACTTCTTTCTGATGGCTTCTCAGCTCCAGTTGCCTCATATAATAGCAAAATTTCCTCTGGTTGCACACAGGACTGTTCACTAACTGTATCATGACCACTTCGTATTCTGACATCCATTTGACATATAGCTTTTGCATACTATTGCATACTCGGACGCGGGGTTTTACCTCAGCCCCCATGAAACAGGCAAGGTTGAGATGACATGTTTTATTCATCGCAACGCCCCATTGTTTGACCATTAAGATGATGTAACATCTCCATTTTGGCACGCAGGCGAACCGTCTGGGTCCCGCTACAGAGACGCGTCTCTTGACTTTTTGAACTCCGTTGGCTTCTCCACACGACGCCAGCCGTGTTAGCGCATCGTATATCACGGGTGAGAGGGAAACGATGGCATTGCCATTGATAGCGTTTATGCTTCGCCGCCTCACCGACATAATGAGCACATTATCTGCGCGCTCTGGGACTGCTGCTCGCCCCCGCACTTTAAATATTCACATCCTATGTTTATGGAAAAAGCCAGGTATGAGACAGTTGGTGAAGAAAGACTGCAAAATGACTGCATCGTGTTTTTCTTCATCAATGCATCTAGCGAAAAGAATTTAAGTTAAATCTAGTTGTAGCTATATAGATAGACAGCTGTCATTCTGGAGCTTCAGCACCATGGACAGGCCCAACTATCTCTCAAATGTAGCCTACCACAGGAATTCTGACACGATTCTCGTTTTCTCCACCTTGTTGTAGCCTACAAGCTGTTTTATTTTATAGCCAATCATTTGCTTTGCACAACAAGACAAACAAAAACAGCAAGGATGCTTGGTAAGTCCTTGAACGTGATTGGTAGCCTACAAAGACATATTTTCAGTGTTTTTTTTACTGACCTTTTGTCACACTTGTAAGGAAATATTTACATCCACACGGAAAATGTCTCTGCATAAGCCCCTTTGAAAATACTGAATGCCTCTTGTATCTGCTTGTGTAACCTTGGAAATAACACTTATTGACTGAAGAAGTAAGAGTGTGTGTTAACATGAACATAACCTGTCATGTGAGGACATCCACTTTTCTAAGCATACAAAACATATCCAAAGGTTAGCTGTAATGTGCAGACATAATACTAGCTAGGTCTACTTGATGAGTTTGTGGAATTTCTACAAAAATGTAATTTCCATCATTCAGAGCCTCATAATAGATGTACAACCTTGAACATGGCTTATGGTGTTGCAACGTAGCTAACAAATGCTCTGAGAGCACTTAAAACTTTGAGGAATTTTTATCACATCTCTTTCTCGGTTCTCAAAGTTAAAGGCGGGGAGCAAAAAGCAATTTATAGCTTTAGGCTTAAATAACTTTTAATATGAATGGGTGTTATTGACATATCCTGTATAATTCATGGGGGGGAAAGGGCACATACAGTCACCACGCTATATGTTTTGCATTCTGACAAAAACACACATGATAGCCTATCACATTGATACTTTCCCAAGTGAAAGTTAAATTCACCAAACACGTGTACAATTTAGTTAAATGCCAGTAAAATTCTACTAAGACTGTGGTATCATTTTGTATGCAAATAAAAGCCAATGTTCAAACTGATTTTATGGTTTGAAAAAAAAGAAGAAAGATCTGCAGCATATTAAAATCACACAGTGTAGCCTATGATTTAAGCTATTTACAGATTTCTCACAATATAATCAACATTGATTGACTGATTAACCATTGATTAGGCTAACGATTGATTGCCAAAATCCCCAAATCTCTTTTATAATATGCTGAGGAAGACATTCACAAAATTTGGAAGCATCTAGATCTCTGATTTGTTTGTTGTATTCACCTATGAAGAACATTTCGAGTTCACTTTGAAATAAACAAACATTGTTCTCTGTTGTGCAGGTTGGAAGGCTCTAAAATGTGACTTCATCAAGAGCTCGTTATTGTTATTTTTTTTATTTTTTTTTACGTAGATGTCGCAATTGTAAATAAAACTGGAAAGATACAGTGAGTGTCAGATGTGCTGTGAAGATCAGCAGCGCATGCGCATTGTGCGCGCTCCAGCAAATGCAAACTTTGGCTGATGAAGACACGAAAACAAGCAACAAGGATCGATTACTGAACATTCGGTAGTAGCCAAATTTATTTGACCTATTTTATATTTTACAAAAATGATTCATTTGCACAGAAAGGTTAGGCTGTCGGTTTCCTTGGCAAGCGCCATATCATAGACATTATGAACACGATCAGCCTATAATACGAGTGTGTCATTTAAATGAGTTTTAATAGCGACGTATGAGCAATATCCGTTGCCTGTGGCATTTTAATGTACTGTTGCCATTGTGATTTATATAATTACGCTGACTCGTTAAATCTTCTTTATTGACTTGGCGTTTATTGACATGTTTATTGCTGTCTGTCTCCAATATTTCAGCATCTCTGGATCCGCCTGATTTAATCGCAGTAAACGTAACGATTCTGTACAATCCTATTTGCATAACGTTAAACGTTTGCTCATACGACACTGGATGTGATCGTTCAGATATAGATAAGAAAATATCTTGAGTGTTCTGAATGTCATGGAAGCAGAGTTACGTCGTATGATTGATATTTGCTGCACTTATTGTCATAATTGTGCATAAACATGCATAGTGAGTCATTCTCATAAACACTTTGTCATAGATGGGATAATGTAAACATTTATAATATGCCTAGATTCACTGAATGCACATTGGATTTGCTTTATGGAATTATATGCCTCTCGTGAGCGGTTCGTCGAAGTAGTCAGCTTAGACTTTTTGTGATATGTGATGAATCCACTTTATGATCAAAGAACGGTCCGATTCTGATAATGATCTTTGCGGTCTGCCGTTGTTGCTATGGTTACCTCATCAGTCCAACTCAATTTATGAAAATTGTTTACAATTTATATAGTAGGCGAAACGTGTGTGAATACTCTTACAACATATATATATATATATATATATATATATATATATATATATGTTTATGTAAACAACTTGTACATACCAGTCAATGTTTTCTTAGGGGTGTATTAATTGCCCCACCACAACCAAAAAGTGCGCCATGCCTTGCATATGAACGACTAATCTGCAAATGATTTATGAACTAATTTGCATAATTCTCTTTTTAAGCCTCTGTGTTCATTATTCTGATATTCAGTTTTAGCTAATGAACCATTTACCTCCTGAGTATTCAGAATATGAATAAGCTTAATTATAAAGCAAATAAACTCTTTGTTTAAACTGCATTTTTAATCTAGAATTTAAGGGTATAGTTAAGTGTACAGTTAAATATAACGTATCATTAGGTAGTACCATGTTAGAATCTATGGATATATAGCATGCAAATGGAAGTGTGTATGAAATATTATGAATTAGATTCAATGATGCTCTTGAGAGTGTTGATGACTCTAGAGAGTATCAGTGGGTGGTTTTTCACTTCTACACCATCAACTGTAGTAAGCCTAAGCATGGATACTGCTGAGATTCAGAAAAAAATCTTGCATATTGTGACATATATCAACAAGTAAAAATATAGGGTGGGACTTGATTTTATCAGGAAAAGATAAATCATTTATAATAAATACTGCCATTAAAAAAACAATAATTGTCAATTTTGCATATACTTTAAGCTTTTTAGTAGCAATTTGCGCTATTGTAGGCTATTTGATCTAAGACCCGAAAAGGCTGACTTAAAAAAACAGACAGATGAATTAAGGTCACCTTGAGAAATGCTGGAAACTGTTATATAACTCAATGACAAGCAAAATAAGAAGGTTCAATGTTTTGGGATGTCTTGTGTTTTTGTCTGTAATGATGTGTGGTTGTAATCACAGGTCTGAAATGGCCTCTTGCTCTGAGGTTTGTGGGTCCAGTCACGCGGTCGACTCCGGCTGTCGTGTTTTCGGAGTGCGCTCCTATTTACACCACTTCTACGAGGAGTGCACAGCCTCAATGAGGGAGCAGCAGGAGGACTTTCAGGGCCAGAGATCACCGCTGCGGTGGAGCTCAGGCTTCTGGAAGGTATCAGAGAGAAGTTTTGTTGTGTTTTGCACTTTTCTGTAGAAGAGATCCAAAGTCCTCATTTAATGTTGTTTTCACTGTTGGCATGTTTGCTTGAGTCCAAAACTAAATTCGATTGACTACACTTTGCCCCCTCTGGTCTTTCAGAATGTGTTATGCTGTTTTGAAACTTATGTGCATCAAAAGCTGGTCACGTTCAGATTCGCATCACAAACAAACTGTCAATCATCAACTACCCTTCAGACACTTTTCTGTCTTGACTGGTCTTATAAACTTAACCAACGCTGTAAAAAAAAAGTTGCTGCCTCAAATTTTTAAGTACAATCAACTTGGATGTTTAAGTCATTTCAACTTAAATTACATTAAACTGACTTAAAAATTAGTTGAATCTTGTATAACTTGTAAAAAAAGTTGAAAATTGCTTAACTTATTTTGATGAGTTAAAGCAATGTAAAAACATATGTTGTCATAACTGATTGATCATATCATTTTTTTTACAGTAAAACTTTGTGAAATGTCTATTGACTTTACAAAAGATAAATGAGTGATGGCCCAAATAGCCAATCAAATCGCTGCTTCAAGAGCTGAAAAATTTCAGAAACTGTTAAGCCTTTTATGTTCAAATCGGAGATGAGAGAGTCAAGAAGAAGTGACATGTAGAACGCAACAGGACATTTCTGAATGGTTAGTTGATGAATTTACGTAGCTAATGTGGAGTTAACTATTTTCTACTCATTGATTAGCATATTCTGTCATGATAATCTATAAATCGCGTTCCTGGGGTCGGGGTTTATGTACATTTTAGGGTTAGTGATGTCACTAACCCGTGAAGAAGCTCATTGTAGTCCCTACGAGCAGTTTGTTGTAGTCCTTAAAGGGGTCATCGGATGCAAAATTCACTTTTATATGGTGTTTGCATATAAATGTGCCTTTGCAGTGTGTGGACACAACCACCATACAATGAAAAAAATCCATTCACTCATTTTTTTTAAAATCCTCAAAATGCCTAAACACTCTCAATAATCAAGCCGTTTGGATTTTCTGCTCCGCCCACGACCGCTAACGGACTGTCCAGTATTCGCCTATTTCTGCCCTCAGCCATTTGTATTCTGTCTGCCAAGGCTTTACTTGCCTTGTGTCGACACGCCCCACGGAAGAGAGGGGTGGGGTGAGCAGTTGCTCATTATCATTTAAAGAGACATGCACCGAAACTGGTCGCTGTGAACAAAGCTGTTTTTGAGGAGGTAAAAAGGGTGTTGTTTTACACCACCATTGAGGAATTTTAATGAAAGTATGTTACACACTTTACATGAAGACCCTAAAGAATCATACCAACTTGTGGAAAATGGGCATCCGAGGACCCCTTTAAAAAGCGATTTCTGTAAAAGAAAATATCTCCCTTCGCTTTGAACTTTGTAACTTTGCAGATGTTGTTTATGCTCAAACAGCAACATTACACACTAACTAAAGTTAAAAAAGTGAAAAAAATTTCCCTTTTATAGAGTTTGTTTATTCCTTTTCATGAAATCAGCCAGTATTAATCATAAAAAATGTAAAAATTGGATAATACTTTTTTTTTTATGACGTCGACATTTATTTTACATATACGTGAATCTGTTTCTCCAAAAATAAAAATACTTTACGAATAAAGCTGTTTGGACGCTAGATTCAGGCGATTACAAAGATTTTTATATGGCATTGTGCTTCAAAGTTAGCTAAATCGAGCAGGATCCTAAACTAGAAATCGAGTTTATTTCCTCCGTATATTCCTACCTGCTGTTAGAGTAAATGCACATAGGCTTCATCCAAGACACTAATGATTTCATTTAATGTGTGGATTATGTGGTTTTATTTGTAAAACAAACATGCCGAATGGATTTTTAAGAGCTCTGAGAAGTAATGTGACATGCAGCCAAAGTTTATTTTATTTTAAGGAAAACACAAAAAAGACAACATTTACTCCATTTGCACCTGCAAATTGTCCATTACGCGTGTCAATGTCAATTAATGTTAATGTCAATGTTTCTGGCATGGCAACTGTCTGACTTCTTGACACTTGTATGTTTCGGATTTCCATTGTTTACTTGCCTTCTACCATTATGTTTAGTGTTTCAACAAGCTGGTGCTTTCTGATTTTGAATTCTGACTCTGATGATAAACTATGATGAAATGCCTTTTAAGTAATTTATTCTGGTGGTTGTTTTATTTGACGGACATAGAAAGATTACTCGCCCTTGAAAAGCTGTGGCTGTGGTTAACCGCTGTCGTAGGGTCAATAGAACCAACAAGAGAATGAAGAGCACTCTTTTGTTCACTCTTAGGTCACACTTGCGGTTGGTGTGGTACTCCTGACAGTGGGGCTGGTGATCATGACTGTGGGCTATGCCATCCCCACTCGCATTGAGGCTTTCGGTGAAGGCGAACTGCTGTTCGTGGACCGCCAGGCCATGCGCCACAATCACTCGCTACACATATGTGTTCTGGTCGGGACGGGGCTTCTCACTCTGGGCGGGGTTCTGATGGCAGGTGGAATCCTGACGTCTAACTTCTCCACAACTCCCACAAAAAAGGAAGACTCCAAAGGAGAACGGAAGGGGGGGAGCAGAGTCGTGAGCGCAATGAGAAGCCCAGCAGACCCTGTAATGAAGCCTCCCAGTCCGGCCTCTGGTGAAGGAGTAGTATCTCCTCTTGCTAGGGACGATAAAGTTCAGAAGTGCTCATAAAAGAGCTGTTTGACAATGCCCGTTCAAGAGTGCTGTCAAAACAATCAGCAAAAGCTCCTTGTTTATTTCAATGAGAAATTTGGGAGTGTCTTATTTGTGTTTGATAATTGTGTGATAAGAGCCTTAAATTATTAATTATTAGTAGAGCAAACCTGTGCCATCTGTTGTCCTTGTATAATCGTCGTTCGAAATAAGTTTTGTATTTTTCTACATTTCAGTATTGATCAAATGAACAGCCACTAAGTGGTTGCAAGGCAGCAAAAGAAAGCTTTTGAGTAAAAATATTTTTTTTAAAGAAATGAATACTTTTATTCAGCGATTATGCATTAAGTTGCTCAAAAGTTATAGTATATTATAGTATAATAAATACATTTATGTTACAAAAGATTCTTTAAAAAAAAAATGTGGTTCTTTTGACCTTACTATTCATCAAAAAATCCTTAAAATCATGGTTTCAGCACAACTTTTTTCAACATTGATAATAAAATGAAATGTTTCACAAGCAGCAAAACAGCATTTTGAATGATTACTGAAGGATCATGTGACACCGAAGACTGGAGTTATGATACTGAAAATTCAGCTTTGCCATCACAGCAATAAATTACATTTTAAAATAATTCAAACATGGAAACGGTTCTTTTAAATTGTAATACTTTACAATGTTACTGTTATGTACGGAGCCCCCCTAGTCCCACTTTGTCAAAAAAAATATTATAACTATAAGATAGTAACTCGTGGCCTCAAGATACTATCTCGTGGCCTCAAGATACTATCTCGTGGCCTCAAGATAGTAACTCGTGGCCTCAAGATACTATCTCGTGGCCTCAAGATAGTAACTCGTGGCCTCAAGATACTATCTCGTGGCCTCAAGATAGTAACTCGTGGCCTCAAGATACTATCTTGAGGCCACGAGATAGTATCATGAGGCCACGAGTTACTTATCTTGAGGCCACGAGATAGTTATAATACATTTTTTTTTGACAAAGTGGGACTAGGGGGGCTCCGTGGTTATGTCATTTGGAATGCAAACGTTTTTGAGCACAAGTTGGAATGGAGTCTGATGTTATGTTCATTTAGGAAGAGGTTTAGAGTTTAGAAAAAGCCATATAACCACAATGTTTGAGGAATAGCAATACAGTGCTGCCTTGCAAACACTGTAGAAAATGCAGGTCTGTCATAGAAATATGCACAAACCTACTCTTAATGTCTATATTTCTGGATCCCTGACATCTTTTCTATCAGATATTCTGCTATGTATAAGATATCAGGTACAAATTTTCTCTTTCTATCTTACTCTTTCAACAGCTGCAGTTAAATAGAATGTGAGAGGCTAAATGGGATTTACTGTACACAACACCTTAATTGTCTACAGTCTTATTGTCTCATTATGTTAATGTATTTAAATGCTCTTCTCTAAACAAGCCCAATAAATCAATGTCAGCATACTTAATCCACTTCTCTTTTGGTGTATTTTTTTTTCTGACAGATCATCCTCATCTACACCTTTTCATTCATTGATGGTGGTAATGAAATGAAAGCCACACTCAGAAAGATGTGATCTTTTATGAAAAACAGACATCTCTTTTCATATTGTAAAGCGTTGTCTATCTGTAGGTCGTTTGAGTGACTGTAAATAGATGCAGGAAACAGCGATGACTCATCCCAGCTCTGTTCCCTGCTTCCACAAAACTGCGTTCTTCCTCTTTCTTTGTCTCGCGAGGGCTCGCCGTGAGTCACCTTCTCATATAACAGTCATAGCTCACAGTACGTGGGCTGTTAACAATCAATTAACCAGTGCTCCACACATGTAGAGCCATCATCAAGGATCGTTCACTCCTCTGCGGCTACGCTTACCCAGAAAACAAGAGTGAGATGGGAAGAAATGTTGTTTGTCTTCAGCTTTAGGTCATGTGCTTGATGCCTGAAATGTGTTGGCAGCTTGTTAACACGTTTGTTTAGAAAATCCAAATCAGATGAACGCTACAGCGTGTTGACGTGTGCCTAGGTGTACTGAAAATAGGCCCTAGCACTCAGGATAAACTGCCCACTTGAATCTTTTTTAATGTTGGGAATAGGGTTTAGGGGTACAGGCGTTGGTTAGTCATGGTACCAATGGTGGTGCATCTAAATTCTAAGTTCTAAGTTTATTTCTGCCTAATGAAATGTTTAACCAACACTTAAAAATAAAGGTTTCTTTATTGGCATTGATGGTTCCACAAAGAACCTTTAACATTCATGGATCCTTTCCACTGCACAAAAGGTTCTTTTTTGTAGTGTACACATCACACCGCTTCGAATCCTGCTCGGAGTGGTTCGAGTAGGACCGGTTACATTTGGTGCCGTGACCCATGCAAGTGAGGTTTAGGGGGGTGAGTGTAATGGAGGCAAGCTAGTAAGAGCTCTGCGTGTAAACCTCACTCACCTGGCCTCAAGAGGTGTACTAGAGACTGCGTCCTTTATAGCCTCCCATGCCGGTTTAAATCCCACTCTGAGCGTGTTGTTTCAAAGAACACTTCACCCAAAAATTCTCTCATCATTTACTCATCCTATTCTGGTAGACAGATTGCAATTTTCAGTCTTCACTCTCATATCATTCAAAACAATGCACGCAAAGTCTACATCAAATATGGCAAACCACAAACGGCATTACGTTTGCTCATGTGATATCCGAGAACCAATGAGATTTGATGTTAACCCAAAGTATAATTCATGAATGTTTCGAACGTGTACAACCGAACTCACAGCCTTTTGTTGACCCTGCCCTAATACCACACCTGTGGTCTTAACCACTTGTCTGTGGCCACTTGACATATTTCCTGTATTTGACTCAAGTGTTCAAATGGGCGAGAAGCCCGCAAGTGTGTGTAGAACTTTAGATTACCCAAGAGGACACACTTATAGTGTTGTAAAAATCAAGTAGCATTTTTTTTTTTTACAGAGCTTTATTTACATAATTTTTATATGCACTTGCACTTTAAGGGTGTGTTCAGACTCTAAACAAACCAAAACAGGATGTTATGTCACCAGATGCCACCCTAAAAAGAACGCAATGCTAGTAGCAATGTTGCCCAAAACAGTTTGGTACAAGCATTGGATCTGCGTCTCCTTGAAGCAGAACTTTTATGTGTGCAACAGAGGAATTCCTGCACCTGTAAAGTTTCGATTCCTTTACACATTTATAATGTCTTCGTGAGTTCTCAGCTGGTAAAATACAGTATCATCATATGTACACACACAGTACTACACACATACAAAAAGTGCATTTAGGACACATTGGTTTGGATGTTTGGTAAGTTAACTTACAGTTTTTCTCGAATTCATGAGTTTTCCTGGACATGACGAATGATGGGATACACAGCCTACAATATCAGTCCATAGCGTTATTAGAGACAGTGTGAATTTAGTGTGCATAAATGGCACTGAGCTTTGGCATTTATCAGATCTGGGGCGGTCTCACTTTCTCTCACGTGCTCAAGTGGCCAAGACTGTAAGTGTGTGTATTGGGACAGGCCCTATATTCTTTGAACTTTGGCTGATGTTTGAGGTATGTGGCACCATATATTTGAAATAGCCTCTGTATACAATATACAATGAATTGGAATGTACCAACATAGTGTCGGCCCAGATCTGGTACGTGTGGAATCCATGTGTACCAGATTCGGGCCGGATCTGGGCCGACATTATGCTGCTGTCTGGGTCCCAGTTTAGTTAATTTTGAGTTTGGCTCTTTGACAGCTGAAACATTCTTCAAAATTTTTTTTTTTTTTTTTGTCCTGCAGAATAAAGAAAATCATGCAATTTTAGAATGATATGAGGGTGATTAAATGATCACAGAATTTTTGTGTGAATTATCCCTTTAGGTCAGTTTTTCAGTACATCCGTCACTCAGGTGTTTTACTACATGTCATTAACCGACAACTCACAACTGTATCTAAGCTCAGGCTGCATGGAGTAGAGAGACAGGCGGACACATGGAGGGTCTGTGACACCAGAGCAGTCTGTTCAGTGTGAGGTGGGGAAATGAGACGAAACTGACATGCTCCATTGACTGAGCTGTGGAAAATGACTCACTGCTCTGAGAAACTGCACACAGGAGAAATTCATTGAACCTATGAACTCTTGGCACTGTTGAGTGATGCTGATACGCTCAAGGTTTCAAACCACAATAAAGAGCCTATTGCTATTTATCCATAAAAGACTCTAAAATGCAACATCTCTAATGCTTTATTTAAGAATGTGAGATAATTGAGGTCTATGACACTTCTTATCCAATAAGTAGAACGATTAACTGATGCAATAGCATGCAACATTAACAGATACAGTGTTAAAAACCACTCTTAGAATATTTTTACATTTTAATTTTTTAATATGGAATATCTGACAAGTGCTGTTTTCTATATTCTCTAGATACTGAATTATGTCTGCATCTCTAGTAATGCAAACAGTATTTTGCACATTTTACCAATTTTGAAAACACTTATTTATTATTATTATTATTGAATTCTATTAAATTATTTTTCTTCATGATGCTAAAAATATTTGAGATGATTTTTGTTGAAACTGCATATGTCATTCATTCAAAGTGGCTGGTTACCAGATAATGAAGGAAACCATCCAAAACATGGTCAACAAAACTTCTATTTGTTCAATTTCATAGTTTGATGTCTTTACTAGTCGTTAAAAATAGTAATAATAAATGAACTCCCTTTTGCCTTCAGAACTGCCTTAATTCTTCGTGGCATAGATTCAACGAGGTGCTGTAAACATTCCTCTGAGATTTTGGTCCACATTGACATGACAACATCACACAGTTGCTGCAGATTTGTCGGCTGCACATCCAGCGATGCAGATTGAGATCTGGTGCCTGTGGAGGCCATTTAGTGAACAGTATAGTGAACTTTGAGATCAGTTTGAGATGATTTAAGCTTTGTCAAATGGCATGTTATCCTGCTGGAAGTAATCGTCAGAAGATGTACACTGTGGTCATAAAGGGATGGACATGATCAGCAACAATACTCAGGTAGGCTGTGACGTTTAAACGATGCTCAATTGGTACTAAGAGGCCCAACGTGTGCCAAGAAAATATCCAACACACCATTAAACCACCACCAGCAGCCTGAACAGTTGATGCAAGGCAGGATGGATCCATGCTTTCATGCTGTTTATGCCAAATTCTGACCCTATACCATTTGAATGTCGCAGCAGAAATTGAGACTCATCAGACCAGGCAACGTTTTTTCCAATCACTGAATTTTAGTGAGCCTGTGTGGATAGTAGCCTCAGTTTCTGAAATACTCAGACCAACCCGTCTGGCAGCAACAACCATGTTCAATCACGTTCAAAGTCACTTAAATCACTTTTTTTTCCACATGATGTTCAGTTTAAACTTCAGCAGATTGTCTTGACTTTGTCTACATGCCTAAATGCATTGAGTTGCTGCCATATGTAACAAACAGTTGAACAGGTGTCCCTAAAAGGTGGACAGTGAATGTATATAGTATAAAGTTTATAGTGTAAATAACTATATAATTACTAAATGCAGTTGGATAAGAGAGCAGCTGACAGGTGATCAAGTCCATTTCATTTGTTCAGAGTCACACTGTGATCACCCGTGATGTGACAAAGACACACACCAAGTAGACGCGTTCTGGCAAGCAATCACTAAAGCTAATTCAATGTTATGCAACGGTGAATGGAAATCTGTCTTCGTGATAAGGGCTCTGACATCCGCTGTCACCGCAAAGATACGGAAACTATTTTTCTGCTTTTGTTTAGTGACAGCCACATTTGAGTCATCACATTGAGGGCCATATTTAAATCTCGTCTGTCGTGAAAAAAAAAAAAAAAAAAGTTTTATTGCAGCTAGTTCAGTATCTTTGAAAGACCCATTATAAGATTTCACAGTCGCACAGCCCCGGTCCTATTTGCCATCGTTGCAGTTTGTCAAACATAAAATGTTAATTGGATTGCTAAGTGAGAAATATCGCATCCAATAGAATCCACCTCCAGTCAAAATATTGGGAAAAAGCAATATTTCAAATGAGATTTTAATTTGGATAATCTTTTGAACTTTAATAGAGCCCGAGCCAGTGGGCATATTGAGATTACCACATCATTATTAAACAAAAGTGACACAAAACCATCAATTCTCAGTCCGTGACAGATAAACGCTTTCCACTGCACAAATAATATTAGTTCTGCCTACTGACGCCAGCTCTTATCTGCCTCTGGTTTATTGGGTTCACACTGCTGTCAGGTGCTGAGAGATTTGACAGAAATGTTTGCATATATGAATAGCGGCACACACATATATATGTTGGCAGATTCTTGGAGGAAGCCTGAAGGCACGGTGAATGAGACTAGTCCATATCGGCGGTTTAATGAAATTCTTCCTGCTCATCAAACACGGGCAGAGAGTGATTATACATGGAGAGGGACAGACAGACGAGATGAAACGTATGCTTTCCAAATATCACCCTCCATATTCCACATCATTATCATATTAATGCCCGCCATAAGGATGGACATGTCGCGGGGTCGGACTGATACTATACAAACGTTTGTGGATTCAGATGTAGACGCAGTCATTTCTTCAAACGGTCTTTGATACCATCATATTGTAGGCTTGTACGATTATATGTAACCTTTAGATTCAGGATTGGGTGACTTTTTCCCAGAGTCTTATAGGATATTCGACAGTTTGGAAATCGTCCCCTTGGAATTATAAGGTTCTATCTGCATTCTGAGCAGTTTTGAGATATTGAACTTTAAAGTTTTTGCATTCCATTTGACTGTGTAGAAAGAACCTTTTTATTTTCTAAATAAAAAGTTCCAAAATGTACACAACTTAAAAAACAACATCACATAATGTAAAGAAGTGGTCACAGAATAAGAATATGTGAATAACTAAATTTTGACAAACATGTCAGATAGAACCTTATCATTCCAAGGGGACGAAATCTGAATTTCCAGAAAATGGAACACACAAGTTCACATTGAACTAATTTCATAATTGATGAACATTACACGCTTACTTAACCGAAGCAAATCAACACTGAACTGACTTGAGCTAAATAAATAACACTATTGTGTGTAGAGCCGCTTTACAGCAGAATTAATATTTGAAGCAGCTTATGTTTTTTTACAGCGAAGCTGCTTTGAAACACCTTGTGTTGTGTAAAGCACTATAAATAAAGGTGACTTGACATTTTGTACATTTTAAATGTAAATGTGTATCATTTATATCAGTGATTACGCCGTGGTCTTGCAGTTGATCACATTGTGCATACATATCAATAACACATCTGTTTTACAGAATGATCATTCATTCAGATCTTTACAAGACTGAAATATTTTCCATGAATTTAGTGCCAATGCTCTGAATAGTCCTATGTCAATCCACAGATATTACAACAGTGAGCTGAATAAGCAAATGACCTTTCAGAATTCACATTCGACTAGCTCACACATTCTGTCAGACCATACTAATGTGACTCTGCTCCGTCCATTCATGTAAAAGGAAAGCGAAGAACAAAGAATTACACTGAGGGAGAATTTCAAGGGCACTTTGGTTAATTCAGATGACCAGGTTGCATAGCAACTTCATCCATTCAGTCCATCTGTGTGTCAAATCCTGCTTTCCGTGAGCCGTTTCAGATGATGTCATTATCTATTAACAGCTTGGACACAGGTGGCAAAATGCTCCACTTTCAAGAACTCAAGAAGCAATTCTTAGTCTATTTTTACAACAGGGATGATGTAATGCTTTTTCTTGCGGTCTTTCCAGATGATTTGGGGCGTTTTGTTAATGTTATAGCGCCTCCCTGTGGTGCAGCGAAACATTCCTTTATGTAAGTTTCTCTAACAAATGACATCATGTGTTTACATCGTATGCTTAGGTGACAGATCAGAGAGGAGAGGAGTGGAAGAAAAAGGTGGGTGAGGGAAGAAAAAATAGAGCGAGAGGAAGAACAGAGAAAGGAAATGGGAGAAAATGTGCACGACTATACGTGTGAAAGTGAATGAAAACAGTGAATCATGTTCAAGAATAATGAAGAAACAATTGTATCAGCAAGGTTAAATATTCTATGCTTATGGCATTCTATTATAAACCCTTATAAGCTATTCATTTTTAATGTACACTCAGGGTGTTGGGGTCTCCAGAGACCCCAGGCAATAAAATGTGTTTTTGTAACATGTAATAACATAGGCCTACTTTTTTATTCTTTCTTTTTTTAAACACGTAATATCACTCACTTTATGTTTTGACTCTACATTTGTGCAGTGTTGGGAAGATTTAAGGTGTCTACATTTAAAAAAAAAGTATAATAATCCTGAGCAGTTTCATGCCAACATACAACCAGATATCATTCCTATTTATTTATTTATAGTGCTAGAAATTGTCAACCACGACATCAAGTGCCAATCAGATGAAAGGATATTTTAAATGTATTATTATTATTTTATTTCAGCAAACGTCATTTGGGGTCAAAATACCACAAACAGCTTATAAGCATTAAAAATAAAAAAAACTACCTTTCACAAAGAAAATAATTTAAATAAATAATTAAACGTGGTATTACCCTGAATGATACCATTTCAAATGTATTGATTTATTTTTTATATATAAAAAATAAATCATACGCTCGGGCTCAGTAACTCTATGGCGTCAAATCCAAGGAGGGGCTTCCAAAAGCAACATTGTCTCATCCTCCAAAGTCAAAAGCTGAAACATTCTCTAACTACTATCATCACAAAGAAACCCAGCGCAATGTCCTAAAATGATTCGAATTCACTCTCTTGAATATTGCGCCCCTTTGTGGTGAAGTCCTACACTGCTAATAAATAAACTCCACTGGAATTTCGTTCTTCTTTTTTTTTGGAGCCGTCAATGCCTGAGTAGTTGGGTCGTTTGTTGCATAATAATCTTTAATTTTAAAAGGTCAGTAATAAAAAAAGTACATTTATTTTACCCATAAAGCAGTGAACAACCATTGAAGTCATTGAAGAAAAAAATGTATTATTCATATAAAAGAAAGAAAAAAAATGTAGATGACTTAACCAGAAAATCATTTTGTGATTTTAAACAGGACAGGCTACCAGTAATATGGTGTTCTTAAACACGCATTCGTCTTAAAGTGTCTCTGAACAAACGACACACGCCAGTTTAACAGAAAGAATAAAGGCATGAATAGTTGGCTACTTGTTTTTGTCCATTGTAGGCTACTTTGAATTTTCGGTCAACATCATTGTCTTCTGTGCATCAGAAAACAAATCTGATCTAACGTACGGCTGTATTAATGTCCTTATTTGCATATTTCATTTGAAGAAGGCGTGATTATCTGCGAATACACGGTACTGGTTCATGTTCACTAGATTAAATATGTGAATAAAAACTTGAAACGCACTTACCGGAATTTCGACCCCCTGCCAAATTATTACCCCCCTCGTTGAAGTCAGTACCTGATTGCCTAATCTCAACCCCGCCCCTAATCCTAACCCCTCCCCCACAACTAATCCTAAACCTACCAATGCTAGGGGGGTAATAATTTGGCGGGGGTCGAAATTCGGCACAACACCGGCAGTGGAAGCCAATCACCACTTCGAATTAACGCATATACCACACTTTCGTCATTTTTAGTTAAACTTTGCTTTTTAGACCGAAATAACAAAATAGCTCAGAGAGAGAGAGAGAGAAACTTTTCCTTTAATAATAAATATAAGTTTTAAAACAAAAATAAATAAATAAATAAATAAAGAGGGGGGGGGGGGGGGGGGGGGGGTGGAGGTGAAAAAAATAAAAAAATAAAATAAAAAAATAAATAAATATAAGTGCTATTGTTGTTTTTCATGTCCATATCTGTAAACATATAAAAAAATATGTTTTAGGGTTTCATTACCATTTCATGTAATAGTGTGAATTTGTTTTTAGTAATAACATCAGACATATTTGAGTTACTTAATCGGATTTATTAATGAAGGAATTCCTTTTGTCTAAAAAACAAACCCGAGACATTTACAGGTTCACTCAAATTTTCTTTTTACCAATATATTTGTGAAGCACATGGTGGTGTGTTTTGTAATATTGCACCTCAACACCCTGAAAGACATCAGCCGAGACTTGTTTGGTTTTCTGCATATATTAAAACCACACGCTCATTTTATAAAGAAAACAATACTTTATATAGAAAATCTGTAATAATCTCTCAAAAAAGAAAAAAGGAAAGAAAAAAATGCAAGGCATTCAAATGTAGTCAGTTTGGTTTCCATTCGTAAGACCGTCTTGAAGATTTTGAACAGATCTCTTGAAAAAAAAAAAAATCCCTGGGGTAATGTACCCAGATGCAAATTCCGATTCAACTTCAAGATAGCGTCTGTCATCACCTCTCCTGCACACAGAAGTACACACATGCACACAAAAATACCCTTCCACACTGAGGGTGACAGGCTGTGATAGTAAAAGCTGCTTTTAGTCCTGTTTCTTGCTGTGTGCAGCACTGTGAGTGTTTGGATCTCGAGGGCTGAAGTCAGCACAGAAGCCGTTAGTTGAAGGCCGAGACTCTGAGGGTGAAGTGGATTCTCTGGAGTGTTGAGGGATTGGCTCAAGGAGACAGTGGTACTGCTCCACAAAATCAGGACAATTCTCCATAAACCGGCAAAAATCATCTGCCACAAAACATAGCATGTTTACAAGGTAATACATACCAAATATAATATATGAGACAAATTTAATTAATTCAATTTGATGAAAAAACATAATAATCGGGTCTCCATTTCATACATTATTTTTTCAAGAAAAAAGGGCAAAATTTTAGCGAATTAGTGAACTTCAAAACTTAAAAAATAACTTATTTAATATTACATTGAAAGGTAATATATTTTAGATATATATTTACTAAATTGCAACTTTATCATTACAAATGTGTAATTAGAAGCAATTATGAAATTACATGTAAAGATGTTCTTGGGTCCTTTTTAGTGATCCCCTCTAAAGTTCAATATAAAGTGCATTTAATAATATATATTTAAACTATAATATATTTTCATTGAATTGTAATTAACATGCATTTCAGTGTCCAAAACATTAAAAATATATACTGTGAACTGAACAGTATATTATTTCTGTAATAAGTAACCTTGTTAAATATAGATTTTTTTTCCATCAATGCAAACATCACTAGAGCCACATCGACTTCAATCTAACTGAATGCCAATAGATTAAATCAAATTCCAGGCTACAGTAATTCTCACTCAATAATATTTTACTCAAAATTGAAGTGTAAATGTCATTTCATGTTGTCTTTAACAGAAAATGTAATTCTATTAAATATAACTTTGTAATTATAAGGAAACAATAAGCCCCTTTTTTTCTTAGAATTTTCAGCCAATTAAAATCAAGGACCAGAGAACTATTCATTTGATCATTTTGCTCACTGTGACCCCAAACAATGATGAAGTGAAGCCGATCTCAACGGAACACAAGGATTGAAGTAGCAAAGAAGTTTTAATTTCCTAATGTTGAGAATTTTGTGTTTATAATAAAGCAAGCACAAACACCTAAGCAATCAGACAATAACATTCAACATGTAAATTAAAGTAAAGGGTCCTACCAAATGTGATCTTCCCTTTGTCTTGGCAATCTATGGCCCTGAAGAGATCGCAAACGGCAAAATCTCCAATGCCTAGAGCCGTTTTCAAAATGATGGCCAGCTCATCTTCTACAACTGCTCCATCCTCCTGTGCTTCAAACATCTGGACACAAGGAAAAGTTCAAATGTTAAATGTCTCGCTTACAAATACATATTAATAACTATAATCTATTAAGCAGAATATATTATACTGCACATTTAATGTGTGAGATCTTGTCTATTTGAAACAACGAGAGATTTCAGAAAGTCAACTCACCCCAAAGGCCAGTTTAATGGTCTCCAGATATCTGAAAGGTCTACAAACCACTGACAGGGCGATGACATACTCTCTCACATCCATCTTCCCATGCTGGAAATAATTCATTCAAATGTCATCACAGTCTGACAGACATCATGTAAATGCATAACTGATTACAACTGATCTGTTTGAAATGCAAGTTCATTTGCTTTCCATACAGTCACTCTCTAATAAAGAACATTTGATAAATGTTTAACCTCCTCAAAAAGAGAGAAGATGTCCTGGACTGCTTCTGTCATGGATTTATTCAGGTACTGAGCAAATCCCTCCAGATCCAGCCTGCTTCCACACATCTTAAGGGCCCTGGAGGCTTCTTCATGCAGGACTTCATCAGTGACCCTCGTCTTCAGTCTAAGAGAGAGGACAAAAAAATCATTCATTATTAACTTTTTTATTAGTAGTATTATAAACCAAATGTGCCACTGGCTGGTGAACTGAGAAAATGTAAGACTAGTTAAAATATTCAATTGTTTCAACCTAGAAAATCTTACATACTACTACTACGTCCTTTTTTTAATCCTTGTGTTGTCTAATGAACCGCAACGATACAATTATATATATCTTTAAAAGTATTGAGTACACTTGCATTTCTAACAAGTCACTTTTTGGTTAAAAAAAAAAAAAAAGAGAAATATTTCTCTAGAAACTCAGTGAATTGTTATTTTGAGAGATGAAGGTTGTTCCATGAACTACTGTCTTAAAAGAAGAAAGCAAAATGGATCTAACCAGCACAGGGAGAGAAGTGGACGACCCAGAATAACAAGAGGACAAGAACATCAGGGTCTCTAGTTTGAGAAACAGACCCCTTACTGGTGCTCAGCTGGCGGCTACATTGAACTGTACACACTAAACAGCTTTTCATCACTAACCGTGGAGAGAAGACTCTGAGATACTGGGCTTTTAAGAGTTTCAAAGAAACAGTCACATCTGACACTGGCAGAAAAAAAAAAAGAAGAAAAGGGAGAGGATGGGCAAAGGAACAAAGACTGAATGGTAAAAGTTTGCAAAAAGAGTATTCTAGATGAATGAATCCAAGTTTGAAGCTTTGAGTTATAGTGGGAACAGTTTGAAGAAGCATCCTACAGGCCAATAACACCTACGGGAAGCACAGCAGAATGCATGAGTTTAAACTTCAGTTGAACCTCTTAATAAACTGACTGCATATGGTCTATGTGGAGGATTCTTCTGAGTTTGAAGAAAAACATTTTTGGGAAATGTAATGTGTAATACGTATTAATTATTTTTTATTTTTTTATATATTCTATTTATCAAAATGGAAACAAAAGACATTTATGTTACAAATGTTTTCCATTTCAAATAAATTATATATTTTTGAACTTTACACTCAAAGAATTCAGAAAAAAAAATGTATCATGGTTGTAAATCAGAAAAAATATTAAGCAGCACAACTGTTTTCAAACATTGATATTGATTTGTTTTTGCAAAATGACCATGTGACACTGAAGACTGAAATAATGGCTGCTAAAAAATTCATCAATTTAAAAAATAAAATGTTAAATATATTATAATAGAAACAGTCATTTTAAAATGTAATAATATCCACAATATTACTGTATTTATGATCAAATAAATGCAGCCTTGGTAAGCATAAGAGACTTCCTTCAAAAAAGTAAGAAGGAATCTTACCAAAATCAAACCATTTTGATAGCCTAAGACTTGCCGCTCAGGATTTCACCCGTCCATTCAAATTAGAAGTGGACGCTAGTGCTTTAGGCACTGGGGCCGTAACCCTCCAAGAGGACGATACTGGTCTAGTTAATCCCATTTGCTAATTTTCTCGAGTTTAAGTTTAACAAACATCAGATCAATTATTCTAGAGTAGAGAAAGAAGCTTGAGACGAGGACTTCTTTTAACGTTGCAATTCTTTGAGATTTACATTGGTTCATCAGTACTGCCTGTGACTGTATATACCGACCATAAACCTTTGTTATTTTTTGTCAAGAATGTACAGTACTGTAAATGTCTTTATTGTAATTGAACGCATCCTAGGTGAATAAGTGTATCAATTTCTTAAAAATAACATTTCAAAAGTGATTCCAAACTTTAAAAAGTAGTGTATGTCTCTGGTTTTATTTGCTTACTTCACTTATTATTATTATGATTATGATGATGTAGTAGTAGTAGTAGTAGTAGTAGTAGTATAAGATACATAATTAGACTGAATTACTGGCAATTTACCGTTTTATTTACTTGCCAAAGCCAATTTTTATTCACCTTTGATGCTCAAAGAATGTTATAGTTTGACCCTTATTACAGCAAGCCATGTTTGTTGATTGTGTTTCCTCATCATATTCACTAGAGGGCAGCATGTTCACTGCCAGATGATAAGCACCAGTACAAACCAGCCCACTGCTGTACCACTAGTGTAAAATCAATCATCAGGCTCTAATCCGAAGCAAACAACGCCCATGTTAACTTCTCATTATGAGAGCAGTGCTGGCAGGCAAAGAGCTATGTTTGATTTTTTCATCAATCAGCACAGCGCTGCTCATACTATTGAACGTAATGATCATTTATGGTGTGGCTCTACTGAACAACCATAGATCAATACTATGATATGTAGAGGTGGATGAACGTGCTAATGGATTGATTGGCTGGATGGTTGATTCAACCAATGACCAAACCCAGCACCTTGTCCTTGAGACTATCCTTCACTGTTATAACCTACTTAACTAAAACATAAGCACTGATTCTTTCAACCTACAAATTGAGAGATCAAGTATATTACATAAAAAAATAAAAAAAATAAAAATAATAATAATAAGTTTGCTGGTCTGCTAGACACACCTACAGACCACCCAAAGTCCATGTTCGTTCAGAGATCATCTAGTGCACACTGCACAAAAAAAAAAAGAGCTTTTACAAGCTATAATCTGACAGACCCCCTTTAAGCAACTTCCAGGAACCACAGGAAAACTTTTGACGGACTCTCTTCCGGTAATTCTCATTGAAGCCTTGTCTGATTGGTCGCTGCTTAGTAACTCACCAACTCAGGACATCCTCATGATAATAACAGATGAAAAGTAATGGTATCAAAGTTATGTTTACAAGATACTGGGTTGCTACTTGCTAGCATTGCATATTATTGTTTGCGTTTAGATTCATATTTTTTACATGGAGAAAAATACCTAATATAAATTCCTTAACATTACATGTACAGTAATAGATGAAAAACTCATCAGCAAATGTGGAAATAGTCTGAATTACACTAACCTGCTGATCAAAAATACAGTAAAAACTGAAATATTGTGAAGTATTATTACAATTTAAAATAACAGTTTTCTATTGTAATATATTGATGACAAAGCTGAATTTTCAGCATCATTACTCCAGTCTTCAGTGTCACATGATCCTTCAGAAAACATTCTAATATGCTGATTTGCTGCACATTTCTTCTTATTATTATTATTAAATTCATAATATCAATGTTAAAAACAGTTGTGCTGCTTAATATTTTTGTGGAAACCATGATACATTTTTTTCAGGATTATTTGATGAATAGATAATAAAAAAGAGCATCATTTATTTTAAAGAGAAATCTTTTGATCAATTTAAAGCATTCTTGCTGAATAAAAGTATTAATTTCTTTAAAAAAAACAATCAAAAAACCTATGAACGGTAGTGTATGCCACCGTACATTGTCCTAGACATCATGCGGTGGTGTTCAAACTTAAAACTACTGATCTACTCACCCCAAACTTCGTACCAGTCTGGCTAACTCCAGCAAGCAGGTGTGTCTGGGCAAACGCAAAGGGCCTTTGGCCATAGCAAGCTGGCAGTCCTCAAAGGAGTAATCGATAATGGGCAATCCAAGTGCCCTATGGAGAAAACACATAGAATGAACACAAGTATGATTTATTACTGATTTCAGGACACTAGGGCCTTTTAGAATGTTTTGAGATATAAAGGCCTGGTTTCACAATCAGGGCTTAGATTAAGCCAGGATTAGACCTTAGTTCAATTAGGACATTTAAGTAGCTTTTATAAACATGCCTTAGAAAAAACATTACTGTGTGCATCTTGAGACAAAACAATGGCAATGACATTTTAAGATATGTCAGTACACGTTGCTTTCAGTTAAAACAGCTCAATCATGCACTTTAATCTGGGACTAGCCTTAAGCCTCAGATCTTCATTCCGATAACGAACAAGACTCCGGCATGCTAACTAGTTACACGGCCCGAGCGGTCGGCGTCCAACTTCTTAGAGGGACAAGTGGCGTTCAGCCACGCGAGATGGAGCAATAACAGGTCTGTGATGCCCTTAGATGTCCGGGGCTGCACGCGCGCCACAATGGGCGGTCAGCCGAGAGGGATCGGGCTCGTGATCGGGACTGGGGATTGAAACTGTTTCCCAATAATGAGGAATTCCCAGTAAGCGCGGGTCATAAGCTCGCGTTGATTAAGACCCTGCCCTTTGTACACACCGCCCGTCGCTACTACCGATATGGTGGTTTAGTGAGGTCCTTGGATCGGCCCTGCCGGAGCTCCTCGCTGGGTTCTGGCGGAGCATCGAGAAGACGATCAAACTTGACCATCTAGAGATAGTAAAAGTCGTAACAAGGCGGGTCAATTTTGCATCCCAATTTAAGATGATAAATAATTAATTGAGTTGTCAATACAATATGATAACCGAAAAACAAATGACAACTACAAATCAATGTTTCGCTGCCTCGAGTCCAGTTGTTTCTGTGAATTGCAGCGATCCATTTGCTTCTCTTTTCTGTGGCTTTTGGCAGTCTGTAAAAATATACCTCAGATTTCTTGTCAAATCTATTTATACAGTCAATCTCAAAGCTCTTTCCCATTTTAGATGTGTTTTTCGCTACATTCATGCTGAAAACCAATGCTGCAACTAAGTCTTTTTGCCACTCAGTGGGCGTAACTGTGCGTAACAGTAACGTCAAGTGCATACCCTATATAAAGTGAGAATAAAATCTTTGTCATGATAAGTTTGTTAGGCCTTTTTAAAATTCACTCACTTGGCCATGATTCGTCTCACATTGCTGGCAAACAGGGCTGGATCCTCCTTCTCTTCTTCTGATGGGGTATATGTAGGAAGATACTGGACAGAAAAAAAATATATATATTATCATATATATATATATATATATATATGTATAAATATATATTTTGATGGTCCCATTTAGATATTCTGTTGAATATACATAACGTTGCACCTACATGTCAAAAAACTCTCATTGGAGTATTAATAGGCCATCACAATAAAGTGTTAGCATATATATATATATATATATACACATACTCACCTAAAGGATTATTAGGAACACCATACTAATACTGTGTTTGACCCCCTTTCGCCTTCAGAACTGCCTTAATTCTACATGGCATTGATTCAACAAGGTGGTGCTGAAAGCATTCTTTAGAAATGTTGGCCCATATTGATAGGATAGCATCTTGCAGTTGATGGAGATTTGTGGGATGCACATCCAGGGCACGAAGCTCCTGTTCCACCACATCCCAAAGATGCTCTATTGGGTTGAGATCTGGTGACGGTGGGGGCCATTTTAGTACAGTGAACTCATTGTCATGTTCAAGAAACCAATTTGAAATGATTCGAGCTTTGTGACATGGTGCATTATCCTGCTGGAAGTGGCCATCAGAGGATGGGTACATGGTGGCCATAAAGGGATGGACATGGTCAGAAACAATGCTCAGGTAGGCCGTGGCATTTAAACAATGCCCAATTGGCACTAAGGGGCCTAAAGTGTGCCAAGAAAACATCCCCCACACCATTACACCACCACCACCAGCCTGCACAGTGGTAACAAGGCATGATGGATCCATGTTCTCATTCTGTTTACGCCAAATTCTGACTCTACCATCTGAATGTCTCAACAGAAATCGAGACTCATCAGACCAGGCAACATTTTTCCAGTCTTCAACTGTCCAATTTTGGTGAGCTCTTGCAAATTGTAGCCTCTTTTTCCTATTTGTAGAGGAGATGAGTGGTACCCGGTGGGGTCTTCTGCTGTTGTAGCCCATCCGCCTCAAGGTTGTGCGTGCTGTGGCTTCACAAATGCTTTGCTGCATACCTCGGTTGTAACGAGTGGTTATTTCAGTCAAAGTTGCTCTTCTATCAGCTTGAATCAGTCGGCCCATTCTCCTCTGACCTCTAGCATCAACAAGGCATTTTCGGCCACAGGACTGCCGCATACTGGATGTTTTTCCCTTTTCACACCATTCTTTGTAAACCCTAGAAATGGTTGTGCGTGAAAATCCCAGTAACTGAGCAGATTGTGAAATACTCAGACCGGCCCGTCTTGCACCAACAACCATGCCACGCTCAAAATTGCTTAAATCACCTTTCTTTCCCATTCTGACATTCAGTTTGGAGTTCAGGAGATTATTATGACCAGGACCACATCCCTAAATGCATTGTTGTGCCATGTGTTGTGAAGCAACTGCCATGTGATTGGTTGATTAGATAATTGCATTAATGAGAAATTGAACAGGTGTTCCTAATAATCCTTTAGGTGAGTGTATGCTATGTATGAAATGAAAATTAGAAATGTTGAATTGACAACTAACTGAAATAAATACATTAAAAAAATTTTTTACAAAAGAAGTTTAAGTACTAAAATTACTGATTAAAACTGAAAAAAAAACTTGAATTGAAAAGATAAAATTACTACAACTTAAGCTGAAAATATAAAAGCTAAAACTCAAAACATTATTTTAGTAAATAAATAATACTAACATAACACTGGCATTTACACCAAAATGTGAGTTCTCACCTCTATTTCTATGAAGTTATGTAGCTGACATAATGTGAGCCATAAAATCTTAAACCTGAAAAAGATAATGACATTTAATTTTAACTCACCAATATATACAAGCACATAAAACTTGACCATTACTCTACATCCAGATGAATCTCTAAAGATGGTTTTCCCTTGTAATGTCTTTTCCATAAAGCAATACCGTCATTATAATAGACTAAGAGAAAGGATAAGGGTATAGCTTATCCAAAAACAATTTTTTTTTTTCTAATTATGCATGTTGTTTATTCACCCTCATGTAATTCCAAACCTGTTTGCATTTCTTTATTCTGTGGGACATAAAAAGAGAAACTTTGAGAGAACCCACTGATTTCCATTGTATAGAAAAAAAAAAAAAACATTCTTCAATTATCTTTTTTTGTATTCAGAAGAAAGAAACTAAGACAGGTTTGGAGCGACATGAGGGTAAGGAAATGACAGAATTTTAATTTTTGGGTGAACTGTCCCTTTAAAGGAATTCAAGAGACTCACGCTCCAGGCCCTTGCCACGTCCATGAGATTGTATCCTGTCAAGGAAGTGAGAAGAGAAAGATGTAAATGAATGGGATTATCATCTCAAACAAAAACATGTGTCCCTGACAGTATCCACCTAAGCAAGTAACTAGCCTGCACACACACACACACTCAAACGTGACCCAACCACTTGAACTTGCTCCTCTGACAGCACAACCTAGACTCTAAGGGCCCCGTACTTAAATTCCAGTAGCGATAAATGCTAAGAGAAGAGCCAAGTTTTCCAGGGAGTCTAAATGAAACCTGATTGCTGGCTGGTATTATTTATGAGAAGGAGACAAAGACTTTACAGACGGACAGACAAAAAGAGAAAGGTTTCAACAGTGGAACAAAACAAAAGAAAAAGACTATAGCTTATTTGATTGGGCTGTGAAAATTAAATTTAAAGTCTTCATAACTGAAGACACATAATCCACAGCTCCAGAGAGTAAATATGTGGATCAGTGACAATAATGGCACACCCTGTTTGGGCGTGGAACTTGAGGTTATTCTTACCATCTCATTAGGATATCGCAACAGCACAGGCTGTACAGGAACGCCAGGGATGAACGCACCTGCAGAAAGGGAGGGACAAAAGGACGGTAAACGAGTGGGAATCAGAGAGATCCTGTGCTGCTTTCACCTCGTTTCACTCCAATGCATGGGTGTGGCATTAAAACTATAGCCTGTCCCATTTGAAACATGAACCTTCTGTGTGACTGAGTGTGTGAACTTAAGTATCCAAATCCACTGACCTCATCCAGCTTTATTTTTAATATTCAGATATCACTGCAAACCAATTACTTGCTAACATTCAAGCTTTGCAAGATGGTACGTATTATAATGAATAATAATAAATCATTTAGAGGATTAACTGTTTTCATCAATAGACAATCATAATTTTATGAGCTGAACATTCACTCATTACATCTTTACACTTAAAGGTGTCTTTTAGTGAAGTGGGTTGCTTATTTGGTCACATTTTAATTTTTATATTATAATAGTCTTTTTTTCTAGCACTTCTCAAAAAAGAGCAAAAAAAAACTTCCCATTTTTGCTAAATATCCTCTTTTGTGTTTCACTTTTAAAAAATAACAAAGTTAATTGTTTTAAGCGACATACATGTAGTCGTATCTAGTCTTGTCTTCTCTACATTTTGAGCATCAGTCTGTGCCAGTCAAATCTCATCACTTCTGGGAAGGTTTAGAGAGATGAGAGATGCCCTTCAGCTTACAAGCAGCTTCTTATTACATGTTGTTAATAGAAACTGACCAACCCTCCACAGAGACTGAACTCACTCACCTTTGACAAACTCAACGCAACTCTTATACAGAGCAGGTCAATGCAAATATACAAAAAAAAAAACATCATTCATTTGCATCTTTCCTCATAGAGATGTTCTGTGCTGGTATTTGACTAAAGCTTGGTTTATACTTGAAGCATCCACATGTGCAAAAATGTGCCTGTAATTTTTAGGCAGAGCAGAACTACTGTAAATAAATGTCAAAAGCACCATTTTTTTTTTGCATACAGTTGCAGCTTCTCTGTTTTTCAATACAATAAAATGTAATGACTTTATATTTAATAATCCAGGTTTTTGAACAGTTTGGTAGTTTTATACAGAGCAAAAATTAACTCATTCACACAAAAGATTTATTCTATCTAACAGAGAACACTGCTCTAGACCTACCTAAAACACATCGATCAATGTCCAGATATAACAGCCGCAAAAGTCTACATCACATTTTGAAATATTAACATAATGCCCACCCAAAGAAAGAAGGCGAGGCTTTAGAGAATTGTAGTATAGTTGCCATGTCGTGGCATTCCAATGTAGGTTCCGAACGATCTGCTTGATCATCCGCATTTTCAGAATCTGACTCTGGTTCAAACTGATATGGTAAAGCCTACGACATATTTAACTGGTTGTGTTTACAATGACTTTAGAAGCCTTGGAAGCTGAAACTCGTGATTATAGTAAGGGGTGTTACATATACGATACACACTTGAGGTGTTTGGCCAATCTCAACGCAGTGGGTCATCTGGCCAAACAGAGTGCCCTTGGCTTTTCGGAAAGATGGTCTTTGTAAAAAAAAACGGAAATCAATCACTCAGACTGGGAATAGAGGTGCTGCAATGTACAGTAAGTGTAAAATGTTTTTTTTTTTTCAGTTTTTTTCCTGAAGAAGAATTAAAAGTATTAATGCGGACTATGATGCCCTTCGAGTCATCAAAATACCAATGGAAGACTGAAAATGGAATGCAATTTTGACATCATATGCTTAAGAAATTGATAACCACACTATAAACATTTCTGTACATCATCAAAAAGCACCAGAACTCACTGCACACATGCAAACTCAGATTCTGGCCTTGTTTTTGTTTTGGAGAGCTATCTGGCTGCAGACCAGCAGAGCTGATGTTGTCTGGTACACTGAAAGCTCCAGTATTAAAGGTTGTAGAGAGAAAAGTGAGATAGCCAGACAAGAGAAAATAAGCAAGGGATAGGGAGAGGAGGAGTGGGGATTAGAGGAATAGAACCGATACAATGACTAACAGAAGAGAGGGATTTGAGAAGAAAAGACCATCAGACTCAACAGCGCACACAGGAAGTGGAAGCCAAGCACCAGATCTCTCAGCGCTGTGAACCATGATGGGCTGCAGATTAGAGAGGGTACAAAGAGACACCAAACACCAAAGCACACATATATCCATTAAAGATAGCTAAATATCAGCAAATTATCTTCAACAAACACTCTTAACGTTTCTATCACAAAGACTCAAAAACAAAAAACACAATCACTCATTCCAGGCATGAAAATAGTGTTTAGTTGGCAGATATTAGAGCTGGGCACAGACAGCGTACTACACATACCAGGCTTAAATGCGATGAGACAGGATCTATTGGTGCATGTGCCCTCCGGGAAAATCATGATCTGGAAACAGGCCACAGTCAGAGGAGAAATACCTCAGTACTGCTCTAACTCACAAAATCATGATACATAGTGGCCCAAAAATGTGTTTGGACACTTAAACTGTACGAACGTCATTACGTTAGATGCAAAATATCAGATGTCTATGTGTGTTTGTGTGGTACCTGAGGCCATTTGCCATCAGAACAAGCTCGGCGTTTGATCTCCTCGACGGTCTTCCTCCGAGAGTCCTGATCAGAGCGTGACACAAACACAGGCCGAATGAACTTGATAAGAGCTAAAAATGGAGAAAGAGTGGAGGGTGGGGCAAATGAGAGAATAGAGGGTCACAGAGAGAGAGCAATAAAAGATTATATATTTTTTTAAGTGACAAAAGGGAGACCTAAAAAGTAGGCAAGTCAAATCTTGCAAAATGCTAAGAGTATAAATTGAGATTTCCTATAAACAATAATTAATAGGCCCCATGCACAAACAAATGCCAGATAGTTTTCTTAACTATCTTTCCTTCCAAAAACATTTCTGTTTTTGAAGTGTTTTTTAGATTAACAAAAATCTTTCTGACCACAAACTTTTTGAACAGTAGACTAGAGTAGCGCTTAACATAAAGAGGGAAAAAAATCTCTTATCACATCTCATTTACATTTTAATTTATCAGACGCTTTTTGTCTAAAGCAACATGCAAATGACAACTTCCAAACTACTGTTGTACCCAACTGAACAAAAGAGCAACAATATCTAAGTGCTGTGACAAGTCCCAGTTAGTCAAGCACAGTGGACATCTCAATTTATCAGATGCAAAAGCTTTAAGGTGAACTAAACAAACCCAAGAGTTTAAATATTTGTCTCTTAATATTTTTTTAAAAACTTACTGCCCCAGACTGGAATGTCTTTACTCTCTGCCTTCATCACTATTGATGCCATCGTCATGGTGACAGGGATGGCGTCAAAATAGGATGAGTGAGGGGCCATCGTGAGGATGGATGCTTCACTGGGCAGAGCCGGCCGTCCCTTTACACGGACCCAGTGAAACCCTCCGGAAAACCACATGGCTCTCATGATGGCCTTTAAGGCCAGATCTACAAGCCTGGAGAGAGAGAAACAAACGAAAGAGAAGACAGAGACAGGGTTAGTAGGATAATATCATCTGTTTCCTGACATTGTGGGGCAATTCAATTGCCTTCACATCCAACTGACTGTAGTACACCTCATTTAGCAGTCTACATGAAACTGCATTGCAAACTATTGTACTTCAATAATGTGATGCATTTCTTAATTGAATTGGATAATCAATTACAAAAAAACTGTAAAAGAGCGTATTACTGTACTTTATAATGTAATAATGCGCAGGAACATGTATAAAGAAAGGCCTATTTAGGATTCATGTTTTACTGTGGTTTTTGTTTTCACAGGGTAGGTTGATATTTTAACTATTGGGATGTCTTTAGAGGCGGCTGAAAATTCAGTTTTGGACTAGTTAAGCCTTAGCTTTCTACATAGACTTCAAGCTAAATATTATCAGCCCTAGAATATCTGTTTTAAACACCGCCGGCTCATGAACACACTGAAACACTCTCGCGCACACATGCACACCCTCTCAAACATGCACAGTAGCGAAATACGTAGTTGCGTGACCTGTGCCTTTCCAGTTTTGATAATTGAGCATGTCTGTTCAAACTTACACTGTTGACAAAGACAAAAACTTTTCCTCTCCACACCTCACAAGAACAAACTTGTGCACAATGGGATACAGAAAGACACATACAGACATACAAACAGACAGTGAGAGAATATAAAAAGCCCTGTTGGAAGCTATCAAGTGATAGTGGAATGGAGACTGTGTGAATGGAGCAGTGTGATGTGACTCCGTGTGTGAGTAGGTGTGCCACACATACGTCATACACACAACACACCTCTCTTCTTTTTAGCAGTTTCAAATTGTGAGAAAGAGCGAGCTTTCAAATATCTGAAGATATTTAGACTACTGCTTTGTTCCAAACCCTAGTAATCGGTGTTGGCAGCAAGCTTCTAACCAATGGATCCTCACAAGTGACTGAATTGAAACATTGTACATGGTGAGCAACTGCAGTAATGCTCATTCGTATGGAGCCAGAAACATGTCTTTATTACATGCGAGAAAATAAATGATCTGAGAGAAAGAAAAAAAAGTTTGAGAGAAAAAGTTATCACACTGATAGTAAAAAATAATATTTGAGACTAAAAAAAGTTGAGAGAAAGTATTTTCTCATAGAACATAAAAAAATATAAATTTGAAATTTTTAAAATTATTTCTGAGAAAAAAAATCTCTCTCATAATACTTTGAAAAAAAATCTTAAATATATATTTTTTGCTATCAGTGTGAAAACATTTTCTCTAAAAAAAAAAAAAGTGTTTCTCTCAAACCACTTTTCTTTGCTCTCGATGCAATTTTTTGCTCTCATGTCAGGATTTTGCTTTAGCTGTGAAAATTGTGTCATGGGCGGGGCCACGCTCTTTTTTTCCTATTGGAACGTTCCTATTGGCCAGTCGGGTGAGCATCGTCTTGTCTTGGGAGTCGAACTGAATCATTACACCATTGTTCGGTTCACCTAGATAGATGCCTCCTCTGCCTTTAGATCGTCACTATCCTCGGGCCGGGCCGGGCCTTTGATCTAGAGACGTGCACTCCCAACGCAAAAGTGTGCGGCGCGGGACTAGATTTGATGGCTAGATTCGCGGGCGCGGGCTGTATTGCACTCACTCTGTAATGCACTCACTCTGTGTGTGAGGGTTCAGGGAGAATAAAACGATCCGTGGGACTCCAGCAAACTAGAAATATCTATGAATAAAACATATAAAAACGAATACATTGTTATTCATCTGTTGCAGAAAAGCAACAAGAACAACTAAAACAAAATACAAATGATTTACAGGCCAGAGTTTCTATTTATAACATGTCTGCAGCGTTGAGCGATGTAGCCAATCACAGACATATGTGTTGATTTCTTGAACGCAATAATGGCCAATCAGAAGCATTTACGATAGACTCCCCTCACCGCTCAAAACTGACATTTTGTTCAGTTATGAATTCTGTATGCTGGCAAATCCTCTAATTATAACAAACAAAGTGTATATATTATGAAAGATTCATTGTGCAGTCAGCTTCACTGATAATAACAGAGATGTGTGAGATCGCGATGAGCTGATGTCAGCTTTAGGGATTTTTAAGGTAGCGCACTTGGTGCGCATTCAGTCATGCCAAACCATGCACGCAGTAGCCTGCTTGATTTTATGTTATAACAGTGGTTTGTGTGTTAATGCTTTAATAACAAATTATTTATCAGGAGCATGTATGCTGATGTGTATGATGGCGACACGTAGGCTAACTTTAAAGTATGGTGCAGAACAGAGGAGGAGGAGGAGAAAGTAACATGGAAAGTAGTTGAGAGTTAGTAAGTAGTCGTCAGTTATAACGACCCACGTATTAAAATGGTCGGGTTTAAATTGGGCTCATACCGGTAATCATAGTTAATGTGTCGAGCCGGGCTCGGACACAACGTGCACGGGCTCGGGTAGGGCTTGATTTTTTGGGCCCGATCTAAGCTCTACGTTGAGCACGGACACTCCAACGTTTGGGTAAGAGGATGACACACAACTGGATGTTAGCTGGCTGAGCAAGTTCAGCATCACTGAAAATTAAACATTAAAAATAGCACTCATATTCATGAATGAGTATTATATTATTAGCTTGCTAATAGCTAGTAAAGCTAATTATTAATTAGCCATCATGCTAGGTTGCATGAGTGCTATTTTTTAATGTTTAATCTTCAGTGATGCTGAACTTGCTCAGCCAGCTACTCATCGAGTTGTGTGTGTCATCGTCTTACCCAAACATTGGAGTGTCCGTGCTCAACTAAGGCAGAGGAGGCATCTATCTAGGACGGTGAACCGAACGCGAACAATGGTGTAATGATTCAGTTCGACTCCCAATACAAGACGATGCTCACCCGACTGGCCAATAGGAACGTTCCAATAGGAAAAAAAGAACGTGGCCCTGCCCAAGACACAATTTTCACAGCTAAAGCAAAATCCTGACACGAGAGCAAAAAATTGCATCGAGAGCAAAGAAAAGTGGTTTGAGAGAAACACTTTTTTTTTTAGAGAAAATGTTTTCACACTGATTGCAAAAAATCTATATTTAAGATTTTTTTTCAAAGTATTATGAGAGATTTTTTTTTCTCAGAAATAATGTAAAAAATTTCAAATTTATATTTTTTGTTCTATGAGAAAATACTTTCTCTCAAAACTTTTTTTAGTCTCAAATATTATTTTTTGCTATTGATATGAAAACTTTTTCTCTCAAACTTTTTTTTCCTTTCTCTCAGATCATTTATTTTCTCGCATGTAATAAAGACACATTTCTGGCTCCATGTGCGAATGCACACGCCACATAATGCTCACCACATGAACTGAACAAACTCACTCAGTTAATTCAAAGAGTTTGATGTTAGCAGCTAGCTTTTTAAGTGTCTCAACCACAATGGAACCAAATGATACGGAATTAAAACACTGTAGATGTGCAGCGAATGCATTAAAACTAGAGCCCGACCGATATGGATTTTTGGGGGCCGATACCGATATTGGGGAGTAAAAAAAGCCCGATACCGATATATCGGCCGATATTATTTATGTGTATATTATAATACAGTAGCAATATTATTTATGTGTATTATAGTACAGTATACCAGTCAAAAGTTTGGACACTTTCCTATTGGTGTGTACAAACTTTTGATGGGTACTTTACACAGTAGCTATAAACAGAATAAATATATTTTATAAACACGTTTTGCAATGATCACTCAAATGTGGTAATCAAACACTTGTGTGACACAGATATGTAATGGAGGCAGGGGGAATGATAGAATGAGAATTATACAGCTGAGCTGTAACCAAACTAGTTTGCATTGCATGTTATATTATATTATATTCTAAATACTGTTGCATAATCTTCACTAACGACTTTGTCTTTTAATTTAGTCATAACTTGTATCAATAAATATATAAAAAGTGTCACTGACAAAACCTTATTATCTTCTATTTTTACTCTTAATTCCTCTAATCTCTACCAGTGGAGGAAGAACTCAGATCTTTTTTACTAAAGTAAAATTAATAATATCATAATGAAAACGTTTTTGTACAGTACTTTTATACTATTTTAAATAATTAGTAACCAAAATGTACTAAACGTGAAACTAGGCTACTCTTAATGCAAAATGGCCCTATATAAAGTGTTATAATTATATACATTTTTGGAATATTGCTTGATGTTGTAACGTAGCGTTATAGGCAGAATGAGCTTTTAACACTGTCTACACCGGACGCGGCCGTTACTGCTCGCGTCGCAACAGCTGTTTACCCTAGACCAAGCAGAATCAGTTTACTGTCGGAGATCGCTCGCGCCACGCATTTTAATCAATGTTTCATCAACCAATTGCCTTAATAAATAAGTAGGCCTAAATATAGCAGACAATATAATCAGGACTTCTCAGCTGCGCGCTTGCAATAGTCACAAGCTCACACAATACGTGACAGAGGCTTATAGCAGAGAAATCAATTCTGTGAATTACACTGCGCAAATCACAAGTAGGCTACTACCCACCGGATGAAGAAGGGTTGGCTCTCAGTCTCCACAGGCTACATAAAATATTCATTTTATTTTATTTTATTTTATTTTTCGTGTTCGCATTTATGAGGAAAAAACAATGTTACAGACGCGACAGTTCAGCACTACGGACGTGAGCGCTCTGAAAGCGGCACTAAAATATGCTTTGAAACTTTCACATAGACATCAAACAGAAAGCACAAAACCGTTCGTTTCAAAGTGAATTTCGTTTTGTATTAATTGTATCTTAATTTTAATCAATGTTTCATCAACCATTTGGCTGGATTTATTTTATAAGAAGTAAATATAGCAGACGATAGATAATCTCGACACGGAGGCGCCTGCGGGTGAACTGGAGCTCGTCTGAGTCGTCTCATGAACCGAAACTCAGCGTATAGACCTGAGAATTGAAATATATCTATATTGAAATGTCTACTTTTAAACAGAACAATTCAAAACGAAAGACAGACAGACTCATGTAATCGTATGAAATGTGCATTTCTCTCTGGCACGCGTTCACTGAAGATCGCGAGTCAGCATCTTCATCTTTGGCTGACACTGACTGAAAACACTTGTTTATTAATAAACAATTAAAATGTCTCCTTGCTATATTTGTTGTATTCATAATCATTACTTTTGCCAGTTCTTGTGACAGCTTTTAGATGCTTTATTGGCAGCGCCACCCTTACACGAATCACCGCACCCGCATTTTTTTAAATATTCATTTATCGGGCATTATAAATGCCGATACCGATAGTTAGGAAAATGCCTAAAATCGGCCGATAATATCGGCCCGCCGACATATCGGTCGGGCTCTAATTAAAACTCATATGACGCTCCTAATGTGAAGCGGAGTTTAATATTATTAATACAGTTAACAAAATTAAAACCCAAAACATATTCATTAAAAATAAAAACTAACATACTGTACGTGTAACTGGGAAAACCTAAAACAAAAGTATAATACATATTCATGACTCTAGTCTAAAGCTAAAATAAAGGCCACAAATTAATTTTAGATGTTGATACATTACACAATGTGAAACCTTTACAACCTGCCTCCTTTAAACACAACAATGCAAACTAAAAAAACTAACAATGATAGTGTGGAAAGTGAAACTAATAAAAAAAATCAGTTAAAAAATGTAAACAATAATAACCCTGACATAAAGCACATGAGAGATTTGAACATGGCACAATTTATTCCAAAGTTGCGTCCGAAAACACACTCTTTGGAAGATCACTAAGGCTTGAAACAGATCTTAAAGGTCTTTTCACCTTACTTGCTTGCTAGTAGTTACTAAGGGTTTAAGAAAATATCGATACACGCGAATATCGCGATACTATGTTTGGCCATACTCTATCGATTCTCAAAAATACTGTACACAGTTACGGGATACACATTGTATCTAAGAGCTCACTTAACACTAGAAATGCCACTAGAAGTGCCAGAATTCCATAACTACTAGAACTGCCACAATCGGTCATTTTGACCGTTAGATTGCAAACTCCCTATATCTTTAATGATAAATACCCAATTGAGAGATTAATGCATTTACTGTATTAGGATATCTTTTAAAAAACAAAACAACACCAAACTGTACATTTAAACAAGTTTAATTATACATTTATAAATAATAATATCATTAGTAGGCTAGCCCGTAATTTTCGGTTATATTCACAACAGATAGGCTATATATTCCATATCCATTCAACATAACTCATAACAAGATAATAACAACTAAAAGTATCTTATTTAGATATTCTTTTGACAGTGAGAGAGACAATAATGTCACGGTTTATGAATTCGCTGTCTCCTTTCTCGTCCTGTTGTGTGTGTGAGTGTGTGTGTGTGTGTGTGTGTGTGTGTGTGTGGTCGCTGATCATTGCCGCTGATCAGCACGCCCGCTGCTTCTGATCAACGCGCCAGCTGCAGCTGCAGCGAACCCTTTTTAGTGTCACTGTTGTCGCCTAGTCTTTGTCAGATCGTTGTGGATGTTTCCTGCGTGTTTGTTCCCTCCCTGTATCCGTTTTCCGTGTGTCATCCATCCGTGTTCAGCACTCCATCGTTCTACACGCAGCGTCCCTGTGCTGCCAAGGGCTTCATACCGGACATTTGCACACCTTAAATCTCCCAGCTCTCAATAAACATATCTGTCATTTTGCAATTGAATCTTCTGATTATTTTCTAACAGACAAAGGTCAACCGCGGGAAATGTAACAAAAGAAAAAAAGTCTATGGCCTTTACAGTATTAAACATTAAGTGGACTTTGCCCTTTCTGTAATATAAAACTGTGAACATTTAAAGCAAGATCCAAGAATATATATTAAACTAATATTCCAAAAGAATCCTGCAAGCAATTTACTGTAATATTTTTCCTTTACTTAGATTGCACAAAAATTAGTCATATACGTGAATGCAGATTCCACTGTTTTGATTAAAGCTGCAGTCCGCAGTTTTTCCTCTTTGTCGCCATCTCTGTTCGAACTCTGCAATTGCAGTCATTCACGGAATTATCAACCTTACGGCACAGCGCGGATGAACACAATGTTTGAGGAGAGTGTGCAGCTGTCAGTCACCGTGACGGTGTGGATACTGCCATTCAGATTCACAGATTATTCTTTTTGGAAGTATGACCAACATAATTTTCACCGGAAAATGTCATCTGAACATCCACAAGTAACATCCACTTTTGTTCTGGTTCTGACATTGCAGTAAATCGCGCTGATTAAATCTAACAATCACTTATCATATCACGTAAAACCGTGCAAATTATACTTTGTTCTCAAATTGTTAATGTTAACAACGTCAGCATTGCGTGACTACATGTAATTAGTGCTGCCACTAACGACTAATTTTCTAACGACTAATCTTTCGACTAATTTTTCGATTAGTCGACTAATCTAAACGACTAATTAAAAAAAAAATCAAGTGTTTATTTCGTTGTGTCCATTTTATTTTGAACTCAACTGAAGGGCCAAAACATAAAATGTCACCTGTTCAAAAACATTGTATTAACAATCTAAGCATTAAGTATCTGCATTTCCATTAGGCTATACCATATTAGTCAGAGTCCTTATCTAATCCTCTAATAACAAACATGTATGTATTACTTAAATTAGCTCTTTGTTCTGCCTTAAAAAATGTACAGTAAGCTAATAATGATTAATTTATGTACATTTCTGAAAAGCATAACTGATAACATCACTCTGAATAGTAAAGTAGATGCAATGCATTTTCTGTGAAAAGCGCTATACAAATAAATTGGAATTGAATTGAAAGAGTCTGGACAAGCCCACTATGAGTCGCGCTGAAAGCAGGCAGGCACGCAGTTATGTAGCTCGCGTTTACACTTGCGTGCATGGCGGGCCCGTGCCGCGGTTCGCGTGAATGTGAAAGCAACACGGACTCTAAGCACATAACTATAGAGGGAATGCATTAACGTCACTTCCCCGCCGGAACACGCCCCCCTCAGCGGGACTGAGTGGCAGAAGAGCTGCTGCGTGACTGGAGTTAATAGGGGAAACTGCGTTAACGCGAGTAAAACAAACTATTATCAGTTTAAACTAAAAGTTGGACTCGATATAGTGTTCCTTACAACTTATCAAAGATCCAGTGATCCATGGATATTGACATGCAGCCAGGAATCGTGTTTCCTGACATTTATATGTGCCTGATTTCGACGCCGGGGAAATAAATGAAGACAATTTGCCTGTAAACGTTTTATATAAATACAATATAGATAGGTCTAAATCCGAGTGATCACTTATATTAATGTTATACTGTATATCATCATATCGTCCAGCCCTAAAACTTGTATAGTTTTTTGTCAGTTTATTTAAAAACATCCAATTATGCAGAATATAGTCTGTTCTGTAGCTTTTTGCAGTCTGTAAAAATATACAGTACCTCAGATTTCTGGTCAAATCTAGTTGTACAGTCAATCGCAAAGCTCTTTAGATGTGTTTTGTGTGATTTTCACGGCATTCACGCTGAAAACAAATGCTGCCGCTCAGTCTTTTTGCCACTTGTGGGCGTGACCGCATTCACTCTGGCCGACGGTGACGTCATGCGCATACCCTCTACAGAATTCTGAATGAGCATGTGAACGCCGTCAGAGTTAATCACAGGTTCGCGTTTAAAGTCTGATCATTTCGACGGAGGTGAATCAATCAAAGTTAACTTTAGCTGGAAGTAACATTATTCAAGAGCCGCTATAACGCCAAAACAATCTGTTACCTTAAATTATATGTTTGTCTCTGTAAAGCTGCTTTGAAACAATCCATTGTTCAAAGCGCTATATAAATGAAGATGACTTGACTTGACTCGGGAGCGCTTGTTCAGGAGGTTAAGTAACCTGCCCATGCGTTTTAGCTGATTATGATGCATTTAGTTAAATAAAACACATGTAAGGGATGATAGTGTTGATGATTTACCTTGGAGACGCGGGGGTTGAGTCTGCAGTGTATTCGCGCATTGCGCGTGCAATCAGGGCAACACATTTGGAAATCCACTGTCTCCTCAAAAGAGTCCGTTTGAAAAACACAATATATTGACCCGCGTTCTGTTTTTTATCATGCGCCGTGCACGTTTGCGATGGCATAAGATGCACGCAAACTCAACAGGGTTCGATAGAATTAAGTGTGAAACCAGACCAACGCTGCGGGGGGCGCCGGGAACAATCGCGCTCTCGCGCTCGGACTCGGACCGCAGCAAACGAGCCCACTGTGAAAGCTCCGTCACCTGCCTCCGCAATTTTTCATATCAAAGCAGTGAAGGCGGGCGGGAACGTGAAGGAAAATGATAGCAGATAAACCAGCAGGGCGCGCACGGCGCACAGACTGGTGTGTGGAGGTGAATTACAGTGAGCCGTTTGTGACGGGAGACCAAAAATAAATAGCGGTCAATAGTAAAACGACACGTCGACTAAAAAAATTGCCGTCGACTAATTTGCATGGTCGATTACGTCGACTAAGTCGACTAATCGCGGCAGCACTACATGTAATGTCCTTCCGATATGCATCCTTGTTTTCGCATGTGTCCGGTTGCAATCTCTTTTTTTCTGTAGCCACTCCGAAGTCCGAAAAAAGTCTTTTGCATTTTACATCGAGTGAGTCTCTAGTTGTCACTGGTGATTGTCGTTTGAACCTTTCTGGATCCTCCAACAAATTGATAAGTTTAATTATATCAAGTGCTGTGAGAAAAGGCTATAAATTTCCACCTCCAACATCCTCACACACAATATAGCCTACTAGCCGAGACTCCTTCTTTATGTGTACAGATGTGACGTAATGACGCAAAGACATGCTCGAATCTCCGGCGGAAATCCACCAGAGTTAAAAACATTATTACAAGTTTACTGTTTTGAATTGAGCTAAGGCAAGCAGATAGTTTTGAACACTGGCTGGTTATGTATTTTCTCAAAAATGTATTTTGGATAATTTTTAACCCCAAAAATCTACGGACTGCAGCTTTAAATAATAGTTTTTTTGCTCAGTTTTTATGCATATGGGGGTATGTTCTTTATGACAGTTTTTTTTTAATGAGATCTTCCTAAAAAAAAATATATATATATATTGCAATATATCACCTATCTTAAAGAATTGCAATACATCACAATACATCATATCGTAACCCCTGTATCATGATACATATAGTATCGCCAGATTTTTGGTGATACACAGCCCTAGTAGTTACCTGACTGCAGTTTATCGGGAAGTAAATCATGCAAGCATCTACACTCGCATTGGCTACTCATTTGAATATGCCAACGGTTGCTGCAGCTCATGTTGCCTCAAATCCTCTTATTGAAAATGAATAACTTTCGATTTCTTTTTTCTGTGAATCGCAGTTTGAATGGCTCTGTTGGCCTGTTTTAGCAGTGAGTCTTATGCAGAGGGCAGAAATGTAGAGGCAGTGTAATGTTCCCGAACTCTCACATCTGATTAACATTTCTGATCTGTTACTCACCCCCTCCACCAGGATAGTGGTTCAACTGCATCCTCAGAACGGCCAACGGTAGCCACGAACGCAAAGGGCCAGGCCAGCAACATCAGGAATGCAGCAAAGAGCAGACGGACAGGGAACAGTGTCACAGACATCACAGCTATCTGTGAGAGAGAAAGAGCGTGTTAGAGGTAACCAGAGGTTAAAATCCCAAATACTTTCATGTTGATCCAGAATTTGCCAGTTTAACTATCAAACATTGCCGTGGAGCTGGAGAACACAGAAATCGTGTATGAGGGTCATTCACAGAAAGAGATAGGGAAACAAAAATAATGCAGTGAGACCATACTGCATTTTGCTATGCTGTGCAAAACAGACATAGAGAGACTGGACAGGAGAACATTAACATTTAGATTACTCAGCCCTAGTTAACTGACAGACAGGCCAATAGTTCCAAACTTACATTCGGCTCTTCTTAGCAGAACCATCGTGATTTCAAAGAAAGATAGTTGATGTAATGGCTACATTAAGAGACCTAGTGTTTGAAATGCTTGAGAACAAAAGTATCAAGATTTTTGTTTCATGACTTTAAGAGATGAGATAGGCCTAGATTCTTTGCAGTTAATGATCTTAAGTTTACTTCAACAAAGCTGACTATAAAGAATGAAGAACCCTGGGGCTTAATTTATAAAATGCATGTATGAACAGATTTGATGATAAATTCCATGGATTTGATCTAACATTAAAGTATCAAATCAATTCTGATGACTTTGTAATACAATTGCAAATAAGTCACCAAACACATTGCACAAGAACAATATGATTCTGAATTTGATCATATTCAAATGATGCCCCATGTCATGTAATTCAGAATATCTAGAATATTCTATTATATCTGTGTGTACTTTTTAGGAGCTAGGAGATGGCATTTATGAGACATTAAACACACATCTTTGGAGAAAAAAAAAACAAAAAACATTTTACAATATTAAAAGAAATCATAAAATATTTATTAAACCATTTTGTGAATTCATTTGATTAGATTTTAATATTTTTTTCTGTTCAATCACAACACACAGAATCCAGAAATATTATGCTATACAGAATTTAGGGGAAAAAAACATATTACTGTTAAAATTCTAATAAATTATTAAATTGTTAAAATTGTATAGCCTAGATTATACATGCTTTTTTATTTAATTCAAATTTAATTAAACAGTAAAAATTGAACACTCAAAACTGAGGAAAAGGTATTTCATAGGACAAATATAGTCTAGTATTTCAAAATGTGGATTTTGAAAAAAAAAAGTGTGTGTACTAACATTTTATACATGGCAAAAAGCAAACAGAAACATTTTACATTAGCATGATTCGAGACCACTGATTTCTACAAAGTTCACAATAACATAAAATCCGATTATGCTTTTGCAATGCCAGAATTAAATGCGTATGGTGAGCCATTCATGACTGCACTAACAGAACCATTAGCTCAGAGCACAAGGACATCACATGTCACGCTTCTAGGCAAATCAGGAAAACAAGATCACATAAGAAGGACATGAGAGGGAACAGGATTTGAGGAAGAGATAATTTTCAATTGATGTTAGATGCTTTTCCTATGAGAAAGGGTTTTTAAAAGCAGACGAAAGAGAGACCATATCTAATATGGACTTTACATGAAAGCATTGTACTGTAACAGTTTTATCCTGCAAACTCTATTCAAATGTTCCTGAATATCCTGTCTGATCACACACAACTTCATGTAGTTTACCAGGCTTTTCTCAACTGTACACTAGTGATACAATACATCATCGGAGGAGCAAGATTAGGTTTGCATCAGCGTTTCTGATGACCTCTTGACCAGATATATCATGTTCCTATCAATGGTTTACATCTAAGGACCTCAGTTCACAATGATAAGCAGACGTTTGTGCTTAAACACTCTTTTTCTGTTGACGTTCATGTAACATTTGGGACCCCAGAGACTCCAATGCTGTACATATAAAATTAATAATACATTTTTTTATGTTCCTCTGAACAAAACAAACCCAGTAGACAGATATTATTGAACCTTTAACACTGTTTAGCCACAAAGTAGCTGTGCACTTCAAAGTCATTATCTAAGTCATTGTCCAAAAATTCAGTTTGAGGTATATTTGACTCAAGCAAAAATATATTGTATAAATATGCAATAAGAAAAATCCAAATAAACAACTGGAAAAAGTGTAAGAAACTACATTTTGTATAAATGCATGTAGTATATAAACATTTTTTTCCTCCATGAAGTTAGTTACCATAAGGGAAATTCATCAGTTTCAACCTGATACTACATACACACATACACACATACACACACACACACACACACACACACACACACACACACACACACACACACACACACACACACACACATATATATGCATGTATGTATATGTATATATAATATTACTATTATTTTTTAGCTAGCAAGGCCTTGCTCTTGGGGTCTTTCCAAACAAGATGGTTAAACTGGGTTCATTCTGGAGTATATTTCTCATGCTGTTTGCTTTAATTTAAAAATAATCATGCAAAATAAAAAAAGATACTTAATTCAAAAATAAAAAAAAGCTTCAACCAACTCCTAGATCTGAGAAGACATACTGGTAATACAATTTGGAGGGCTAAATCAGCATGTTAAGAACCAATCTTGTTGAAGCTTGGAGTAAAAAAAAAATATGGACAAAAACTTTGTGGATTGCAGCTAAAAGCTAATTTTTTTTAATTATTTTTTTGGTTAGACTGTCGCAAGAACCAATGACAAAGCAGAAGACAGGAACGAGCTCACATTAAGACCCGGAATGGTTAATGAATATTTAATCTGCCTGAGAGTATGTGCTTCCAATTTCCTAGAAAAATCGACTGTGACACGTGACACGAAAAGCGTGAGTTTCTTGACCACTGCTCCATTTGTTGAGCCTAGAATAAGGTTATTCCTGTGTGTTTCTCATTCACAAACAACTAATTTGTAAAATGACACCCATCTTGTTAAATTTACTAGCGGTTAGCTATGACACAACGGGCTAAGGTTGTCATCGTGAGATCAGAGCTGGAGCGGAGCATCTCTCTGAGAGCGGTGATTAAAAGTGTATGGGCTCACGCGACGCCTCCATTAGGAGGAGATGAACTGTGGCTGGTTTAGTGTTTATTTATTTATCTAGAGCTGCTGTCAACTCCTGCAGCCTGCCCTGACAGAAAGATTAAACTGAGCTAGAGGCTGAGGCAATGGCTCTCTTGGGAAAGGGAGGGAGCAGCAGAGAGCTAGGAGGAGCTAGTGTAAAATGTATTATAAGTGAAAGACTACATACAAAAGCACTTATTCCCTATGGGATTAAAAAAAAAAAAAACGACTTACTTTTCGAACAGAAGGAAGAGCTAAAATCATTTGCTCAGAACAAGAATTATAACCCGGTCTCGACCTTCCCCACCCCAACCCACTGTATAATGTCCCAGGAGTGAGAGCCGCAGCCCTGATCCCAGCCTATAGGGTCCTGTTAACAGCCTCCCCCTCATGTCTACTCTCCATGTGCTTCAGCCTGAGGGAGGACGAGGGGGATGTGCTGGTTAAGAAGCCCATCTCCACCCGAACCTGCATCTGATGCTTTTAGCAGCTCTGTAAAAGAGCAGGCGGACGACGCTTGTGTCTTTGAGAAGGGTTAAGAGCTACTTAGTCACAAAGAAGCCCACACAAGAGCCTGACCTCAAGGTTGTTAAGGTGTTATGAGTGGTTGCTATGGCTTTCTCAGGGTATTCAAGGTGGTTGCTTGCTTGCTGGTGGTCCAAGTAAAAAGAAACCACCCTTTGGCCCTGGTATACTCACGGCAAACTTCTTTTTTGTTCTTCGCTTGGGGGTAAACAGAAGTTGAAAATACCTGAGCAGCGGTACACTGCTAGCCAACATCCCGACGCCACCCACGCTGGTAAGAGAGGTGTTTAGATGAATATATTAATATACAAAATAAACACGACAAAATAAACAAGACGTGGATATGTTTGCACGAGCTCAGCAATTCAGCTCTCCCGTCAAGTCAAATTGCAATCACATGAAGCCATATGCCAAAATACATAATAAATAGAGAGTAAACGTATATAACATTTACAATTACATAAAAAAAACGTAGGCCTAACAATCAGTTTGGGGTCATTAAGAATTTTACATGTTTTTTATAAAAGAAGTCTGCATTTATTTGATCAAAAATACAGGAAAATAGTAATATTGTGAAATATTATTACTGTAGACTTGGAATTAAAGCCTCTTTTGTTTCCCCGTTATTATTTGATTTACGGGACCGGACACCAGTTATCTTGCCAAGAAAGATTTTATTCTTATATGTCAGGAGAGAAACTTCAAGATGTTGTATTCATGCCAGGTCAATGCGTTTCCGTGTTTCTCTGAGGTAGTACAGTAAGATTGAGTTTTTATACATCACAGAGAGTCTTACAGCTTCCTTGTAAGGTAACAAAACATGTTGCTCTGAGCTTCTTAAAATTAGAACGTATGTCATACGTATACGTTATGTTTAACATGTCACAATTCACTTCCATATTAAGAACTATCCTTGTTGTTTACATCTGTGATACACTCACATCAGCGGAACATGTTACATTGTACACACCCTCTAAGCAAAATATATCTTCTCCCTGTCTGACATATGATCATCCCATGGACCCATGCTATCTATAGCCCCTCATGCATTCAAACTCATGCTTTTGAAACTTCATAAGATAATACAACTGATTATGAATATTAATAAAGAATAATAATACAAATACATAATATTTAATAATGAAATAATATTAAAAGATGAAATTTTGAATCTTCATTTCCCTCCACTGGAACTACGGCCGTCAGTTCCACACCATCATTCCCAGGTGGCCAACCTATAGAAGTGATAGTGAGGAGAAGAAATAGCAGACCAAGAAAATAGACAGAAAGAACAGAAGAATGGAAAAAGAAAAAGGAAAAGAAAAAAAACAAAACAAAGAACAAAACCCCAACCCATGATATGTCCCCGTATACTATGTGTATTTTAATATCTATGTGTATGCATTTAAAATGAACCCCAATCATCTAAGAAAAGAAAAACTAAAAAGTCTTCTGTCCGTGCCTGAACTCATTAATTAATTAACTCGTTAATTAATTAAATCCTCCAGTTCCGAACCAAAACAAGAAATTAAAATAAACGTTGATGTTAAAGGATCCTATCCCTTGGGGTTGAAAATCAGTAAACGGATGTTCATTGTTTGTGAGGTAGCGTAGAATGTGTAAAATCTCTTATTTCACGCTGTATGTCCCATTCTTAGTTCTATCCATTTGGTTAGAAATAATCAATTTGACAGGTTTGGTACTTTTCCTTCTAGTAACACATATAAGGACTTGGATTATTAGCATGAACACAAAAACTCCTACCATAGTCAAAACTATCCAATCTGACCATGATAAATTCCCTAGGATTCGTGGTAGTTTCCTCTCAGACATTAATTTAGCTACTCCATTTGCTACAATAACATGACCCATTGCTTGAATTCCCTCCTCTTGAGCTGCTTTTACACTCTTTTTAACTCTTCTAACCATTTCAAAGAGTTCATAATTCCGTTCTTCTACTAGATCATTATTCCACCATTGTGGCTCTATCTGCAACAATTGCACATGTGGAACATGAATTCCACCCAAGTGAAGAGGATAGAGAATCTCAAGGCAAAATGGATCAGGAGGAATTGGACACAACTTTCCCCCGTATATCATATTTTCACTTATTCCATCATGTAATATACACCACTGTGCTTCTGACACCTGCCATGCACCTGTGGCTTGATCTAAAGGAACTACTTCCCAAACAGCAGAACCATTAAGAGACAGACTAAACATTGTAGAGCATGAGCAAATTACCCACTCATGTTCCTCAACACAACAGTCTGTGGTAGAAATCATTGGTGTATCGCCGTCAGCCCAATATCCATTCCTTCCTAATCTAATTACTGAATTTCCTTGTCTAACACCCATTGATTGGAATTGCCTGACTGTCATAACATTGCGCTTCCCATATTGAGGCCATATCATAATCAAAGGTAACATTCCAGAACCTGACAACGAATTTTCATTAATAGCGATTTTAACTAATGGAATATGTTTAGCAGGTCAAATTAAGTTGATTACCGAAAACCACTAACAAAGATTCTGCTATTCGCTCAGGAACTTGTCCCATTCGAATAACTTGAATATCTTCTACCATTTGATCCTTTAAATTCTGAGCTAAAAATAAACACGCCGCACGATGTGTCTCAAAATTAGACGATTTTGTTAATGCATCTGCTAATTCCTTTGCAGCATCATTAAGATGCTGACCCGCTGCTATAATATGTAGAGAACCCTGAAGAGCCTCAGTGAGTCCTTTCCCAGACATTGTCCCCACCCACTGAGTATACTCGCTTAGTTGATTCATTTGAGCAGTATTACTAATTGAATTGACAGAACCAAATACCCCCGCTATGTCTCCCCATATACTTCGAGTTTTACGATTTTTACTACTCAGACGATTTTTAGAGGTATAATATTTAACTTCTTTGTCCAACCAACTTCTTATTTGTGTAAAATTACCACAATAAGACTGATCAAAAACTGTAAGAAGAGAGTTCAAGTTATAATTAATTCGTTGTCGCACCATATGGGCTTCATTTATTAAGGTTTTGGTTTCTTTTGCCAACAAAATACCATGAGCTGGTGCAATAGTTGTATTTGGGCATGTTTGAGCTTTGTTTGACTTTACCGCAGAAAGATAAAAACACCTTCCGATTTCCCCAGTTTCTAGTTCAGTCTCACAATATTCATTCTCATCTTCTGAATGCCATACTCGTACATAATTTCCCTTGAATCTTGTTGTTCTTGAGGAAGCATCCCTCAGAAACCCTTCACATGGCAACACTATGGGATAAATACACCCTTGGGTCAATGAATCCCATATTGTAAGCATGTGGGTACGATTCAGAACTAAATTAATTTCCACATTAGTAGACGTTATGAGGTTTAACCCTATAACTTCACATTGTTCTTTGGAACAAATTTCTCGTCTTTGAGCACTACCAGTATACCCCCCGTCTTTTACCGGCCAAATTACTCTGCTTTTGTAACATTGGTGGTAAAAGTTACATCCTCCAAAGACGTCCTTGCGATATTTAGCAAGGTCTTTATCATTGTGTGGCACCCAATCCCATAATCCCCATTTGGAAATAAAGGGTAGAGTAAAATGTTGGCCAGATTTCAGAGTTGCATTCCGAGTGATTTCTTGAACTCGAGGAGTCCATAAGGCTTGGCTTTCTTGATAAATGCCAAGTAAAATTAAAAATAAGCATACCATCGTCGTTGGGTATCGAGAATAACTTGCAACCATTTCTAATCAATGTCAATGGAATTGATTCCTGAAATGGAAGCAGAGAAATAATTAACATCACTTCTTTGTTCCCAATCTTTAAAACTAATGGATGAACATTGCTCAATCTCAGGCCATAAGCCATCATTATCATCTTGTTCATTCACTAAGCAAGGTTTAACTTGTGACCAATGATACCATCTATCTGTTCCTACACCCTTCCCTTTGAGACAAACACTTGTATCAGTAGTTAGGAGTATCTCATATGGTCCTTCCCATCTAGGCTCTAAACCTTTCCTAGCAATTCGTTTGATCATAACAAAACTGCCTAACTCGGGAATGTGTGGAATGTCAGTAGTGGTGTGTTTTTCATCCCATTGCTGTTGAGCTTCTCGCACTTTCTTATTATTGTCTTTAGTAGCTTTGTCTAGCATTGCGAGATAGCGTCGTAACTTTTCTTGGAACAAAGTAGAGTCTCCTCCTGTTCCCGCAGGTGGCGGAGCATCAGGGGGTAGAACCATTGCTCTTCCAGTCATTAGTTCAAAAGGGGTTAGTCCTGTAACTCGGTTTGGAGTTGCTCTCAAGTTCCACAGAATAGCAGGTAATAACTTATGCCAACCTTGACCAGTTTGCAGAATGGCTTTGGTAAGTGCGGTTTTCAATGATCGATTCATTCTCTCCACCATGCCCGAGCTTTCTGGCCTATAGGGAATGTGGAATTTCTGTTTAATTCCCATCAATTTCATTGCTTCCTTCATCAGTTTTCCAGTGAAGTGAGTTCCATTGTCAGAATCAAGTTCATATGGAAGACCCCAGCGAGGAAAAACTTCTTCCACCATTACTCGTGCTGTCGCTTCAGCAGTGCAAGTTTTTGTAGGGAATGCTTCCACCCATCTAGTAAATCTGTCCATGATTACAAGTATGTATTGATACCCTCCACTGGGTGATAAAGGTCCTGTGAAATCAATTTGGAGGTGTGTCCATGGACCTGTTGGTCTGGGTGCATGTGACATTCGCACCTTTACAGATTTTCCCACATTTGCTTTGAGGCATATCAAGCATCTCCTACAGTAATCATCAATGTCTCTCATCATTCTTGGCCACCACCAAGTCTCACTGATTTGAGATTTCATTGCTTTTGCTCCAGCATGTACCTTTCCATGATACAGCTGCATTAGTTCTCTTCTTGTTCCGATAGGCATCACCACTTGTCCTGTTGGAATTCTCCAGATACCTTGATCATCCTCTTTCGCTCCCGCTTTTATCCATTGTTCTTTCTCTTCATCTGTCTCCAGTTGATATGACAGAAGATGGAGCTCAGGATTATCCTTGCTGTTTTCCTTTACCAAGGTAACAGGAGTAAGAGGAAGTAGAGCTGCTTCTCTAGCTACTGCATCCGCTGCCGTGTTTCCTTGACTTTCTTTGGACTTGTCAGATTGATGTGATTTTACTTTGATCACGGCTGCTTCTCGGGGTAAGTAACATGCTGTAATCAAACGACGAATTATGGAAGCATGTTGTATTTCGCTCCCACTGCTAGTGATAAGTCCACGTCTTTTCCACAGAGCCAGGTAGTCATGGACCACGCCAAAAGCATAACGACTATCTGTATAGATGTTGACTCGATCTCCTTCTGATAGTTCAAAGGCTTCTGTAAGTGCTATAAGTTCAGCTACTTGCGCTGAAAATTTCCCAGAAAGGGCTCCTTTCTTTACAACAGTTCCATCTCCTTTCACTACAGCCCATCCAGTATGTCGTTTTCCATCAACATAATAACTGGATCCATCAACCCATAACTCTTTGTCTGGGTTTTCAAGAGGGATTGGATTAACTGGACCAAGACTATCTTCTTCTACTTGTTTTTCACACTCATGTGGTATTCCCTCATGTGGTTCCAGCATCATTGTTGCAGGGTTAAGAGACGTGTCCCTGATGATTTCCACTCTTAAATCCTTGTTCAACAAAGTTGCTTCCCATTTTGCTCTTCTTGCATCAGTTATGGTTTTGATGTTCGTGTTGTTCAACAGTGTCACTATACTGTGTGGAGTGTGCAATATTATAGTTTGTGCTCCTATCAGATTCTCAACAGCATCCACTGCCCATGTGGCACCATCGAGGGCTTGTATACATCGTGGTTGCCCAATCATAGTGACAGGAATCTTTGAGGAAAAGTAACCAACTGGTCTGTATCGATCACCTGGTTTTTGACACAGTACTGCTGAATACGTCTCATCTCCTACCCTGGTCCACAAATGAAAATGCAACCGTCCGTCAGGAAGTCCCAAAGCTGGGGCTGAAGTCAGTTTTTCTTTCATAGAAGTAAACGCTTCCTCAGCTTCCGGTGTCCAGTTTATCTGTTCCACTCCAGGCTTTCCTCCCTTGTACAGGTCGATGAGGGGGCTGGTGATGCTAGCAAAATCAGGTATATACTGACGACAATAGTTGAAAAGTCCCATCACCTTCCGCATTCCTGTAACTGTTAGAGGTTTTGGAAGTTGTCGTAATGCCTCTACACGCTCTGTTGTCATTCTCCTTCCCTCCACAGATATTTCTTGGCCCAAATAGATAACCTTGGATTTGGCCAGCTGTGCTTTGTCGGGGTTAACTTTGAATCCCCCTTTCCTAAGGGCTTGTAGGACAACATTCAGAGCAAATACATGGCTGTTTTCATCTGGGCTTGCAATTAACAAGTCATCAACATATTGGAGGCAAACACTTCCTGATTTCTCAATTTCAGCTTTTTGCTCCGTTAAGAACTGGTCCAAAGCTCTATGAAATACAACAGGAGAAAGATTAAGACCTTGTGGGAGTCTGTTCCAAACATATTGTTTTGCCCCCACTGTAAAGGCTAATTTCTCTTGAGATCTTTTGTCTATAGGTATAGACCAGAAAGCCGACAGTACATCCAGTACCGTAAAAATTTTAGCATTTCCTGGAATATCATTCAGAATGGTGGCAGGATTGGCCACAATAGGATGCGGTTTTGGTGTTACACTGTTAAGTCTTGTGTAATCAATGGTTAATCGCCATGAGTTATCAGATTTCTTGACAGGCCAGACAGGACTATTAGTGGTAGATGAAGTTTGTCTGATGATTCCTTCAGCTTCCAAGTCTGCCACTATCTCCTCCACGGCTCGTCTTGCTTCAGGTCGGATGGGGTATTGTTTATGAGGGGCATGTATCGGTCCCTCAATAACAATGGGATCAATGTTGGCTTTGCCACAATCCAATTTGTGTTTAGCCCAAACATCTGGATATAAACTGCACAGAAGACCCCACACACCGTCTTTTTTCCAGTTTCTGATAATTGGTTTTGCTGTACCAACAGACCTTAGATTACATGTGCGATCTTCGTGTGGTATTATCCCAGCAGTTGTAGCGATTTGACGACTGTCAGTGAATATGATCATGTTCAACAATGGAAGAATGTCCATGCCAATAAGGCTTCCTTGTGAATTCGGCCCAACCCAGAAAGATGTCCATAAGACTTCATCTTCATGTATTTGCAGTGGAACTTGAATACTTTTGCGAAATTTTGTGATACCTCCTCCAACTCCTTCAACTTCCATAGTTTCATCTGTTGTAGGTAGGTTCAGATCTGTTATTGAAATAGCTGCTCCTGTGTCAACCAGGATGTCACATGGGTGGCCCCCTATTAATGCATTGACGAAAAGGCGATTGTCTCTTTTCTTACTAATACAGGGGGCCGCTGATTCCTATTGCGGACGCATAATTCCCTCAATGAGCTGACGGACTTGTGCTTCAGTCCATGTCTTCCCTTGAGGGGTTTCATTATGGTTTTTTGCACTGACCTGTCTAAATGATGGACCTTGACCTTCTGCTCCACCTCCTTTAGCCCAACAATCTATGTTGGAGTGTCCACGCTTTCCACAGTTGCTGCAGAAAATCACCCTATTCTTTGTGTCCTTGTTGTATTGAGCTGTTGCCACTCCTCTTCGATATGGCTTGTTTCCTTCTTCTTTATTTGATCTCATAGCCATCTCTAAGCGGCCAGCCCATTGCATAATTTGGTCAAATGTCTCACCTGGGTTGACTCCAAGTGATAAGGCTTGTTGGTATTTTGCGCTAAGTCCATCCACAAGTGTGTCAGTGAACTGTACATCATCTCTGTCAGGTTGTTTCTTGGCACAGAGAGCCCATCTCTCATAAGCATTCCACTTACGTAGAGCATATTCATCTGGAGATTCATCATCCTTTTGCTTAATCAATGTCACTAATGTGAAAGGAATTTTACCACTGCCCAAGATTTCCTGGATTTCTTTTCGGAACACATCTAATGCTTGCCAAAGACCCAGGGGTCGTCCCTGGCTATCAACCCACAAATCTATCCATTGGGCGGTTGTTATCGAAGCTGGCAAGCGTTCCCATCTGTCTCTTGGGATTTTAGCTTTCACAATGGTGTGTATGTCTCTTAATGACATTTGATGTGCTTCAATCAATGAGTCTAATTCTCGCCAAAACTCTGTGTTTGGATCTTGTCTCTTCAGAGGAGGCAAGGCTGTGAGAATGGCTTGACGTTCTCCTGGTGTGAATGGTCTCTCTTCTGTCATCATTTCAGATCCTTCCCTTTTAATTACAGGTGAAGAAAATTCAGGACCGATCTTGTCAATTGTGATCATGTCGTCATCTCTTGTCTCATCACCCCAGTCAGAATCATAATTCCGAGCTGGTGTACATCGGAGCATGTCTCTGTTTGGCTGAACTGTTTTAGATCTTGTTATTACCGGAGCTGCTTGTGCAGATGCAATATACATTTTGTCAACTGGGCCTCCAGTTGATCTCAAAGCTTGAGGCTGTGTCAGAGGTTTAGATGAATTTGTATATTGTTCAGGCAAAATTGGATAACTTGGGTTGTAAGGAGGAGGCGTTACAGTTGTTGCAGATTTCACTGGTGCTTGTGAATATTTCTTTTCAGCTTCAGTTATTATATTTGTCCAATCTGGATCAAATGAATCGTCATTGGTTGTATTTTCTCCATCTGAACATTTAATAGACATAATTTTGTTCAGTTTGTTATATGCTTCAATTTGAGGCTTCATTGCTTCAACAAGTGGGACTGGGCACCCATTGAAACCGCAACAAATTCCACCTTGTTTCAAAATCCAATGTGCGGCGAGGATTGGAAATACTTTTGACTTGATAGAGTCCTTTTGGGACTCAAGCCAGCTTAACTGTACATCAAGAGATGTGTTAATGTCCAGTCCTTTTTTCAAAAACTTAGCTTGCTTTTTCTGTTTTCTTTCTAAGTACCAAGCAGATATTGTTCTGCTGTTAAATCCACTTTCTGCCATTGAAAATAATTTGTCACTCTGTGTCTGTGTGCTCAAACAGCAGGGCTATTTTTGTGAGTGAGTGTGTGTGGGGAGTGAATTCCAAAGGGAGGGGCTCTCTGCTTCCCTCACTCTGCTTTTTCTCCCTCCACCTGCTCTAATTTCTCAAAGAACAAAGAAGGGGTTGGGGAAACAAAACAAAAAACAACTCTAATAATTTCTGTTTTCCTTTTTTTGTTTGTCTTAACTCAGATCAATTTATATATATATATATATATATGTATTTTAAAGTTGCTCTCAGATCAGTCTTTTCCTCCAAACACTGAACAGCTTTCTTGTCAAAATCAGAATGCATGCAATTTTAGCTTCTATTCCATTGATACCCTTCTTCTAAGGGTTCAATCCTCTGCGTATTTACGTTTTAGGGTTTATTGTATTTTTTTTAATACTGCACTGTACTAACTTCAAGCACAGACCCGCCACTGTAAACCGCTATAAATCACTGCTTGTCAAACTATCCTCGTCTTCTTCTGAAACGATTCTTCGTGTATTGGATATATTTTAGAGATAAATCTGCCCTTTATCGCAGTTTCCCAATATTCCAACCACCTTACAAGCTAATTGCTAAATCGCCTTACAGCTTTTTCCAAAATTTGACTAAGATGGTCTTTTTTCTAAAAAAGATCCACTTTCTAAAGTTTTTTCAAAAATGAAAAAGACTTCCCCAGCATCATTCAATATTCAGAGGTTTACTGACCAGAGCAACTCAAATTAGCCACATCAAATTCTAATTATTATTATTATTATTATTATTTTTTTTTTCTGACACATATATTCATTGGCAAAACAACTGGTACTTTAAATAACACAGTTCTTTTAAGCAGTTTCAGTCAATGTCTAATCATCAGGCAGACTTGGAATTATTTAGAATAGAAAAAGTCTTACCTTGAATGATTGAGACAAATGCCTGAAGATGCAATCCTGTTCTTCGTGACGCCAAATGTAGACTTGGAATTAAAGCCTCTTTTGTTTCCCCGTTATTATTTGATTTACGGGACCGGACACCAGTTATCTTGCCAAGAAAGATTTTATTCTTATATGTCAGGAGAGAAACTTCAAGATGTTGTATTCATGCCAGGTCAATGCGTTTCCGTGTTTCTCTGAGGTAGTACAGTAAGATTGAGTTTTTATACATCACAGAGAGTCTTACAGCTTCCTTGTAAGGTAACAAAACATGTTGCTCTGAGCTTCTTAAAATTAGAACGTATGTCATACGTATACGTTATGTTTAACATGTCACAATTCACTTCCATATTAAGAACTATCCTTGTTGTTTACATCTGTGATACACTCACATCAGCGGAACATGTTACATTGTACACACCCTCTAAGCAAAATATATCTTCTCCCTGTCTGACATATGATCATCCCATGGACCCATGCTATCTATAGCCCCTCATGCATTCAAACTCATGCTTTTGAAACTTCATAAGATAATACAACTGATTATGAATATTAATAAAGAATAATAATACAAATACATAATATTTAATAATGAAATAATATTAAAAGATGAAATTTTGAATCTTCAATTACAATTTAAAATAACTTTTCTATTTGAATATATTTTAAAATGTAATTTATTCCTGTAATGGTAAAAAAAAATTCCAGTGTCATGATCTTTCAGAAAAAAGTTCTAATATGCTGATTTGGTGCTCAAGAAACATTTAAGTCAACAGACTTCACTTGTCAGACTATGTAATATAGGTAGGGGCTAAGCATTGTAGGAGCTTGAGGCCCTTATAAAACTCAATGACTCCCAGATGATCATTTAAAGCTGCAGTCCGTAGCTTTTTTTGTGTTAAAAATTATCCAAAATACATATTTGAGAAAATACATAACCAGCCAGTGTTCAAAACTCTCTGCTTGCCTTAGCTCGATTCAAAGCGGTAAGCTTGCAATAATGTTTTTAATTCCAGTGGTACTGGTGGATTTCCGCCGGAGATTCGAGCATGTCTTTGCGTCATTATGTCACATCTGTACACATAAAGAAGGAGTCTCGGCTAGTAGGCTATATTGTGTGTGAGGATGTTGGAGGTGGAGATTTATAGCCTTTTCTCACAGCACTTGATATAATTAAACGTATTAATTTGATGGCGGATCCAGAAAGGTTCAAACGACAATCACCAGTGCCAACTAGAGATTCACCCGCTGTAACATGCAAAAGACTTCGTTCGGACTTCGGAGTGGCTACAGAAAAAAAGAGACTGCAACCGGACCCATGCGAAAACAAGGAAACATATCGGAAGGACATTACATGTAGTCACGCAATGCTTGCTTACGTTGTTAACATTAACAATTTGAGAACAAAGTATAATTTGCACAGTTTTTGCGTGATGATAAGCGATTGTTAGATTTAATCAGCGCGATTTCCTGCAATGTCAGAACCAGAACAAAAGTGGATGTTTCTTACTAGTTCAGATGTCATTTTCCTGTGAAAATTCTTATGTTGGTCATACGTCCAAAAAGAATAATCCGTGATTCTGAATGACAGTATCCACACCGGCAGGGTGATTGACAGCTGCACACTCTCCTCAAACATTGTTCATCCGCGCTGTGCGGCGGTGTCGAGGGTGTTGAAGTACAACTCACGTAAAGTTGATAATTCCGCGAATTACTGCAATTGCAGATTTCGAACAGAGATGGCGACAAAGAGGAAAAACGCCGGACTGCAGCTTTAACTAAGCCAGAACCCAAATCTGCTTTGTAAACTTTCACATTATACCAATAAAAGAGTGTGTGGAGACAAGAGAGCAGGAAGCTGTTGGGTCTGTCTTGGTCAATTACACTGTTTGCCATGCATCTCTGTCATCTAAGACACACTGTTTGCCATGCCATCTCATTCATGCATGTTTACAAGGCAAATGACTCTTGTAAATCATTCTAGAGAGCATCAACTAAGATCAGTTCTCGCTGTGAGCACTTCACACACAGACACGTACGGTTGAGGAGATCCTACAGCTCTTGCTTACTCCACGTTCCCTTCGGATCACCATCAATCATTATCTCTAACAATAGGGATGCACCGATATGAACATTTTGGCCGATATTGCTAACCAATAATTGTTTATATTTGAAAGCCGATATATTGGCCTATAAATCTAAATCCGAATTTTTATTTAATTTTTGAGAGCCCTGATTACAAAAACAAAAGTCTCACCATTAAAACCATGCCCCAAGCACTTCAACAAATCGAAACAAAAAAAGTACAGTAGCCTAGTTTGAACCAGTGTAAGTACACTCCTATGGCCAACTTCCCTTACCAAATGAAACTCTAATCATACAGTATTTCAAACAATTCAAAACCACCATGGCGAACAGTGCGCATCCAAAGTGTCTTAGCTGAAAGAAATAATCCATTATTTATCGGCTTTAAGATATCAGCCAAATCTTATCGGACCGATAACGATAACATTAAAACTTAACATATATCGGCCGATACCGATATGGTGGCCGACATATCGTGCATTCCTATCTAACAACTGGTGTATCCAAAATGGTCAATGTTTATGATAATGTCTTTATTTATCTCATTTCTTTTTATCATACATTACTCGTTTATGATTATTCTATTTCATTTTATCAATGTAATACTGTTTATGAGGATATGACTCTTATATTCAAATGTTCTGCAAAAGTTCCTATATGACAAGATATATTTTGATACTCATGTTGTTAGATATTGGACCCCTTCCAAGTACTGCATTAGTGATGATGTTCTCAGAATTTGTGATTCGTGATACTAGATGCACCTTTCCTGCAATAATATTATTTTGTAATGTAAGATTTGATATTTGAAATGTACAAGCTTTGCTTTCTTTTGTTTCAGAAGGTGTAAAAACCACACCTCCTGCATCTATTTCTGTCTCTCTTGCAAGTTGCAACGGTCACGACGACCTATCACGACCCTTTAGCAGGAAGACGTATATTACTGACACAATGGATAATTCAGTTTGACCTGTCTTAACAGACCAACAACAGATCGTTGAGTGAGACGTAAGCCTTTCCTACACTTACAGATATCTTCTGCTTCTTCTTCTGCTTATAGTCTCTTCTACCTCTCCTTTTATTCTGCAAAGATCTTACTTATTTTGTCCTTCTTTCTCTATACTCTTATCTTCACAATCTTCATCTGTTAGGTAGAATACTTTGGATTTTATTATAAACTATTTACTGAATAAATTTGTTATTCCTTATTCAAATTTGATCTTTGAAATAATCATTGCTTGTCTGCCTGGATCCCACTGTACCACAACATAACCTCTACGCTCACTGCAGGAAACACACTAAGATTTACAAAGCCTACAGACACCGTAAAGTGACAAAGCTCATTGTTACAGCTCGAGCAGTTACAGAGAATATGAGGAATTCTGCTTGTCTTGACCATAGTTGCTCAAAGATACATTACGTAACTGTAAAAAAGCACTAAAGGAACACTTGTTGCGAAGCGTGCATGAAGCAATGCCATCAAAAACAACAGAGACCCGAGTGAGCAAGAGTGGGTTTCCGTGATGGTGCATTCATGCAAATGTTTTTCCAAGCCTACTTGTGATCTTTCTCTTGGTCTTCATTGATTTTACCAGCTTGCCACTTGACTGTCAGCAAGGCTTATAACATTTTAATGCCAATAGCTCTCTAGAACGGATGTCTAAAGAAGTTTCCTCTCATTTACAAGAGCCAGCAAAGAAAAGGTATCCCCTACTTTCACCGATTTCAAATATGGCAAGTAGATTTAATAAATACTATAAATAGATGTTGTGCTTTTTCATAGTGTTTCTTACCCTGATGCCTATTAAAAAGATCTTGCATAATACCAAAAAGGTCCATTTATCTTTGAGTCTGATGCATGTGGAAATCAGGTAAATCATCACTGCCTATTTTGGATCCTTCAAACTGCTGTTTTTAAGAAGGTTATATTAGAAAATAACGGTGGGCTAATGGAACCAAAAAAAGAGAGAGAGAGAGAGAGAGAGAGAGAGAGAGAGAGAGAGAGAGAGAGAGAGAGAGAGAGAGAGAGAGAGAGAGAGAGAGAGAGAGAGAGAGAGAGAGAGAGAGAGAGAGAGAGAGAGAGAGAGAGAGAGAGAGAGAGAGAGAGAGAGAGATCAGACACTGGACTATTTCCTAGTAACCAATTATCTGACCTCATCAGATTTATGAAATGTGACCGTACTTGTCCCCTTTCAAAGGGTCCCTCTACCTGCTGAAATGTGAGGATAAGTGAATCTATAATCAAATCAGTGGCTCTGGTGGATTTCCTGCCTGATAGCAACTGATGTATTTGCTTTCTGTTCCCCACAAACAACAGGAAAAGCTGAGAGGATCGAGAAACAGGAAGAGCAGGACTTGGGGGGTGGTTGAATCCTATCACTGGTGTTTGACGCTTGACTTTTCTTAAGTCTCAACATGAGGAAAGTAGTGAAATGTTATTTAAAGGCGGCATGAAAGAAACGAACGTTGTGATAGTATTTTATTCCCTATTATAGAAATATATCCAAGAAAAAAAAATTTAGGATGAGACTTGAGATTGTCATTGGGAATTGATTGGATTGTAGGAAGTTTGACGCAGATCTGAATGCCAGTTTGCAGTCAGTTGTGAATGATTTTATACTAGATTGAGTAAAAATTCCATAGGAAAAAAATAAGGGTCAATTTGAAAACCTTTATGCATTCTTGGGGTAGTGATAAAAAAAAAACTTCAAGAAATATGCAAAATACATTGATGAGGATGGGAATTGAAACGAGTTGTTTTAAAGAATTCATGAAATATCAAATAAATAAATGTTGCCTGCCGTGTCTCGCCTTAATATAAACAGTACACACACCGTTATCAGTATTATTTTGGACAAAGTTTTGCACATTTCACTTCAATACACTGAAGCATGCGTCGTGAATTAGCAATGTGGAAACGGTGGTTTGTTACTGCAGTAATATCACGTTCAGTGCTATAAGTCTGTGTATCGTAGCAACGAGCACAAGACTGTGCTGTTATGAATCCAGTGGGAAAATAGATCTCGTGTATTGTTTATATATTTCGTGTGTGTATGTCTCTATGTGATAGAATTATTATTTGATGCAAATAATTCTAGCCGGCTCAGCCAAACTTTATCAGATGGCGGCTCAATTTGGCTTATGAAATTATTGGCTGGCGGCGGCTGAAATTCTAAATGGCGGCGGCTTCGGGGTCTACCCCAACCCCGTCCCTAAACCTACCCATCACTGGGGTTATACACGGATAAAGTGACCCGGGATTTGACCCGGGTTCGTTTGATTTTGCTTCATTCACACTGCCAGTGATTTGCCGGAATCAGAGAGCGCGTTCACACACAACCCGTGTATGTTCCGGAAAGACGCGTGACGTTGGATGTGACTGGTCTCTACTTCAGTCCAGTTTGCAGACATTTTTTTCGTTCTTTCTTGTATCGATGACAAACACAAACTTTCTTCTAGAGTAACTGAGCCGCACGATAACTACGTCATTGCAAAGGCTCGTGAATCCTCACTACGACACACCCCTTATACGGCATTGGTTCTGGCTTTTGTTCACACAGCGCGCGTTCCGGGTCTGAACTAGGGATGTGCACGAATATTCGAATTTTCGAATATTCGATCTGTAATTATTATTCGAAAAATAAAATACTATTTGAATTTTACTACGTTGCTTTGCTGGCCGTAAATGCAGTGAATCCATGATAAATCCCAAGCACTAACTCGCAATTATAATTAAATGCACAGGGTGACGCTGTGGAGTCTGTTAACAAGTTGTGTGTGTTTGATCACATAATGTTGTCGTCTGCCTCGCGAAGTTTGGAATTACTTGAAAATGATCTTACTAAATGGAATTACTTTTGATTAAATTAATTAATTAATCTGAGTTATAATATCATCACCACAATGAGAAATCACATGAAATCCAAACAGTCGAATGAGGCAAGACAGCTGACCATCACTGCATTCACGACTGCAGGTAAGCGCAGCTGGACCCCGCGTGATCCGAAATGATAAATTATCTTCTAGCAAAATGATTTTGAGACATATACTTCCTTTAAGTTTCGTTGAGGGAGACCGGTTTAAGAACAGAAAACGCAAACTTAGAACACCGTTATCTGTCTCTGAAGCATCTGTCAGCGAAGCGCCTTTTCTCCCTCGAGCATAAATTGCTGGTGCATCCCCCTGCATGTGGATATCGTTTTTCTCAATATAAACGTGAAACAATATAAACACGATAATCATATGCTGACTCGAGTGTGTGTGTGCGTTCTGTACGATATCTGGCGCAATCTGCTTTATTAGGCGTTTTTTCCCCGTTCGCGCTGCTTGAGCATGCTTTTATTAATGCTTTTGTTTTTTATATTTTTTGTTTACACATAGGCCTACTGTTTAATGTTTTCAACTAAAAGAAAACTTTAACATATATTGTAAGCTTGTTGTGTATATTGCCTAATTGTAAGCGTGTTCAGAAATGGTGACAAAAACGTAAAAAAAATTAAACTTAACAAATATCGTCTTTTTCGTTAAACGTCATTTAAATAAACTAATATTTGAATATTCGATTTTTATGAGCCCGAATATTCGAATGCAATATTTTAGAAAAATGCCCATCCCTAGTCTGAACACGGCAATGTTACTAGGTCCCCAACCCGGCATCGATCCCGGCATCAATCCCGGGTCGTGTTTGCGTTCACACAGAAGGCACTCTGGCAATTTGCCGGGTTCAAAGCGCTGTGTGAAAGGGGCTTAAGTGGTGCCAATCATAACACACTTGGCCAACTAACCAATCACAGCAGCACATTGTGTATTTCAGAAGGAGGGGCTTCATCGAAACAGGAACTGTTCGGCGCGTTCGAGCCAGACTGGGGAGAGAGGTGCTGACGTGCTGTAATGTAAAATATGTGAAAAATAATGTGTTTTTTGAATAATCAAGCATGAAAGCATATTCTAGTGCACCCCATAAACAAAATCAAGACTTTGTAAAAGGGCATAATAGGACCCCTTTAAAGATTACGAGGGCATATTATTGTTTTGGTTTTTTTAATAATGATGTGCACGGATAAATCATTCATAATAAACACTGCAACATTCTGTAAAAAAAGGAAAAAAATTTGATTTCATGGTGACTTTAAATTACTAATATTGATTATACCGTTACAACAGCACCTGTCAATAGGTGAGATATATTAGGCAGCAAGTGAACAGTCAGTTCTTGAATTTCATGTGTTGGAAGCAGGATAAAAGGACAAGCAAAAAGGTCTAAATTACTTCAACAAGGGCCAAATAGTGATGGCTAGACAACTGGGTCAGAACAGCTCCAAAACGTTCCTGGTATGCAGTGGTTAGTGCCCAAAAGTAGTGAAAGTAAGGACAACCGGTGAACCGGTGTGAGGGTCATGGGCAAACCAGGCTCTACTAGCAGCGTTTCCATTACCCTTCAAATTGTGCAAATTAAACTTGCGAATTGAAAATACGCCCAATGGAAATGCGTCAATTTCCCAAAAACTCCCATATATCCAAAAATGTTTTACGCTCACATGAGGTGGATTTTCAGGCGATTCGAAAAAGCAATATTTCGCAAAACTACAATGGAAACTTTTTTTTTTTTTTTTTTACAGGTCACCCGGCGTATGTAAAAGTCTATCATTCTTTAAAGAAGGTGCAGTATGTTTGGACAGAAGATGAGACAGTTCTTTTTTAAATGTGGTCGGCATATCGTGCATTGCATTTGCATTAGTTACGGGCCACAGGTTGAGAACTACTGAGTGATCTGCTGCTAATGTCTTGGTGCCACAGGAGTCGACTCGGGACACATTCACAGGTCTTATGGAGTCCATGACTCAAGCAGTTTTGGCAGCATGACGGGGACCTACACGATATTAGGCAGGTAGTTTTAATGTTGTGCCTGATTGTTGTATGACACTATAAACGTTGATCAGGCAACCTTAAAGGGTTAGTTCAGCCAAAAATGAGTCTCAACTCAACCTTAAGTTTATCAAGCGACGAAAATTATTTTTGTGTGCAAAAAAAAAACTAAAATAACTAACTTATTCAACTATTCATTTTCTTCCGTGTGGGCCTCTGATGTCAGTTCACGAGAGCGCCACGGCGCATGCGCGAGAACTGAGAAGATTACGCAGATGAGTCTCGATGTAGGGTTTAAAATGGTTCTAAAGTGTGCATTTCCTGGAAGTCCGAATCATGAGAAACCAATGAGAAAATGTAAATACCGCAAAATGAATGGCTTACCTTTCACACTTTCCCATCAAATGATCACGAGCGTCATCTTCTCAAATCTCGCGCATGCGTCGTGGCGCTCTCGAAAATGAATAGTTGAATAAAGTCGCCACAAAAAGTATTCTCGTCGCTTGATAAACTTAAGGTTGAGCCACTGTAGTCACTTGTCTTGGACTATTTTAATGATGTCTTTACTAACTTTTCTGGGCCAGCAGGCAGATGCAATTACCTAGCAAGCAGCCTATGAAGGAGTGATCCAGCTCTCAGATTTCATCAGAAATATCTTAAAGGGGTCATATAATGCCATTTTTGTACAAGCTAATATGATTCTTTAGTCTAAATTAAAACTTTGTAATATACTTTAATTAAAAATTCTCATTAGTATTGTAAGAAAACACTTATTTTACCTGGTCAAAAACAGCTCTGTTTTCAGCACGCCGTTTCAGTGCATATGACTTTAAATGGTAATGAGCTTTGCTGACCCCGCCTCTCTGTTCTGTGAACACCGTTTGTAACACAATAACCATAACGCGTTGTTCATTATAGACGTGGGATTATGAATTATATTGAGAACGTCGTACATAGAAAACATGCCGTATGTACCCTGAGTGTAAACCTTAGACGCATTCATTGTGAAGCGTGCATCTAGCGATTTGCAAAGATTAATATAAATATTAAAGGTTAATAAAACGTTACACTCACTTCAGTTATTTTGGAGGTTCAGCAGGAACACAAATAGTTGGTACCGGAAAACCAGCTTTATACTGACCCTCCTCGTTTATAAAGCAGTCTGGTGTGTGAAATGATTCGCGCAAACATGAGAGCATTGACGTTGCTCGTGGGGAATATTCCCTTTGAAAACAAACTCAGCCACTGCGTCTTCAGCGGTTCGGATTTAGGAACATTAAAATGACTGCTGTGTTCGTTACTACACCCAAGAACAGAACACCACAATCGTTTAGACGCCATTCTGCTCATAGACAGTGCTCCAGCATATCAACAATGACCGCACCGGTCCGCGCGGACTATGATTGACAGCTGGCTCACGAGCGAGGGCGGGTCTGTGTTGAAACGCGGCTGTCAATCAACAATCGTGGGAGGGGCGTGCGAGCTTGTGAAGTCACAGGCTCGAACGGCTCGATTTGAGGCAGGGGAAAACATATAAGGAGATTAAAACAAAAACACTGGATGGATTTTTATCATTTTATGATGTTTGTGTACAGGCACTGCCAACAGACATTTCAGTACAATCAACTTGTAAAAGTGCATGTACCATTATATGACCCCTTTAAAGGTTCTCTAAGCGATCCTGGGTGACGTCACTTCTTGTTGACGTTCGAACTATTGTCAAACAAAATGGAGGCAAGATAGACCCTCCCTCCTCCTCATCCGCGCACTAACCCCCCAAACCCCATCCCCAAGCCCTTCTTGTCGGTCATTGGCTGGAACAGTTTGTTATGTTTCGTGGAGCGGGTCGCCGCAGTTTGTTTTTGTTGCCGTTTGTGGAGCCTGGGCTGTCTGCAGAGACCGCGTTTTTTTACAGTGTGTTCAGGGGACAGCCAGCTAGCGGATAGTGAGGAGATGTTTGCTGTATGTGACAAAAAATGTTTTGGCCAAAAAACGTGTGACATCGCTTAGAGCACCTTTAATTTGTGTTCTGAAGATGAACGAAAGTCTTAAGGGATTGGAACAACATGAGGGTGAGTAATTACTGACAGAATGTTAACAGAACTTACTAAAAACAAAAACAAAACCATTGAAAAAAAGATATTCTGCACTATATGGCCATATTTGGTTAACTAGTAAAGTCACATAAAGTTAGAAAAGATAATCATCTTAGACAGCTTTGTATGAGATTTAGATTATAAAGATGCCTTTTTCTTACCAGTGTGAGTCTGTTTATTTATTTTATTTAATTTTAGGTCTCAGGAACTGGCTCCCTGGTTGCCCTGATCCCTTGTCAATTCTGATCTTGCTACAGACCCAAGTTCAACCGGTGGGCAGGCCGGCAAACATGACCTATACACTCAGTGTTTCATACTATAACAACAGGCTGTTCCACTACGGAAATGGTCAGTCTTGAAATAACGACAAACTGAGTAACAGAAAAATCTGTATCTGTAACGTTACGTTAAATCTGTATTTCAAACAAGGTAACTTACACCCGGATTCTTTTCGGTTTCGAATTGCGCGTCAAACCCCATGTAGATCAGCACTTTTGAATCTAACAATAATATAGATTTCACAACTGTAAAGAACAAACAAACAAGCAACTGTATCCTAAGAAATGACGCAAGTAAAACAACAACTAATTATGACATTTAACCTGCAGAGTATCTACACCTGCTTAAAGATTTTAACCAGTCTGTCGATTTGGGGACACTCAGGAAGATTTTCTGCATTTTTGGCAGATGACGCACGACGAGCCTAAACAGATCACATCTAGCGTGCTGTAACGTGAAATAGCAACCATAACTTCTGGTAAACGTCCCACTCTTTCTCCAGCGGATGTATTCAGTGAGGAGGAAAATTTCCAATCGTGGTTTATAGTTTACAGTTACTTTACCTTGAGTTTCTGCAGAGGAGTAAATCTCAACTCGTGTACGAAAGGATTTTTGAAGTGTGCTGAAACGCCCGAGTCTCCTCCGTCCACCGCCGTGTGTAGTTTTCTGTTAGGGATCCTCATGCTGAAAGAGTAAACATGTATCTCTAAAAATAATAATAAAAGGAAAAGCAAATGCGTCCGCGCGGTGCTGCTTTTATATACTAAATAACTTTTCTGCTTGTCCTGGTCTTACGTGCGCTTCAAGTCGATTTTAAACAACCAGCGTTCAGCTTCTCTTTTGACGCTGTCAACTCTTGTAATTTACCGAGCGAGCAGCATCATGCTCGTTTTAATTGTGCGCATGCGTGATAGACGCAAATTCTGACATCATCCAAACACTGGATTTGTCTAACGATATGGACTGGATGATCTGTTATTTGAACAATTACTTGGTCTACTCACCCTTGTTTTGGTATAATTTATCTTTTCCCTCCCGTTTTTTTTTTTTTACTGACAGTAGGGTTACAGCTTAAAATAAAACAAACAAATAAAAACAACGATGAACTCTCGGTGCTTTTCATAACAGTTTAGTTCCAGCTCTATTGCCTAGAGAATTATTTACATGCACGTGTTTAACCCGTTGGGATCTTGTAAACATAACAACTTTCCATAGTCGGCCACAGCTGACGGGTGTTGTGAATGGTGATCATTACTGCGTTCAGAGCTCAAACAAGGATTCTACATTCATTTCAAACTCAGTCTACATGTAATTTGAAGCTTGACTGTTGTCCTTTCTCATCATGTTTTCAAACTAGTTTCAATTCATGCTTCTCCATTGAAAGAGTTTTATATAAAATTAAAAGCGTTTTATTCTATGAGAATAGAAGTGCGAATGTTAGAAATTATTATAAAGGCGACAATAGGAAAAGACAAAAGAATAAATGTCTTTAGGTTAGGAAGAAACATTTGAATCAAATCGCTTGCAGCCTCATGATTCAGGAATGTAGCATCGCCCCCTGCTGTACAAATAAATTCCTGCTAACTGGGATAATATAATCATCCTCATAAATTCAGTTTGCAGTTATGAAAAAACAGGAAATATCAAGAGATCTTTTAATTTTGATTATTAATAATATTCTGGAACTGGAAAAGTCAAGCATGTTTTTCTAGTTATGCACTTTGACATTTCAACAGCCAAATATTCCTAAAAACTTGCTTGCCAGACCAAACCAGTTTACAAATAGCTGTGCATGATTCATTGAAAAAAGTCTGAATTTTAATTATTTTAATAAGCAACCTCTATAATATTCAGTGGGTTTACATGCATATTTAAGGTCTGAATTAGGTTTAGGTAGCTGCTACCTTCCTGAACATATTTGAAAATATATGGAGAGAAAAAAAGTGAATAATTCTCAAAACCTTTTAATCTTTCCAGATGCAGATGTCAATATTTATTAGAAACTTTATGATCTTTACATGCTCAAATACATCATTCAAGACAAGTGATTCTCAAGTCTTCATTTGAGAAACAGCCAGTGGCATGAAAACACACATTGAGGTCTTAATTAATTCACCCCTGCCGCTGCTTGTGTCTGGGGTGGGATTTGCAAAAAACAAACAACCTTCCACGGCGGCGAGCGAAAAAGCAGTCTTTACAGCGTCTTTTAAGAGCTGTTTTGGTCTTCATGCCAGCAGATGGTTGAACACACAGGAGCTGCTGGCACTGTCCAAGCAGGGGTGAGAGAAAAGCGGTGTGTGGCTTGCACATTGGGTTGAAGAATCTCCTAAATCGCATTGTTGCAACTGTGATGGTGGAGATACATCTCTGTGCACCTACTGCAGGTAAGGAGCAGGAAGCAGCACATCTGGCAACTTGGGACATCTGCCGAGTCAAGGAACCAACAAGACAAGAGAGCAACAGAGGTGCCATGGTGTCAACACCTAGTGAAACAGAAAATACAAAATGTAGGTGTGTTACCCTGAATTGAGTGACCAGCATCATTTAAACTAAATTTCTAGCTCTGTCCAGAAATTCTGACAAAATTACCATATTTTGCATCATATATTAAAAACAGTACCTGTTGCTATCTGCTTGTATGATCTACTTAAAATTAAGGAAATTACTAAAAATGTCAAACGATTTCTTATAACAATATATTAAATGATCATGGTTTCGACAAAAAATACACAATTACTTACCTTCTGGATGACTTCTGACTTATAGTATCTATTTATATGACCATATTTTGTAAATTATTTTAAATATCAATTATATCTAAAGGCAAAGTGACAACGCAGTGAAACCTTACAAATGACAGTTTAGAAAATACTGCCTGAACATAGTAAGTTAGTAGTATTTATTTTCTTATTTTAACCCGTCTGAGGACAGGTGCAGGGAATGAGAGATTGTCATATATTTGACAAAATAAAGAGAAATTGAAATGTTAAGAACATTCAAGTAAGTTAGTCATCTCTGATTAATTTGGTATTTTGAAAACGAATAACGTTAACGTTAGCTAGATTGCAACTGGCATTCATTTTCTGTCCTTTCAGTTCGTATTCAGAGCTGCATGCTACAATTTAATACGGACTAACCCCATTCCCACACATATGAATTTACTGAGAGTATTATGTAGAGGGCGTCATTACAACAAAGTTGGCATAAAAAATAGACTTGAGCACTTAACTTAGTGGACCGCTAACTAGCTTGTTAGGCTGCTGAACACTCTCTCTTCAACGGCAAATAAATGTGTTGATTTCAATACAATGATTACAGCCAGACATACAAACAAAAACATAAGCATCGCGTACCTGTCTGAATATACCGATAGAAACGTGTATAAATCTATTTATTCCCAAATGCATCGATGTGAAGGTAGCATGCTTTAGGCGTGCGGAAGTTCCTGTGACGTAATGACTTTCAGGAAAGTCATAACTCACGCATGCGCACAGTACCCTCATTGGAACCTGGACTCAAAATTGTGAATATAAAGGTTTTGTTACATGTTGTTTTGTAATTTAAAAATTACGAGTGGATTTTTTAAATAAATTTACATTATATACTGTAAAAGGAAATTGTTTAAATGCACAAATCAAAGAAATATAAATTAATTCAGTTGTTTTCGACCAGCAGGGGCCAGCAGTGAACCATGAAGACTTTTCATGCCCACAGCAAAGCAAAGGCTGCTGGGTAATAATTACAGGCAAACATGGCAGCCACCCTTCCAAGGATGTTGTCCTTCGGTAAAAACACGAAGGCGCTGCTCAATAGCATGAGGTTATCTGTAGTTCCAGTCCAGCTATACAGTGTACCGGTTTCTAATTATGGAGAAAAAGTGACTCACACGGGACAGGTGAGGCACAGTTGTACAGTCTTTAAAGGATTAAATGCACGTCTGTTTATAGTATTAGCATTTGTTGTGAGAATTGACTCTCAGATCTTGCTGTTAATGGTTGGCTGTGAAGTAGTTTGGGCATTTAATGGCAACTGAATGATGAAGGATGCTGCTGCCTCTTGTCAGTGTTATGATGGGACTGGAGTGATTCCTTTTGCTGCTTGTTTTTGTTGCAGCTCTATGACGAAAATGATGTGAGAAGAGCTAGATTCATCGGTAGACTAAAAGAGGTAAATATAACTATTTACAGACCCTCTTAACAATTTCCATACTGTACAAATCTATTTGTAAAGTAAAATATTGTCTTAGTTTGTTCATTCATGGATCTTTTAATCTCTGGTGCAGGTGAATGAGAACTTTGCAATCAACTTGGTTGCAGAAGAACCAGTGACAAACATAGAGTCAAGCGTGGTGTCCTGTGATGGAGGCGGAGGGGCTCTCGGCCACCCCAAAGTTTACATCAACTTGGTAAACATGTATTTTATAACACTTTCTGAAAGTGAGTGAATGAATGAGAAGGTTACCTTATAAACAAAACAGCTAAATAAAAAATTTGGAATTTTTCCCTTTGAGTTTTACTCCCAGGAAACATCTCAAACGATTTAGCTCCATATGGTTCTCATTTTTGAAATACTATGTGACCCTGGACCACAAAACCAGTCACATGGGTCAATTTTTTTAAATTAAGATTTAGCTGAATAAATAAGCTTTCCATTGATGTATGGTTTGTTAGGATAGGACAATTTTTGGCCAAGATGAAAATCTGGAATCTGAGGGTGCAAAAAAATCTAAACATTGACAAAATCACCTTTAAAGTTGTCCATTTATTTTCGCGATTGTGCTGCATTCACTCACAAAAATTATTTTGTATATATTTACGGTAGGTAATTTACAAAATATCTTCATGGAACATGATCTTTACTTAATATCCTAATTATTTTTGGCATAAAAGAAAAAACGATAAGTTTGACCCAATGTAATGTTGGCTATTGCCACAAATATACCCGTGTGACTTGTGACTGGTTTTGTTATCCAGGGTCACATATTCAGTTGAACTAATCGAATGCTTAGAGATTAAAACTAAGTCTGTCTTCATGCTGCATGTAACATTTATTATTGCATCATGCATTAATTAATTTAACCTTTTCACAGGACAAGGAGACCAAAGTTGGCACTTGTGGATACTGTGGGCTGCAGTTTCAGCAGAAGCATCATCACTGAAGAACTGTCTTTTGTTTGTGTGGGCTATACATTATTCACATTTAAAGATATATTATTCCTTTCTCTGTAAAATAAAATATTAGTATAATATAACTACAGAAGCTGCAGCGTTTCATTGCCTCTTATTTACATTTTTAGTTCTTTGTTTTCTGGTGTTTTTTGCACCTTTCCAAGCTTGCGTCTCAAGGTCGCCAAATCATGCACATGATTTATTCCAGCATTCACGGACAGAGGGCGCACATGGTCTTTGCAAAATGCTATCATCACTTAAAGGGGTAGTTCACCCAAAAATGAAAATTCTGTCATCATGTACTCACCCTTGTGTTGTTCCAAACCTGTATGAGTTTCTTTCTTCTGTTGAACACAAAAGAAGATATTTTGAAAAATGTTGGTAACCAGAGAGTTGACGGTTGACTTCCATAGTATTTTTTTCTTACTATGCTACCATCAACCATCTGGTTACCAACATTCTTCAAAATATCTTCTTTTGTGTTGATCTATCCCTTTAAAAGAATTAGAATGTAAATGTAATCTCAGCACTTTCTAGTAAAATGTATTTTGGATCTTATCTTTCTATTACACCTGGTTTTGATGTCACTACCAGGTTCAGCTTACCTCAGTGATTATTTAAATTAAATCATATTTATTCATATCTGTAAGTTATTATGTTTTCCGTTTAAGTGTTTGAGTGAGTAATTCTATAAAAAGTTCCTTTGCAGTTTGGTTCACTGAGTTCAGACAGCATATGTGCAATACCATGAATGTAATACATATGTGCCCTAAATGATCTGACAGGTCTCGTGCATAATCAAATAGCCTTCTGTCTTCTAGCACTGAAATAAGACCGGTCAGCTTCCAGTTCGCATACAAAAATGGATATTTTCCTGCTCCGACAGACTCTGTAGGGTAGATGGTGTTCATTTTACTCTCAGCGATATTTTTGAAGCACATAAGACTGCATTAACAATAGGTGGGGCTTAAAGGGATAGTTCACCCAAAAATGAAAATTCTGTCATTAATTACTCACCCTCATGTCGTTTCAAACCCGTAAGACCTTTGTTCATCTTCGGAACACAAATTAAGATATTTTTGATGAAATTCGATGGTTCAGGAGGGGCTCCATTGACAGCTAGAGTTAGGGTTAGTTAATTTACACTTTGAGGGCCCAGAAAGGTAGGAAAAACATTGTTAAAATAGCCCACGTGACTAAAGTGGTTCAACCTTAATTTTATGAAGCGACGAGAATACTTTTTGTGCGCCAACAAAACAAAATAGCAACTTAATTCAACAATTTCTTCTCTTCCGTATCGGTCTCCATGACGCATGCGTATGTGGTGATGACGCAGGAGCTGGCATTCTGATATATGACCTGGAAACGCAGGGCTGTGTTTACAAGCAGAGGAAGACTCATGATCTGTGTTTATATGTGAACATTAAAGACTGTTTGACAGAATGCGGAAGTTAATTTGCGCTTAACCCCATAATAGCCTTACATTAAATATTGGGCAAACAAGGCAAACCAATTACTTTTATAGAGGTTGTTTTATAGTGCTTAAGTTCAGTATTAGTATTATTGTTGTTGTTTTTAAACCATGGTAATTAGGAGCTAGTTTTTCCTGTCATGATTTTAGTTAAACAATGTAGAAAAAATGGTAACTCTTCAGGACAATGCTTTTTTCATTCTTTCTAGTTCAGTTCTAATTAACTTGAAATGCAAAATATTAATAAAAAAAAATTAAGAGCCTTGCAATATTAATATTGTTAAACACATTTTCAGTATACTAAGAAAATCTATTATTATTTGTTTCTGTCTTTTATTTGTTCCAATTTATAGAACTTACCCCAGGAAAAAAATTAATGGGGAAACCTGTGGGAATAATTAACCGCATGAATAATTAATATTTAAAAAGATCATATCTTTAACACAAAGAGATACAATATATTGTATCTCTATCTAAAATATAAAACAATAGATAGAGATACAATACATTGTATTTCTTAGTGTTAAATATATGATTTTTTAAAAGATATTAATTATTCATGCGGTATGAAAACGTTGTGGCACCAAAGATAGACTACTATGAAAGGGGGCCCTTGAGTTTGCTATAGCCCCAGGGCCCTGTGTGTTCTTAATGCGGCCCTGGCAGGACGACATGAAAAGAAGCAAAGGGTGAAAGAACGGAGCAACCTGCATCTTTAAGCATTGGTGAGCTGCGTTCCTGTCTCGTTCCTGCTAAGTTTGGAGAATGTCAAGGGGGGTATAGTCTGATAAGAAACACTAGTGCGGAACAATACATGTTTGAGGAAGATCATATATATATTTCATCAAGAGTATTCTCTGCCGGCACGGCCATGCCAAATTGGCCTTGTGGCAGTGTGGAGGAAGCCCGGTCTCTAGTGGTGCATGCAATGGAACTGAGTTTTCCGGCTGGAGACCCCTCAGGTTGAGAGAAAGGCAGCCATGCTGCTATAATTGGGGCTAGTGACAGAAGGCAGGAGACAGCGTGATGCCAATTAACCCTCATCTGCGCTCTGTCCTGTCCAATATGTGTGATAGGTAAGGGGAAGGCTTCATTGTTAAGGGCTGAGGCTTTTTTCTTTATCAGGAGGCGTCTAAATTGCAGGTGGTTGGCTAGTTTAAACATTGCTCTGAGCAAAATCTTGGGGTGAAACTGAGCATATGAATTGTGCTGCATAGGAAAGTGCTCTCTATTATTCATGAAGCTAAAATGGAGCCAGCAGAGATACAGCAGGATGTTGGAGGATCGCAGAAAATGCCGTCTTTCACGATTTAAATTGTTCTGCAGTGCTGGCGGTAGGTGTACGTATATGACATTTCAATGTGATCACTATTTCTTTCCACTGTAACAGAACTGTTCTTTTATTCCATTTCAATCCAAATTTCACCCTTGATACAAATCTTGCATTCTTTGATCAAATCTTTCCATTTCATCTAAATTGTTATTCAAGCATGAAACGGACATTCCCTATATGCAAATCCAAGTGAAACGGCTTCTCAAACAAGAAAAAATGTAGGGCAGGACTTGATTTTGTCCACCAGGGATTGATATTGTTGGATCATTGTGGTTTGCTATTGCTGTGATCTCATGTGAGTGACAGGTTGTCCCACCCTCACGCCAGAAAACACATCATCAGAGGAGAGAAGAAAAAAAAATTATGATAAATACTGCAATATTCCATTAAAAAAAATAAAAATGGTCAATTTTGATTTTATTGTGACTAGGCCAGTTGAGTTAACTATATAAAGTTTTAATAATCGTTCTAATCCTGAGAATAGGAAAGTCTACGCCCCAGCTACCCTACATTGATAAGGGCACATGAACGATAGGCCTATAATTGGAATCACTTTCAGAATATTTTTTTTTTCCAGCTGATAAAATAATAAATTGACAGCTGTCAAACAGAATCCACCTGACTAAGCACGCAAGACGACAAAACTGCAGTGGGCAACAGAACATTATCGTACATTGGTGTGGATGCTAATATAGTTATCATTATAGTTCTCCTTCTTGGTGTGAATGGGAGAAACAATGTTAAAGGTTCAGGGAAAAAGGAGGCAGGAACCGGCGAACAGTAAACGTGACTTTAATCACAAAATAAACAAATAACTAAATGAAAGTAAAGCACCAGCCCCTCACGGATGACTACCACTCGTCTTCACTCTCGTCTTCCACTGTCATCACTCCTCCTTTTCTCTTTCCGGCTCAACACTCACGCCACTGGCCTCGCTCCGTTCCCACGGCTCTCGGCCCCACCCTGCTTGCCACATACCCCCATCGTCCTTCACAGGACGGGGGACACCCACGAGCGTCACAACAGCTGCAACACCTGGGGGTAAGGACAGACAAGTCGAGAGAAAAATGGACGGAGGGATGAGGAGAGACAGAGGGGAGAGAGGAAAAAGAAATTGTGTTCCGGTTCCCAGCACACACTGCCGCTCAGTCCTCAACCAGCAGAGACCCTCAATCGCGTTGCCATGCATTGGTACTGGATGCCCCGTGGTGGACAGCCTCTGACTCTGCCCCCTGGTGGACGGCGAAGACTCCTCAGGCAAACGCCGTCGACTTCTCCCCCTCATGGAGGGCAGCCGCCCCTCTCAGCAGACACTGGCGGTCAACGTTACTTCGTGCTGCCCGTCCTCCTCAGCACTGCAATCACCTCACCAATGTAACAATGTTAAAGAGTGACTCAGAGAAGAAGGAGGCCGGAACCGGCAAACAGTAAACGTAACTTTAATCACAAAAATAAATATCAAACAATAAAAGCCCCTCACAGACGACCCTTTATATATCGATAATATTGTGCACAATCTGTCACGCCCACTAGAGCATGCATGCGCTGAACACCTCTGAAGTAAACTAACCCTGAAACAGAACCTGTTCTGGAGCCAGAGAGAGTATGTTGCTATGGCTATTGCATACCCTGAAAATGACCTCCATTTTTGTAACCGAAAGTTGAGGTTATCCGCTTACTTACCCTTAAACATTCCCGGGTGTCACATAACCTGCTTTCTGGAATACACCCCGGAGAACGTGATTTCAACAAGTACAGCATGTTTCTGGATCAACATCGTTGTTGATCCTGGAACAACATTCCAATCAACCAATCAGATTTGAGGGACAAGTTTAGAGTTTATGTCAATTTTAGGCTTACATCCAGGGTAAATTGCTTCTACATCAGTGTAATTCAACTATTTCCCTCTGATTTTTAGGATAACTTATGGGTAGGGTTAGGTTCAGGGGTAGGGTTATGACTAAAGTTTTGGAATACTGATTCCGGGATCAACAAAATACATTGATCCAGGAACATGTCTTACTTGGAAAAATCACGGTGACCCTCGAGACCCTCATTAACACTCGCACCACAGGCCTTGCTCTGTTCCCAAGGCTCTCAGCCCCACACTGCTTGGCACAACAGGCTTTTAAAATATTGCAGGATTATTTTATGTAATTCATAGGGCAGTCTTTCACCACATGAATGGATTGGCTGCTTCTTATAATTAGTCTACTCTTCCAAACCGTCATGAAGAAACTGTAGTGCTCTGTGATATGACTCCTTACTTCACCTAATTGTCTGCACTAATTCCCTTCTGCCTCATGTACTAGAGTCATGACCTTTACTCATGAGACTGTGTCATGTTTCTCAAAGCTATCGCAGACTCCTCCAACTATTGCCTCAAGAAAGTTTGTGTGTGTGTGTGTGTAGGCTACTTATGATTTAGGACTGAGTGCCACCATAAATGAAAGAAAAACTAATATTTTGTTTCCATTTAGTGATGCATAATTGTCAGTATATGCTGTTATTTTTTTGTTCTGATGCAACATAATGGCTCTGAATGAGACAAATCACTAACAATTTAGTTGAGTGCTTCTGCGTATATAGCTGTGACACCATGTTGTTTACAACTTGCAGTTAACACAGAAATGCTTGTGTTTTATTTGACCTCATGTGTTTAGAACAAAATCTCAACACATCCCATCCTTGTAATCCAAATCATGAATAACAAAGGGGACACAATGAAGTTACATTGGAGAATCTTTGTTGAGTTAGCACTCTAAAAACCTTGGTTGTGATTCCCATATGCTGGAAGTTAGACCATGTCAGGACAGGCTAATGCATAAGTATAGGCTTACAGATGAAACCATGCATTAAGAATAAGATTTATATACATTAATGCAGCAAATACGAACATTTACATCTAAAATTAGGAAATTTTAAGGTTTTGATTTTTTCCCCTTCAAAAAGTGTGATAACATCTTATGTTATCATGATACTTTGATTGGATTACTATACTATACTATACTATACTATACTATACTATACTATACTATACTATACTATACTATACTTACTATACTAAGTACAACGGTTCGTTGAAATCGAAGTGGTTAATGTCGAATGTAAACCAAAAAATCGTAATATCTTTCCAACAGACTAATTGAGTTCTGTGTTAACTTTAACTACGAAAATGAGATTACCTATTTCTTTAGTGCTCCAAGTTTCTTTACTGAATGCCTGGATGTCATTATTTATTACGATATATGTAAGTTATTTATAAAGCCGAAAAAGAAAGGAATTCTCGGATGTATTCATGCTGAATAATTCAGTCTAAAATCGTTAATCCCATACAAGGTTGTGGCAGGGTTCTCCTCTGTTCTAATGAATACTTTATTATCATCATCCCAAGCTTCAAACTGGAAAGATTGAACAAATAAATAAATAAATCAAGGGCAAGCTTCAAGCATGCAATTAACACACAATGACCAATCAGCAAAATTCGTATGCAATTTTATGTATTTTTAAACAGAGATTTCTATGAAATGTGGAAAGATGGTTTATTTTGCTTAACAATAAACATTTTTTGCATGCTTTAAAACAACACAGAAAGATCGAATAATTATACAGACAAAAAAACAGTTTATATATTTCTATTATTTATATATATATATATATATATATATATATATACATAGATATTTGTGTGAAACTGTCCATATATAAGTCGATTTTATTTGAAAAATCTTGGAGTGGAAGGAGTGATATCCATGCCTGTGCCAATTATCTGGACCATGGGGATTTTAAATTATCAAAGATGAAAAGAGTTAGAGGCCAATCTGTCTACTTCGTTCAAATCATACGTTACTTCACTCCTCTCACCAGGGGTTAGGATTAGACTGTCAAACACCATTTGTCTTTCTTCCTAGTTGGTTTTAAAAAGTTAGCATCTAGTTTCACAGGGGGTCGCTCATGTCTCAGGTGGCTCTAAATGGCACCAATTCCTCGTTGATGGCAAGCCATTTTAACTATTAAATATTTTTTTCTGCTACTAGTTGATCAGTAGCAAGTAATCCTGTATTGACCATATCTTTCCACTCTCATTTGAAGGTAGGAACTCAAAAAAGGTAAAATGGGAGAAAACGGCCTCAAAAGATTGTGCATTCTCACCTCTCTCTCCTGCTGGGAGTGACAATAGGGCTCATTTACATCTCATTTAGATAAGCCATACCCCCTGTAAAGCTCCCCCTGTGCTTTACAGCTTTTTTTTCTTTCCTGAGCTAGCTAATAACAATAGGTAGGTATGGGAAGGTCTAAACAGACTAAACATGAGATAACATGTACGTGTTCTTAGAATTAAAACAAAACGACAAACTTTAATGCTTAATGCAAACTCACCCCCAGGACCGGCGAATGCACTTCTGCCGCTCTAGGCGAAAAACAATTGTGCTGCCCCTCTATTTGCAACGTTTACCAGCAACAACACACAAAGACCAATATGCCATATACATATAACGCAAAACCAGCAACAACACACAAAGACCAATAAGCCATAGGCCTACATATAACGCAAATAGTGCGCAACGCGCGTGTGCCCAAAATGTCAACAATATTAAAGTTTATGCAGGAGGTAAATGCCTGCTGGCATTTTTCTTTAAGCAGTCATGACAGGAATTTTCCAAATAATCATATTTCCTCCTCAGATTACTGTTGCAAATCTCTTTACACCACTTTCTTATGTGCGTATACACACACAAATGAAATGTCCGCAAGCACATTATATCATCAGCAGGTTCAGCATCTTAAATAACGACTAGAGAGCAAATGAAGCTTAACTTACGTTTCAGAAACGCGCACGGCAGGCCTTCATCCCAGCAAAGGTCTTAACTGCATCCTCTATTTCGATTCTCTGTGCCAGTTCATGTTCTATGGAGATTGTTGCCAGTCCATTAAGTCTGTTCCCTGTTCACAAAACGTTCCCCATTCAAAGCAATCGGGACATCACATATGAAACAGTTAGCCACCGCTGTCAGCGAGCCGAGCCGCCGTATTCAAGCACCGAGGGCGCGCGCGCCGCGCCCATACCTCCGGTTCAGTTTCCCGAGCCCACAAAGTGCGGCGAAAACATTTTCGGTGTAACTGCCACGCTTCAGCTCGTCTGCGACAATCTTTGCGGCGTCCATCTTCATTGAATTTTGATATCAGATAGAGCCGGCCAGAGCGCTGCATATTAAGTAGCCACGCTGTTGGGGGGCGGGGGCAAAAGCGCCGGCGGCTATTCAGTATGGAAATACACACAGACAATGACACGCCCCTACTGCATGCTAGAATCTCCGAAAAACAAGCCGATTTCAACCTCAAAATGTACGCTTTTAAATATACCAATACTGTTATCTCAAACATGTAGAGCCTTCTTCATGATCTCAACTAACAGATTCTGCAAAAAAGCGGAAATCACCAATTTTGGAAAAAAACGCTTCTTTCTCATTTTGCTCGCAAGTTGTGCTGCCGACTTGTGTCCCTGGTTTCCGTGACGGGTCACATTGGTTTCTTGAACATGACAATGAGTTCACTGTACTAAAATGGCCTCCACAGTCACCAGATCTCAACCCAATAGAGCATCTTTGGGATGTGGTGGAACGGGAGATTCGCATCATGGATGTGCAGCCGACAAATCTGCGGCAACTGTGTGATGCCATCATGTCAATATCCCAGATAGCAAAAAATATCGGCACGGCTTCTTTTTGCCGCCGGCCCCAAACTGTCGGCTATAGGTGCGCCCCGCTGGCGGAGATGAAACGTTTGCCGCCGAATACGTCACTCCCATTTCTTGCGAGATGCCGCCGGCGAACAGCCGCCGGGCCGCCGACTTCATTCTCTCTGGCGGTTGCCGCCGTCTAAATGAACCGCGGCCGGCTGGCGGCAAGCCGCATTGAAATCGACCAGCCATGTCATTGGCATGAGTGGAACTGACAGCATTTTAACTTTCACATTTAAAGCGATTATAATTATTATGTGAATTATATCAAATTTTGTTATTGTTGTTGCTCCAAAGTCATTAGGGTTTATAACAGATTTGACTCAGTCTGATTCCATGATAAGGTTTAGGAAAATACCCCAGCTAACAATGACCTGGCGGTCCACCAGCGTTTTTTGGGCGGCACAAAGTCAGCGGCTTGACACGGTCGGACCTCCGGCGGCACGCCATTGGCAAAACGACCAATCTGAAAATGCGGTCGGTCCGGCAGCGTTTTTTGGATGGCACGCCACCAGCGGTTTTCCGCGGCTGGGCCACCGTCGGCACACCAGTGGCAAGCCGATAGTCGGTCCAGTGTTGCTGAGCACTTACAGGACATCTTTAATTTATAAATGTATATTTATTTTAATTTATTTTTTACAGTTAAAAAGAATCTGAAAGCACTGAATAAAAGAATTGTGAAACTGACATAGCTGCAGTAGCTATATCAAAAGCAAAGTGTAGGTGGTATAAAAAATACTGCCTATAAGCACTTTTAGCACGCTTTCAAATGAAATATGGGGCTTGAGTGTTCGTAAAAACAATAATAAAAAAATCTGAAATTATAAAAGTGCCACAATTGTCCCACGGCCACTATCACGTGCTAAAGTGGTAATTTGCACCTATGAACGGGTCATATAACTTCAAAATAAGTTTTAAATTCATGATTTAATAATGAGATTTTTATTCAAGTAAGGTTCTAATTCTAGATGTTTATGTTTGTAAATGCTGCGTGACTTGACGCGTTTTAATGGACGTGCGCGTGAATATTCGAGTCGCCTTCAAACACTGGAGCAGAGATTAGTTACCATGGAAACGGCGCAGGACGCGTCACCAGTGCAACAGACAAGCAGCAAAACTCCGACTCTCGCTGTTGATTTCACTGCTTTCAGGTGAGTTTAGTCTCTAAAATCACACAAATAATACACACAACTGTTCTTGACACTTCTCTTACTTGTAATTGACACGCTTCTGTTGAATATTTACTTTATAGAAATGGTTTAGTGTCTTCGAGAAAGTCCGTTAGCATCTCAACCGTTTTCAGAAGAGGTAACGTTAGGCTAACTTTATAGCTTGAGCTTTTGTTTATGAAGGTTTGGGCTTTTAATCGCATCTTATGTGTAGATGAGAAGTTTTGATAGTTTTGTAAAGATTTTGCTTGGAAGTGAGCTAATTTATTTAACATAAACGTATGTATTTAACATAAAAGTACTGTTAATCGATGACGTCGCTTACACGGCTGAAACTAGCTCAATGGTTAATATATATTGATAAAAATTGTTCTGTGATTTCAGCAGCAACAAAATAATCCCTCTACAACAGAGGGAAAGTTCCACGACTTCAACATTTCTGAAGAAAGCTGCTGCTGGAGAAGTGGGAAACACAGGTGAAGTGAGGAAGCTCATTAAATAACCTCATATCCATTTTTTCCACTATATTTTTCACCTAACGTTACATCACCATGCATCTGTTCTCATTTTTTAAATTTCTCATATTTAAATTTTTTATTTGTTTAATTTATTTTAAGGTTTTGACATCCAAACGTAAGTGACACTGTATGAGCAATATTAACCCTCATTTTGTGTTTGGGTCATTTTGACCCAGAGAAGATTTTATTTTTCCCTAAAATACTAGTTAATGTCATCGCATTGGACTGAAACTTGGTGACTTTGTTCACAAAGGGTATAATTAAGTTATATATCTATGCACAAACTGGTTTTAGTCTGCAGTGACCCTGTTTCAAAAGAATCTTTCTTTCATGTTCTTAGTTTCATCACAGTTTTCAGACAAAATATTATGACATTGTGTTTTGGGACTAAAATGTAAAAATATAGATGTTATAGCACAGACACATATAAATGCTTCACAGTGTCTTGCTTGGCAATCATTTTGTAGCAGCACAATGGCGAATAAGCTCTCTGTGCATGATGTTCTTCATCAGATCGTTGATCGAGACACCAGTGAGGAGGAGGCAATGCAGGATGAATCTTGCAGTGAAGGAGCATTAGAAGATGTATCAGAAGAAGAAGCCACCACTGAGCTACAGACCTTGAAACCACTGATGAGCAGCATCTTCTGATGATGAGGGCCAGCTGATGCTACATTCTGGTCGAAAGATGTAAGTTTGACCTGGTCTTCATCCCCACGAGGCAAGGTAGTTTTTCTTCTGAGATTCATCCTCACTAGAATCTCGATCAACGATCTGATGAAGAACATCATGCACAGAGAGCTTCTTCGCCATTGTGCTGCTACAAAATAAATGACAAGCAAGACACATTGAATCATTTATATGTGTCTGTGCTATAACATCTATATCTGTACATCTTCATCTTTTTCTGTGTGAGAACATCTAGTCCCAAAACACAATGTCATAATATTTTGTCTGAAAACTGTGATGAAACAAAGAACATGAAAGATTCTTTTGAAACAGGGTCACTGCAGACTAAAGCCAGTTTGCGCGCGCGCGCGTGTGTGTGTGTGTGAGTGTGAGAGTGAATGTCAGATGGATGAATGGATATTAGATGCAGTTCAGGGTAGGATCAAGTTTCTTTCTGTGGAAAAGAATGTGTAATACTCAAAATAGTTTGTGTGTTTTAATGTGTGTGTTTGTTTGGGTAGCGCGTGTATGCATGTATCGACACATGCACAGATCCAAGGGCTCAATGTTTGCAAGCACACATGTACATATGTGTACATGAAGATGTTCATATTTTATTTAATATTTTCAAAATTATTTATAAATAAGGCTTTTTTTACAAAAGAAAATGAGATGCCTACTCTCAGATAAATGAGGCCTACGATTAATCAGATGCAAATAGAAATATAAAACCAGTACTAATTAAAAGAGAACAAGTTGACAAAAAGATTTAATCCAATATTGGGTGATAATATAGCATAACAAGGGATTTATAAGCTATTTCTTTAAAGGCCGGTCATTTTTTACCAGGAACACCACAAGTGTTATGGGTTTTGAACACAACACAATGAATAAGTAAACCTAAAAACATAAATTTTGTTATCCTAATTAAGAAATAATTTTCTGTACATTCTTTCTCTTTTCTGCAATTCACTTCTGCTGTAGCTTCTTTCCTTTTAATAAACCTGTTATTGTATAATAATATTGTTGGCTCTGTGACAAATGGTTTGTTGTGTTCCTAGATCTTCAATGCGGATGCCCTCTGTAGCAGAGTTGAGCTGATCATCATCTCTAAGGCACCATCAACCATATGACTAGTAAGTAAAACTAAGCCAAAGACAAATTTCCACTTGTGGACAGTTAAAGGTTCAATACCTAAGATTTTTGCATTCAATTATCTCAAAATCACAAGGCCAGTGTTATATATTTAGTTAAGGTGATAACTTACAATATTCCAAATGTTTCAAACAATGTTTAAATCGCGAGAAAATTGAGATTTTAACCAAGGAAACGGGGTGTGTGAGCAGGGGTGAGCTGGGAGTCGCCAGTCAATCGCGTCATATCCGCGTTACCCTCGGTTTCCGCTCGTACTGCGTGGAGTCCTGGACAAATGCGGAAGTTGTTTTCAGTTCCCGTCTGATGCCCTGTCCCAAATGGAACCCTAAGCACTCGCGGTCTTCCTCTGAGTCCGCACTTTCGCGACGTAACGCCGCTTTGAATGTCGGGAAGAAGTCTGCTGTGGAGTCCGCATCAGCGCGGGCTCGGCAAAAGTGCGCATCAAGGGCGCAAATCGACCGCAGAGGGGGCGCTCGCGAGCACCCTTCTGAGATCTAAAAATGACAAATGGGACACACTACGGTCTCACGGACTTAACGGACACGCGCACGCGGCAGCCATTGTAAGTCCACAAGACCGAAAGTGCACATGAAGTGTGCCATTTGGGACAGGGCCTGACTGATTTATCCACGGTGGACTTGAAAACAACAGTTCCCATCATTCCACGCTCCTTCACGTCGTCATCAAGCAAAGCCGTTGTTGTTGTTTTGAATGTAGCGCCCTCTAGCGGCATAAAATCTTAGGTATTGTACCTTTAAGGAACTAAACTAAAACTTCAAATATACACTAATGTTAAACACACTAATGTTGTTGGTACAATTTTTTTATGTGTTGAAAGAAGTCTCTTATGCTCACCAAGACTGCATTTATTTAATTAAAAATACAGTAAAAACAATAATATTGTGAAATAATATTAAAACATTTAAATAATTGTTGAAATCAGTTGTGCTGCTTAATTTTTTGTGTTTTTCAGGATTATTTGATGAATAGAAAGAAAAAAGCAACATTTATTTGAAACAGAAATCTTTACTCTCTCTTCTGGTCAATTTAATGCATCCTTGCTGAATAAAAATATGAATTTATTTATTTTTTTTAAATTCTATTGAACCCAAACTTTTGAACAGTAGTGTAAACTACCATTTACATATGTTGGGTCTATTTAACACAATCCTAATTTAAATCTAGATTAAAGACACATCTCTTTATCCAAGCATTCAATTAACACATCTCATAATCTTGCACTACAGTTATATGTGATGAAATAGTAAAAACTGCACATGATCATCTTTTGCCTGAAATAATATGACAGCAGATGCTAATCTTTCTCCTGTTGTTTCCCTGTTTCTATCTCAGGATGCTCAGCAAGTTTACTAGAGATTACAACAGCTCCCGTTTGGATCCAACCTCACTTGTGAAGACTTCTAATGACACCAACACTCTTGAAGACTTCAGATGATGACAACTATAGATGGAATATACAGATGGCATACAAAACTGCCAGATATTAACCTTATATTGCATTGGCAATTATATTGAAACCATGTTATTGGTTTCACAGGCAGGGCTTAGATTAAGCCAGGATTAGGCCTTAGTTAAATTAGTCACTGCAAGTTGCTTCCAGTTAAGACTTTTAACATGCATTTTAGTCTGGGACTTAAGCCTTTTCTGTGAAACCGGGAAAGGTAAGGGAAGGTTTGCATGACAGTTTTGCTGACATAAACAGGAATATTGCAGTACACGTAACTCGGAGAAAGAGTAAACATTGTTCATTTACATATTACCAACATTGTAACAATAGCGGGTTGAAAATCTGCAAACTTGCCCTTTTGAAATGTTGAAGGATAGCAAAAATTTGTCTGTTTAACTGAACATGACTTTAAACTCATGACTTGTATTATCTTATGGACATTACTTTGTTGCCAGAAGATGCTCTTCAGTGAGTAGCAGTCGCCTCTGGCTGATTAAAGGATATTTTGCAATTGTAACCATGAACATGCATTTTCTGTAAAGCTTCTTTGAAACGATTTGTGTTGTGAAAAGCACTATATGGTTTTACTATGGCAAAACTACCAACCATGTTTTTTTTTGTTTTGTTTTTCAAAACCATGGTTCAACTAGTAATATTGCTGTAATAATTGCTGTAAAATTATGGTAATCAATCACTATAACCATAGGTTTTTAAACCTTGGTTGTTGTGAAACCATGGTTCATTTTGTTAGCTACTATGATTTTACTGCAAATGCTGTGGTAAAACTATTAATTTTCATAAGGGTACTACAAATATACTTAAATTATCCTATAATGTACTTTACTAATAGTCACATTGAGTAAAATAATCTGATAAATATAAATGTGTTGTTAATTTAATCTGTCCACTGAAAATTAATCTAATAAAAATATATTTGCAACTGCTATTGAGACTGGTGTACATTGCTTATTTTTTTATCCATTATAGTGTAAGGGCATTTTGGTTAGCATGAGTAACTGATTATAAACCGTGGACCGACCGTGGTCCGCCAGAAAACACTTATTATAAACCAGCGGCACGATAGCGGACCACCGTCGGGAAAGCGGCGTCTGCCGCTGGAGGTCCGCTAGAATAACGATGAGCAAAACGCCAGTGATCCGCCGGCGGCGTCCGCCAGTGGGCCGCCGACTTTGCCACCGGTGGTCCACCACTGGACCGCTGGACTCATGTTAGCTGGGACATTTAAATTACGTTGAAACTCTGAAGCGATTCAGTGATAGGCCTATGTCAAATATATAGAAATATTTTATTCACTTAAGGTTACAATTCTTTACATTTCTTTGATTTATGCACAATTGAGATGCACAAATAGTCCAAAAAGAATTCCTTTTGTAAAACTTACTTGGCAATAAATATCTTTCTGATTCTGATTAGGTTTTAAAATAAATATTTCATTCATGGTATGAACAATTTAGCAGAATAAATGGATGAAGTTAGACTTTTCACCAATGCCTGAAATCAGTGAACAGTGAAAGACATCTGCAACTTGGCCAAAAGCTTGGGTATGCTTTAGATTTTTTTTATTAATTTGCAACCATGGTAGCCTAATATTTATAATAAACATGAAAATCCCTGTTTTGACCTGAAAGATAAAGTGAAATATTTAGAAATATTTAGTCTCTCTGTCACCCCAGGAAATTTCGTTTATGTCTTTCATTTTTTTACAAGCTCGATTTTTTTATTTTTATTTTACCTTTTACAGGTAAGGGATTAATTTGCAATTGCGAGTTTTGCAATCTGTACAAATGTTTAAGAAAGTATTAAAGCACAAACAGAGAAGTACCTCCACCGGCCGAGAGGGGCAGTACCTAAAAAACGGAAGCAGATTTACCAACACAACAGTGGCCACTCGTCACACGATTTCAGTATTTGGAGAGGATATCCTATCTAGTCATTGACTACGATCTTTAAAGTAAGTACATTTTTCCTTTTTGTGTAACGCAATATTATGTTCATTTTTTACATTTTTAGTTCAGCTTTTTCAAATATGTTCTTGCCTTACTAGTCAAGCTAGTAAGTTAGCCTTGTTTACAAAGTTTTCGTCATGTTTCTGACATAGCTAACGTTACTTAGTTTCTTCCTGGCGTTAGTTTTTTCTTTTCTTCTTTTAACTATATTTACGTATGTTTATGCAAGTGTGAGTACTACAGTATGTGGTTTAAGATAGTATTGGTCAGTCGAATAATTAACTAACTTACGTAACCAAATCCTGAAGGACAATTCTCCCGCCCACGTGGGAATGGTAACGTTAGCAAAATCTTTACAACAAGAAAGACTGATCAGTATAACTTGTGTTGTTTTCTAACTAAACATAATGATGTTTTGTTTGATTCGACAACCATGCTGCTAGTCTAGATTAACTTACAGTGTTAGCTAACACATGCTGCTTCGCCTTTTTTACTCACTGAATTCAAGCATGTTCGACATGTTGAAATGTATCTAGCTACAGTAGATCGCCAAAGCTTTACATCTAGAAAGAAAGCTTTACATCTAGAAAGTTTAACTTTTGGTGTTTTCTTACAAAAATAACGATGTATGTGTGTGTGTGTATATATATATATATATATATGTATATATGTGTGTATATGTATATATGTGTGTATATGTGTATGATTGTGTTTGTCTGAACATGGTTTTCTGTTGATCCACTTGTGAAAATGACTCGTTTTTTGAAGGGGTGAGCATTTTAATGTTATTGATTTTGCCTGGAAATTAATCAAAAAGTATACTTTATGCAAAATGTTCTTCTATTTTAGATGGTTCACATTGTTCAGTTTATCAACGAGGAGGATCTGCCATTTGCAGTGGTTCCGCAAGAGTGGCTCAGCGAGAGCATGTGCCATTGGCCCCCATTTAACCTCAGCAAAAAGACGAAGGCAACAATTTAGCCATCCTCTGCACACCTCCACACAGCACCTGGGAGAAACATCATTTTAAGTTCATGAAGGGAGCAGGTAAATGGGTCTGACTTGTGTATTTGATTTTCCTGTATTTCATCTGTGTAATTTATTTTCTGTTTATTGTGGATAACTGACTCTTTCATTCATTATTCCCTACTCTAGAATCTTGGAAGTCTCAAGAAAAAAAACTCTAGAAAGATGCATCGATTCCAGAAAACCAGGAAAATGCTGAACTGGTATGTAAAATCTATTGCTGTTATGCTGGATTTGTGATCCTGCCACTAAACTATACCATTTGTTAGATTTTCAAATTTCTGTTTCCTCTTTCTCGCAACCAGGTTTCTCCCCAGTAATCCAGACTCCACTTCACAGAGCCAAGAGTTTGAGTACAAGTAAGTGATGTTATTTGTGAAGTTTTTTTGTCTTGGAAACTATTGCTTCTATTTGAAGTCGGCATGAACCGGAAGTTACAAACGACTTTTCTCCAGTGTTGTGACGTATTTAAAAATGAAACGGTATATTGAACGGAGGGCAGGGTTTTACTCTAGCGCTCCTCTTCTCCATCTCTGCTCATAGCACGGTTTGAGGGGAGTTGCCACGCCCTCGCGCCATAGCACATGACCGGAAGAGAAGAGAAGTCGTTTCGAGGGGGAGGGAAGGGTAACGTATTTGATTAAAGATTATAAGGCTACATGAATTTTAAAAGAATAATGAAGTGCACAGATAAATCATTTATAATAAACACTACAATATTACATATAAAAATACGAATTGTAAAATCTTACTTCAAGAGCAGGTGAAGCAAGTTCAACAAACAATGTTGAAGACGTTTGCTTGCACTGAGCAATTAGGTACAACTTGCAAACAGCACCTGTGGCTGTCGGTTTAATTCCCACTGGGGCTACCTGTACATGTAGTAGACCTAGATATAAAGTAAAATTTAAGATTGTATACTGCATATATTACAGTCTGAATCCTTAGCCTTTCACATTTTTATTTATTTATGAGAAGCTTCAGAGAAATGTAATTTGTAACACTTTTTTGGATTTTCAGCTTGGTGTAGGGGATAAAGCATGTTTTAGAGACATGTTCCTGAAGACCATTGTTCAAAGTAAGTTGGATATTTTTTTTTTATTTAAGTAGATGTGTATGTCCTATTGTCCTCATGCAATTCAAATTAAATGACAGATCTGTATTTTCTATATTAGCCATCCGGAAGGACCCGGCAAGCCAGGATGCACTGATGAGGCGGTCCAGGTTAACGTTACACGTTACCTGAAAGGAGCATCTGACCGTGAAGGCAGAAAAAGGCGCCGCACAGCTGAGAGGGACCCACAGCCGACCACTTAAAACTAGACTGACTACTGACACCCCAGAATCACTGACAACTGGAATCCTTTCTTTATCTTGCAGTCAGTAGAATCAAGACCCCTAAAGAAGTCAGAAGTGTCAGACTACACTCACTCACTGTGGAAATTACTTTCTTTTTTTCTTTTTCAAATAAAGCTTGTAAATCCTTGTGCCACAGGTCAGCATTGCCGTTATAATGGCCTATTCTACACTGTAAAAAGTGCTACACCCACAAAGTAGGTTTTATATATTTTAAATATTTGTAATCTAGTTTATTTTATTGGTTTTATACAAAAAAAGTATCAAAATACTTCCTCTTTACTTAAAATATATCAGTTTTTATATAACAATATATTTTAAATAAAACCCATGCAATTTATTTGGGTAGTTATTTGTATGTGGTTGTTGTGTACAATAAATGTTATAAAAGTGAGTTGACAATGCACAATTTATTTGAGCAGCTGTCGATGTGACAGGTGTGTTCATCAAACGTAAATATTTTAAATTTTATAAGTTGACATTATCCCTTTTTCACTGGCGGGGACTCCAGACAGATGCAATATCTTCCTCGGCACTTCAACTGTTTGGTCGCTGCAGCGGATCTGAATTTCAGGGTCTGATTAACACGGTAAGTTGAGCAAATTTAGCCGAATGACTGGTGATGTAAACTAAAGTCACGCAAAATCGCTTACTCCACTAGGGAGCTGAGGTTAGGTTTGCAAATTGTATAGCTAGCTATCCTGCACACATGGTAAGCTAAGATGGCTGCACAGTGTGGTCGATCGGCAGACAACAGCAGCGTTTAAAAACACATACAAGTTACGTATGTAATAATTATTTGCACAAATGCCCTCAGTTATATTGTTAGATTGCACAGATTAAATTTCGGGATCAAATGCGATCGAAACGGTCGCAATTTCGAGCCTTCAGGCAATAGTTGTGCGGGCAAATAAGGGAAAGTAAGATGTGATGTTTTATGGACAACACTTTGTTTTGTGTGTTTGTCTGACAGGACTCAGAGATTATGTTATTATACTTTTGCATTACTAAAGCAGATGCACAGATTAGACTGTAGAGATGTATGTTTAGTAGTCTGTCTGATTTTAGAGATTTGATCCACGTTATTTTAATGCTGCATAGTCAATTAATGACATATTTTTGGTCTAGATTTTTAAACTATTTCTAATCTATTACTTAAAGAAGTTACATTTACAACTGATTTTTTAACCTTATTTCTAACATCTAACATTTTCCCGGTCTTTAGATACCCAAGCACTTTTGTTACCTGGGGTCTTCGAGCTTCACATCCAGGTAAGACAAACTTCAGAATAGATTCAATTACAATTTGATCAGATTATACGTGTTCTGTAAGTCCAATAGACGTTCAGGGAACCTCCATACAAGGTTAAAAACTAGTTCAGATGTGGACATATTTTATGTAATTTAATGTCTCATTTAGACAATTTAAACTGTTTCTGGACCAAATAAACACTTTCAGGATGCATTAAATTGAAACTCATGTTTATTTCAACGTAATTTCTAATTGCAAAGCAACTCACAAACAGAGTAATGATTTCATGATTTTTGGACAAACACACACTGACAACTTTAGACAGTTTAGCATCTGTAATTTATACATATTTGGATCGTGAGAGAAATCAGATTCGAACCAGGGACCTTAAGCTGCCTGCCCTAAGTAGACAGTAATGATTTCATGATTTTTGGACAAACACAGTCTACTTAGGGCAGGCAGCTTAAGGTCCCTGGTTCGAATCTGATTTCTCTCACGATCCAAATATGTATAAATTACAGATGCTAAACTGTCTAAAGGTGTCAGTGCGTGTTTGTCCAAAAATCATGAAAAGAAACTTCACTGTCTGTTAATTGCTTTGCAATTACACATGGAAATTACATTGAAATAAATGTGAGTTTTAATTTAATATATCCTGAGAGTGTTTATTTGGTCTAGAATAAGTATAAATTGTCCAAATGAGACCTTAAATGATGTTGAAAATTGTCCACATCTGAACTAGTTTTCAACCTTGAAAGGAGCTTCCGTGAACGTTCATTACAGAACACCTAAAAAAAGTCGTAAAAACTTTCATTCTGGCTCCTCAGTGGACGTCTTTTCAATGCACGTCTTTGTGACAAAGACGTTGAAAAGATGTCTTTTGGACATAATTTTGCTTAGTGGGTTTATTAATATTGTGATGATATGGGGTGATTACGTTTGCTCTTGAAAGATATTTAAACTGTAGCTTAATTAACAGTAATGTGATGACCAATCAGGTACAGGCAAGGACAATTGCAATTGGTTTATTGTAATGCATCCTTTGAACCAGAAAAATACAACACTCATGCTAGAGTAGATCATGATATTTAAGTACCCACACTCTATGGCATTGTCATGGTAGACTTCACTCTGGTCACATGTTCTAGTCACAGTATCCATCTTGTATCCACCACCTTTAGCAACAAAAGTACAATTTGGACTTTGTGTCTTATCTCTTCTACCTGTCTGCTAATATTCATCTCATTTCCTATTTGTCTGACCAAACTCTTGTTTCTTTTTTGTCTCCACCAATAGAGTCGGGCTGAAACAGAGGTGCACGCTGAGCTTGGCAGTTGCCCACTGAAAATTTACATGTGCCATCACCCCGACACGATTGGGATTATCATATAAGGACAGCCCGTGGTCAGAGGTGTGCCAAACCTGTCGAAAGCATGCTGCCTCCTGTTTGAACTTACCTATGCTCTCGACCTCAAGTATCCCTCAAAACTGGTGTATACTTGAGATATATCAGAGGCTTTTTGTAGGATTGGACCCTGTGCGTCCTAAACCATCATCATGTCATTTTTGACATTGCAGTTCCAGTGTGATACAATGTGATGTTATGGCTCACATTTACCTTGATCCAAACATTTCAGATTGGGCAGTTTGGATATTTCACTGTACTGTTCAGAACAGGTTGAAAATACACTTCTACAGTGTTTGTTTTATATTAGAGTGTACATGTGCGGCCACATTTATTTGCTGTTTTGTAGTCACTGTTAAAAGTGACACTGGTTGACATTGAATAAATTATATATTGTTTTCAATCTATCTTCTCATCTTTTTCTTCTTCAATTGAATTTGTAATTGTTATTGACAATTAAAAAAAAAATATTAAAATGTTTATTCACATATGATTAAGTTAATTTTACTAAGAAAACAAAGTTCATAAAACCTAATTAAAATGAGTACAGGTTACTTGTAGCAACTCATAAATAAGTTACCTGTACCAATAAAAGTAGGTTTATCTAACTGAGTAATACTAGTACTATTAGTTAACTCAACTTGATTTTGTTGCGTTTGTATAAAGTAATGTTAAAGTGTTCAATATACTTAAAAAAGGCTGCAAGTTGAATCAACATAAAACATCCAATGCAGCCACTTGCCTCACTTTTTATAAGTTAGATCTAGGTATTACTTTTTACAGTGTACTCCAGAGCTTTACTATAAATTACTACCACTTATCATATTGTTAGAAATGGCTTGTAAATGTAGTTATACTTTTATTTATTTGGTATCTTGCACATTATTTGGTATCAAATATCCTCTTTACTTGTCATAATGTTTACTGGTAATTTGTTACCCTAGAGCTGTCCTTTTTATATGAAAACTTATTGTAAGTGTTGTAATTGCAGCCTTTTGAATCCAAAATTGAATTGGAAACCTGCATGTTAGTATATTGATTTATTTATTTTTCTGTTATGTTTCAGTGATCTGAAACATCTTGTTTAAATGACAGTTACTGTACTTTGAAACGTGGAATAAAAATGCCAATTGTAAATTTGTCTGGTTTGAGCAATCATTATTCTTGATAAACTGCATGCTATAAATAATATATATATATATATATATCTAGCCAGAATAAGCGGCGGCAGAGCGCTCGAAAATAGCGTTTGCCTCCGGCGGGCCGCGGAAGGACGGCCTTCAATATAAAGCGCGGCGGAACGGCGGTTGGCCCGCGGGCCGGCCGCTTAACGAAGGCGGTAGGAAGCCGGCTGCCGCTTTTAAAAAGCGGCTGCCGCCGGCGGTGCGCCGTCCAACGTGTTTGCGATGTCGCCATTCTGACGCTTCTACTGCCGCCGGAGAACCGACGGTGGTCCGCCGACTCATTGCTATCTGGGATGGACCAAACTCCCTGAGGAATGCTTCCAGCACCTTGTTGAATCTATGCCACGAAGAATTGAGGCAGTTCTGAAGGCAAAAGGGGGTCCAACCCGTTACTAGCATGGGGTACCTAATAAAGTGGCCGGTGAGTGTAGTTATTACATTGCAAATTTGAATTGTGTGGGGATCTGTGCGTCAGACATCAACTATTCACTTTCTGTTGTATATTCCAGTTGTTTCTGGTACATATTCCCAAATTGCCCACTGAAGCTAAGTAAGGTTAATCCTGGTCAGTACCTGGATGGGAGACCTCCTGGGAAACTAGGGGCCAGATTTACTAACAGCTTGCGCCAGCGCAAATCAAATCCTCTTTTCGCGTTAAAAAATCTACTGTTGTGATTTACTAAAGACCCAGTGAAATAATAGCGTTGAAAAGGCGCGGACAGGGTTATTTTTGCGGCTGACCTTACTGCATATGGATTTGTTGGAGTTTCCCTTTCAGACGCAAATTTATGGGAGGAGAGTATTTAAATGAATCATGCAAGGAGATTTACTAAGGTTTGCGCTAGTCAATTTACTGGTATTTGCGCCATTATTTAAAGGCCAAAAAAGAGCATGTCTTAAACCAAATGCTAATTTGCGCTGCTCTTGGTAGATTAAGTAGTATATTAATGATCTGGCTGCGTCTGTGTTCTTTAATAAGCGTGTCGTGAGTAGATCACATAGAGAACTTTCCGCTCCCTTCAGCGCTTTTATGGAATGGAATCCGCTCTCACGCTAATTTGCCCTGTTTAGTAAATCTGGCCCCAGGTCACTGCTGGAAGAGGTGTTAATGAGGCCAGCAGGGGGTGCTCACCCTAGTGGGGCTTTAGATGTTGGGGACATCTAAATGTTGGGGACACTATACTGTAAAAAAAAACACCGTTCTTTGGATGAGACGTTAAACCGAGGTCCTGACTCACTGTGGTTATGCCATAAAAGAGTAGGGGTGTAAGCCCAGTGTCCTGGCTAAATTCCCTCCATTGGCTCATTATCAATCATGGCATCCTAATAGTCCTCATCCATTGAATTGGGTTTATCACTCTTAGGCCCCATTTACACTGCATGGTTCAAGTGACCCAAATCTGATTTTTTTCTCTCTCATGTGGCACAGATCGGATATGACCAATGAACGTGTAAGCAGGAAAAAAACGCATGGATTCCGATTTTCTCAGATCGGATTCAGGCCTCACTCATTTAAAGCGGTTTAAAGCGCTCGTGGCTACAGTGCCACCGTAAGATAAAAAGCTTAATGACTTTTACAAATATTGTGGAAAGCAAAACACTGGATAATTTTATTCGCATCTGCATCCATTGTATTTTGTGCTGTTTTACTTCCTTTTCCGGGTCAGAACGTCTACATTTGGTATTTCAGCAGTGTATAGTGTAAATGCAAAAATCAGATATGGGTCACTTTTAAAAGATGATGTAAGCGGGTCGTCAAAAAAAATCGGATATAGTCAGAAAATCGGATTTGGGCATCAAGACCTGCACTGTAAATGCAGCCTTAATCATCTCCTCAACATATAACTGTGTGGTGAGCGCACTGTGACTTCTGTTGCATCATCCAAGTGGATGCTGTAAACTGGTGAGGGGTGATAAGAGACCCCTGATATGATTGTAAAGCGCTTTGGGTATAGAATAATACATAATAAAGTGCAATATAAATGCTTCATTCATTCATGTTAATTATTCTTTAAGAACTAACACTAATTATTTGGTTAGGCCAACTGGTATGCAAATAGTTACTAATGTCTATTCCAGTTTCATTGAAGTATACTCATTAAATAATGTTGCTTATAGATATCTCATAAATAGCTACTGTAAAAAAATATTTTCATGATTTTCAAATCAATTTAGATAATTTACGTGGTTCAGATAACATAATATTTTGGGTTTCTGTTGATTAAACCATCTCCATTGTATTAACTATTTTTTATTATTATTTCAATGAACTTAAAATTTGAAGGCAACTAGGTTACTTTAAGTTAATCCAACAATGATTTTTTTACAGTGTAGCAATTGAAAATAATGCTAATTATAGTATTAATAAGTATAATAAGTAATAAATGTTAAAACAGCTTGCCATATCATATCAGTCACTTGATGAAAAACAATGCTTCACTGACTATGAATTTTAGAAATACCATTGAGTTAACAGTTTAGCCCCTTGAGTATTTATATTTATCATGACTGAGTGGTTCTAACTTAAGTCCCGGTCTAAAGGTTATTGTGTGGAAGGGTTCAAATTATTAATGCATGTAAAAATCATCTTGTGTTTCCACAGGGAAAAATACGTCAGTCAGACAATAAATGCAACCGAATAAAACAACTTTAGTAACCAACATGCGCTTGGGAGCATTTCAGCACCATGGACAGTGGACTTTTTTTTTTTTTTTCTTATTCTTTTTCTTCACAAAATGACTCTTTATTACTGAGGGATGTCAGATGACCAACTGAGACTTCAGATTGGGGGAAATTGTGTACAGTGCTATTATACAGCAGTGATTACTTTCTTTTACAGACAGAATCAGATTTTTTTTTTGTGTGTGTGAAAAGGTGCCAATCTTCCTAAATCTACATTGCTGTGTTGGCAAGTTCTAATGTATAAAGTTCAGACTTTCAGGAGGTCTCATATTACAACAGCTCACAGAATAAAACTAATAAATAAGACATTACCACAATTAGAATCTAAGCCTAGTGATGGTGCAAAAAAAATGCAACAAAGTGTCACAGTTGCTGAGAGGAAGTAATAGGTTCTGAGTGTTCATGGTAGGTATTCTGTGAGGAAATGGCTTCGGTCCATAACTCTGTGGAGTTGCTGAAAGTTTGGTTGAAGTTTGAGTGTCTGAATAAAGGATCATGAAACACACCATCAACCCAGTTTCTCAGTGTGGCCACTGGAGACTCTTGTTTCCTCTTTATTATGTCGGAGTCTGAGTCACAGTTTGAAGAAGAGCACGACGTTCCTTTATGCATGCATGAGGAGTAATCGGCTTGGTTTAATGACGTAGCAGTCTGTGCAAGAGACCAGATTTTTGGCTTGGTCTCAATAGTCTTTTGGCCTTGTTGAAGGTAGAACTTTGCCGTTTGGTGGTCTTCAGCAGTTGGTCTTAGGCGGTCTTCACTAAATTCATGGACGTCTCTGGGAAGCTCGGTAACGTTTTCTTTAAAGCGGTTATCTGTACATTCGCTGGTCTCTGAGCGAGCGCGCATGACAAAGGATGGTTTCGATTCGCACTCGGAGCCATCTGATTCCACTAGATCGAAATCGTCCAGATCGCTGTGAAGTTGATCTTTATCATCCTTTCCTTGGTTGTCTGGAGGTATAAAACGAATTTTTAAGCAGGTTATAACTGAATATAACGTTAAATCTGCAGTTAACTGTAACTGCAGCATGCAAATTCTGGGTGGTAGGTGTAGGTCTATTCTTTTGACGTATTACTAGCAAAAGTTGTTGCAGAAAAGACACTCACTGAAGGTGGTAACCAATTCACTGATCTAGATCTAGATCACTACATATCACTGATAGAATTACAAAAGCGTTGTTTTTATTTAAAATGGGGTGGTGATGGCGCAGTGGATAAGACACATGCCTTTGGTGTGAGAGACCCGGGTTCGCATCCACTGTGAGACACCAATGTGTCCCTGAGCAAGACACTTAACCCCTAGTTGCTCCAGAGGCGTGCGACCTCTGACATATATAGCAATTGTAAGTCGCTTTGGATAAAAGCGTCAGCTAAATGAATAAATGTAAATGTAAATGTAAAACAACTACCAAACATTACCTAACTGTATCGTTACACTGGCTATATGACCAATATTTGCTTTTCAAACCAAGAATGACATTACAAAATCTTTCAACAAACCATTGAAATCTCTTTCGGTTTTTATTGCCTCGCCCTGCGATTCGTCCACATCTTCTTGGTCGTCACACTCCTTCTCATCTGAGGTCTTGTTGCGCGGCGACCACGTCATTTTATTTTCCTTCTTGAGTCTCCGGCGTGCGTTGGCAAACCAGGTGGAAACCTGCGTAAGGGTCATCTTAGTGATGATGGCCAGCATGATCTTCTCACCCTTGGTGGGGTACGGGTTCTTTTTATGTTCCTGCAGCCATGCTTTCAGTGTGCTGGTGGTCTCTCTGGTAGCATTTTTTCTTCTTGTGCTCACATCTACAGATCCATATCTAAACAACATGACAAGTAGTCCATAAGTTGGATGCACAATAGCTGTATTTGAAAATTTCTCTTGAATAACAAAAAGGAGGTGATAATTCTTACCCATATCTGTCATACTGGTACTGACCAATTGGGTAGTCGTAATGGTAATATGCAGAGCTTTGGGTAACTCTTGAATGTCCAGTTGGCACTCCATCTTTCTCACTGAGTTTACCCTAATATAAAGCAAAAATGCAAAATAATCACAAAAGAGGTCAGTGAGGATTCCAAAACCTTTCTAGACAGTGCAGGTAACATGCACATCTATTGTTATTGAAATGAATAAATGAAATGCGTACCAGAGGATAGCATGAGGTTGAATCTGGACCGTAAGTGCTGTAGGTATCATAACTGTGACTCTTTGAACAGGAGTTTCCATAGACAGCAGTGGGGATCAGGTCATGCCGGCTGGAGGCCACAAGCCTACTTTCATATACCGGGCAGTAAAGTGAGTTTTGAGGAGAAGTTGCCACTCCAGTGTCCAGCAGAGAACCATTAGACTCATAGCAGGCGCTCAGAGCGTTAGAAGACATTAAAAGCTGTCAACGAAAGGACGAACAGGCTAAAGCACGTCCTTGAAAAATATGAAACACTTTACACAGCCTTTAGATTATTAATGATTTTAAATGAGTTAAAAGAACTTTAGTTTCCAGTGCTATCTACATTTACAGATATATCTGTGTTAGAAAACAATACTGTTACATTGCAATCAAGGGATTCTTCACTTCTGACTACATAAAATCTTGGAAAAGGACACTTCTGCAATACATGTTTATTTATCTTCAAACATTTAACATGGCCTTATGGATATTGAATAATGTTAGATTGTGTCCAATTTTTTTTCCAATCATTTTAATATTGAGGGCAATGATGTTGGATAATGAATTATTTCTCTTTTTAACAACATGTTAGCCAGTAGTAAATTACATAATACATGTATAGAAAAAAACTAAAACAAATAAATGTAATAAAGATAAAAAAATAAAGGTTCTTTATTGGCATGGTTCCATGAAGATCCTTAAACATCCATTGAACTTTTCCATTGCACATAATGAAAAATGGTTGTTTAGATTATTAGCCTTATGTTCTTCATAATAAAATAACTGTTATTTTAAAAACTGTTTACTGTAAGGTGCTTTGGAGAACCAAAAACGGTTATTTTATGGCATCACTTCAAAACCCCCTTTTGGAACCTTTATTTTTAAGACTGATTAGCAATGATATCTACTAAAAACTACTTTCAGATCTTCAATCTTAAAATTAATCACATTTATGATCTTCAAATCTATCATTGTGCCGTTTTTGGCAACGATATGCCTCCCTGCCACTTCTCATTTCCATGTGATCATTTGAAAAATAATGAAATATAAATTCAACAAAAATATTAAATTAAATATATAGTTCAAAGGAAAAGGTTATCTGAATTTCCCTGATTTTAGCAGTTTTTTATAAATGCATTATAAAGGCAAAGTTAAAATATCTGCAAGAGGGACAAGCCCAAAATAGAGACATTGGCAGGTGTAACCTTTCAACACTCATAAAAATAAGTCGAAAGTATTTTTAAAAAGTAATTAATGTACACAATAAAAGTTTAAAGGTTTTATAATCTACATAGTATACCTACTTAAGCATTTTTTCATCAATGTCCCCTAACTGAAGGATCACACAAATACATTTAATTAATTGGGAACATTCACAATTAATCATAATATTAACATCCAGCACGTATGACACATTTTGGCACACTAAAGTGAGGTGTGGAAGTGTCCAAAAAAAAAAGTTACCTGTGGTGCTGCAGGATATGAATAGCCAAACTGTGTAAATGACATGATGAGTGTCCAGCACAGAGAAAGCTGCAGTCCCGCTGCGGGTCATCAGTCCATCAAGAAAATCGTCCATTAACTGCAGGTAAACGTCCCTTTCTGGTTTCTGTTTGTCTTTCATACAAATACCAGTAAAAATAGCAGAAACTGCAGTAGGACACGAATTCAATGTGGTGCAGCCGTAAAGCTGAAGTTGAAAAAAATCATAACAAATGTTGGCTCAGTTGCACGTTGTTTTAAACACCGGTGACGCTGACGTCACAGGATCAGATTTAAAGGTCCAGATAACAAACGCGAATCACGGAAAAAGTTGTTGTTCACACAGCGGAACACTTTATAGCCGCTGTATAACTTGAGAGTCAAACGATGCGCTTGTGTCCTCGTGAGGAGCCCGCGGGGTCTCGCTCACATTAATGAGGACGTGTTCAGTTTCCCTGCCCGCCAGCAGCCAATCACACATCTGACTCAGTGCACAGACAGCTCGATTGCACATGATTGATGACCGCCCAGGAACGATTACCATAATTGCCTTTCTATGTAGTTATCAAACACCTTTTGTACCATTAAATAACATCGGATTTGTTGAAAGAATAATCTCTGAATTATAAAACCTACATACAAAAAATAACAGTCTAAGATCGATATCTATCAAAATAGCCTATAGGGCCAGTTGCTACAGTGCTGTGAAAAATATGTATTACGTCAACAAAAACAGACTGGTAAATATTTTAAATTATGTTAACTGCAGGAGAGAAAAAACTTCACTTTCACTATAGCAAAGAGAGTTAGATTTGTGTGACATCTTAAAATAAAGTTCTCTCAAAAGTACCTGAAAGAAAAACACACAAATTAAATGGTAGGCCTACATTTGGTAATCTACAAAAGTGGCATTAAAATTAAATGTATTTATAATTACCTTTATCTTCTTCGAAGCATTGCTACTTAAAACAATAGTTTATTTCTTCTTCAGAAGTGAACCATTGAACTTTGAGGATGAAAAAATATGTAAAACATGTTTTGTCTTGTAATCTTAAAAACTATTATTTGATATGACTAAATCAACCCACATTATAAAAAAAAAACACAAATAAAAGTTATTTTAAGGGTCAGATCACATAGAAATGGTTTCTAACTGGACAGTTTGGTGAAGCTCTGTCTTGAGTGATGAATTTATTCTCTTTCTGTGAAGATCTTTTTCATTTAATAACTCTTTTAAAACCCAAAAGTGACACTGTGCAGTTGCAGCACAGTCACATCTCGGTCCCGTATATATATATTTTTGGATATCAATCAATCCTTTATCACATACAGTACCTTAAATGTGTCTCTCAGCCACCTCTGCACTCTTTCTTCATTGTGGCTAAGAGGTTTGGCTTGCCAGAGTTCATTTAATATGTATAATGCATGAGGGCACTTCAGTGCATTTACTTAACACTTTGTTCCTGAGGTCCAGAAGTCTTTTCATTAGAGATTGAAACAGTGATAGACATCCCCCGTTTGAAAGCACTGTAACCACCTCAGTGTTCAGAATTTTTTTTTTTTTTTTTTTTTTTGCCTGTAGGTAACAGCAAATGTAACATAATTGATTACAATGTTGAGGTACCGCACCTGTGTAAAGAAGCCAGAAGATCTTATTTATGTTATGCATGATTATGGCACAACATTTGTTTTTTTATCTTCTGTTTTTTCTATTTGGAAATTAATGTATAGCCTTTTTATGCAAAAAAAAAAAAAAAGTCTTAAAACCAGTTAGGGTTTTTAGCATCATTAACAAGGCTCAACACAACCTCTTTTGCTATTGAGTCCAAAAGTGAAAAAGACAGTAATTAAAAATAAATAGCAGAAAAACACTTTTGTTTGCGCGGTGCATATGAATGAATAGTTGATGCGCAGAAGACCCGTTGAAGGAAAAACCATAAAGCATTGTATAAAGCATTTCACCAGCTCGAGAACAAAAAGCAAACAACAAATAATCCATTTGCCAATAGCAGCATTTGGCGAATTTATTTAAATTTGCAGTGATAGCATCACTTACAGTACTTTCGTCATTATAGTAAATATCAGTATAACAAAGCTTTTATGTATAATGCATTATAAAAGTATTTTAATGCATTATATGGCACCGTATAATACATTGTAAAGTCTCATGAATAATTGTAACCACAGTTATTATAATACATTATAATACTTATCTAATCATTGAACACACCTTTAGAAAGTAAATGCATTAAAAAATATGACAAACAACCCATTTCAGAATCTGCAAATATTATAATGCATTTCAAATTTGGTTACAATAATTAATGAAAAGATATAATGCATTATAACGTACATTATGAACACCTTTAAAATGGATTATACGTAAAGGCTTTAAGTAAAGTGTTACCTAAATCGATGAGCCCAGCATTCATATCCAAGTATATCTTTTAGTTGTAAAATTGGTAAGTAATTATTATAAACCATATACAAAATCAATTACAGAAATATTACTAAGAAATTATTATTTAGAATTTATTATTTATTCAAGAAATATTACACTTTTAAGAATAAAGGTTCCAAAAGGGGGGTTTCACATAGAAAAAACATTTCAGTGAGCAGTTTTTTTACAATAATAATGTTCTGGTTATTCCTGGAGTCATATGCCAATACAAAAAAAAAGCGTACTTTATACAAAAATGATCTTGAAATATAGCTGAGATATTTACCTCAGGTATATACTCTCAACTTCAAGAAAATCATCATGTTCCACAAGCAAAAGTGTTAATACACGAGAAGCTGAGTGGATTGACAAAACAAAACAATGAATGGAAAAAAGTGCTGCCCGGGGTGTAGAATCCATATCCCAGTGCTCTTTGGGAGTAGGGATAGTTTAACTCATAAAAACATATCTAGCCAAGGCACTAGTGAGTCTATGGAAAATTATAAAAAGCTTTTATTCAATCATGGCTCAGGCATATTGAATTGACAAAACATGTTTGTATCTCTCCGATGCCCCCATCTGATGTAGATCAGAATGAAACTGGCAGACTGTGGGACGTCCAAGCTCTTCAGCTGTTTAAATGGAGCTCCTGGATGGACAGCTGCTTGATAGAGTTACATCATAATCTACTCAAATGCTTGTCTCAATGATTGAGGCTGTGGAAGATGAATGTGTGGAAACGGGTGTGTTTACATAGATGAAGAGACCATCATTCACTGTTACAGGCAAATACAAATTGCCAGTCCTTTGACTGACAGGTTTTTTGTTAGACTGGAGAAGCAGCACATGAGCAAAAGCTTTATTTCCATTCCAAACTCCAAACACAGACAACAGTGCTTGTTCAATATATGAGCATTCTTTTCATGAAACAAATTAAATGTCATTCATGTGAGTGAACACTCTTTCTTCAGTCTCCAGGGACGGTGACAGTGGGGCTCTGCTGTCTGAAACTGACTTACCTTCAAAACAAGAACGGTATGAATCTCCACACGATTGACCTTCAACCTCCGGCCACTTCCTTCCACTCTCCATCTTTCAATTTTTATAACACTTAGCAGTGTCCAAAACCTTCCCTCTCAATCTCTATCCTGCTTGCTCTTGTGGGTTTTTTTTTTTTTTTTTTGGTCCGGATGGTCCAGGTGGGACCTGCTGCATGCTCTCAGGCAGACTATTGGTTCATCCAGGCAGAAAATGGAGGGTTGGGGGGGAGGACGGGACAGGAAATGGAATGGGAGTTGACTCTCTTCTCACACACTTTAGCCCTGAAGAGCTGCACCTTGGGGACCACTGTCAAGTGATCTCTGACACTTCATTCCCTCTCTACACAAGAACCCTCTCTGACAGAAACAAGCAGGGAAGAACTCAACGGAGTCTAAGCACAGTTCAGCACAGAAACAGTGCTTGAAGAGAAGACCTGATAGAGCTGCAAGTGCTGTAACATGTAAAAGGTCTTTGGTGAGATCAACATGCATTCCTAAAATTATTAGTTAATTTCAATATATTAAATGTCAGGGTCTGACTCTCAAGCTATTATGGACATCAGTGCCGTACAGTAAAGTTTGCATACTAAAAGTTTGCAGCATAGCTTTTCCAGTAACAAACCAATCATTCTGCCATAAACAACTCTTTTACATATGCAACACAGGAAAGTCAGAGTCAATCTAGTGAATCAGTTCGTCATAAATGACTCTCTCGAATGTAATGCTGGAAGGTTTGATTCCTTCTGTTGAATCGGTAAAGTTTGATTCTAGTGAACCTGTCATCTCTGTCTCTCTATTATGGAAAGTTAGAATAAGTTTAGTGAATCGGTTCATCATAAACATCTCTTTCTTTTAGAACCACTATCGTCAAATACGATTGACAATTAGCATACAGTTTCGATTGGCGGTATGGTTCCGTTCTGGGCGAGAACTCCCTGCGCATCCATGCAGCCTAGCATGGGGAGCAGCAATAACCCCCTTAGGGTAAACAGAACAGAACCAACATGAATGTATGCAGATATCGTTAATTCAAGATTTTAAAGTACTACATAATTCGAGAATTTATTCTGATTCAAGGGGAATAAGAATGCCAAATCCTGACTGGGCGAGAGGAGGAGCTGGGGATGGAGGAGGGTAATTAGCTCCTGAGAAACGCGATAGCTGCTGATAATACTGAAGAGCTTATATATGTATACAGTGATAGGCGTCATATTCCTATAGGTAGACGTGGATGAGCCGAGAGTCAGCTGATGCGAGCTTGAACGTGACCTGACAGAACTGACGCTACGCTTGATTTCTCTGTATTATGTTGGGCTGGAAATTTTAATTTATTTTTACTGAATCAGTTCATCTTGAATGGCTCTTTCTCTCTTACAAGTAGTGCTTGAAAGTTTGATTCATTCTAGTGAATCAGTTTTTTATAAATGGCTCTCTCTGGTATGTAACACTCAAAAGTCTGATTCATTAGTCAATTGTTTCATCATAAAAGTCTCTCTCATATATAGTGCTGGAAAATCTGATTCATCTTAATGAATGGGCTCTCCTGAACTACTCTCGCTCTCTATTATGTTAAGTTGGAAAGTTTGATTCATTCTACTGAACTGGTCCGTCCTAAACATCTCTCTCACTCTCTTTCTCATATGTAGTGCTGGGATGTTTGATTCATCCTAATGAATCAGCTCATCCAGAACTACTCTCTCTCATGTCATATTGGAAAGTTTGATTCATTCTGAATCGGTTCATGATTCTAAATGGCTCTTTCTCTAATATCGTCAATGTCATGCGGAAACCTTGTATCTCCAAAAGCACAGCTTTTCAGGAAATGGGAAAAACATTATTTAATAAAAAAAAAGTTTATATTTAACTTTATAGATGGTCAGTTTTTGACTTGCATTCCAAATAACACGGAATTAATATTAATTAATTAATGTCAATTAATATAAAAATATGGAATTTGTCGTTTATTGTCTATGTGTAATGTGTTGTTTACCTTTGTGTTGTTCAAGCCATCTCCTGCGTTTATAATAAAAGACTGTAGTATTCCTCGTTTGTGCATGTTGCTTACTCATTACAGATTAGCCAACCAAAAAAGAGAAATATAAATGGACTTACCAGCACTGCGTCTTCTCCTCTGTGAGCAGAGGACTTTGGTGGAATACCTGGGGTGGATGCTCCTGCACAGCGAATCCTCAATAACCATCTGCGAGGCAGAGAGAGAGTGCCTAGCCTGCGCCTACCTCAGGCCTAGCGATAGATCCTCCCACCTGAGTCATCCCAGAGTTGAAGTGCCAGTCATCCAGTCCATCCCAGAGCCAGGAGCAGACCACTGCCTCATAGACCTGTGATCCGCGTATCTAGTTCCCTCCTGAGTCCCAACCCTCGAATCAATGCCTTCTCCACCGGTCCTGTCTGTCTATCTGGATGCTCCATTCCCATGTGGTGATCTTCCTCCTCCCTTGTTCCTACCCAACTTTCTGGTCCCATCTTCTCTGCTGGTTACGTCCAGTCCCCTGGATCCTTCCACTCCACTGGTGTCGTGCAACTCCCGTGCAACAGATTGGCATGAGGTTGAGGCCCATGTCTCCACCTTGACCTGTTAGCTCGTCAACAACGCCTTAGTTCTGCCTTCCCTTGTCTCCGCCGTGGACCATCAGCCCTGGGACTCCTCTGGGCTTCCTCATCCCTCTGGCTCAACATCTGTCAGTCATCGCTCTGCCTCCACCACAGATTTTAGGGTCTCTGGCTGCACCTCGACCTTCCAGCCCTTTGGATCCACCTGGCCTCTCCTTCCCTCTGGCTTCCCCGTCATCCTCACTCCCTCCATTGTTGCCCTGGTCCTACCGAACCCCCATCTTCACCTTGGTCCCGCAAGCCAGAAGCTCCACCTTGGGCTTCCGGGCTGTGGATGTTGCTCCTCCACAGGTTTCTCCATGCACCCTGGTTCCGCATCAGTCAGTCTGTCCCCAGGTTCTGCCTATAAAAACTATTAATAAAACACATAGTTTAGGCAGAAAATATATATATATATATATTATCTTGAACCACCAGATAAGTGCTTGTGCATTTCTTCTTTTTGAATCCCTTTTTTTGGTGGTGTCACTGAAAATTCTGGGCTGGCGGGATGAAGGTTTCGCTCCAGGATCTTAAAGGGCATATTGCAGGTTAGAGTACCCAATGAGCCAATGTATAGAAAAATAATGTAGGAACTAGATTTAAATATAAACATATACTTATAAAACGCTCTTTAGGCTTCTGGGGTCGTTTTTGTGAGAAAATTTTACTTCCGCATTTGAAAACCGCCAAACCGGAAGTGACGTAACGGGAGGTAACATAATTCAGAATAATTTACCACGACGATGATTAATTGAAATACAATAACCACCGAAAACACACTGAATCACGACGGCTCCTACTGAATACCAACCTACTCTGCACTAAGCAAACGCAGAGCCCGGCAAACGACTCCCTCCCGTGACGTAATATGACGCAAAGCGTTTTTTCAACACGGTCAAGAAAACTGTCACGTTTTCTACTAAATTTGTGCCCTTATGTCTTGAAAAACAATTTTAAATCCTGCATTAACTTTTCATATGGTATTTTAATACAAGGTTATATATTCATTTTGAAGAAGAAAAAACTGCATGCCCTTCAAGCAGAGGTGTAAAGTCCAGATTCAGAAAGTAAAAGTCCTCCTCAGTATTTTGTTACAATCACCTGGATTTGCTAATTAGCACAGTTTTTCAGCCAGGAGATAGAGCTATTAGTGAAATGAGCTGGCTGAGTTCATTGGTGGAATAAACATATGGCAGGACTTTTACTTTCTGACCCCTGGACTTTACATCTCTGCCTTTAAGGATGTTTTCTACTAGATACTTCACATCGCTGTGAGTGTCTGGATGGGTGCTCATTCAGCCAAAACTTCACCCTGACCCGTCGGCTCCAACCTGGTGTCTCTCTCCACAGACTCCTCCTCATCCCTGTCCATCACCTTCTCCGCGACCTCCTCCAAAGCCACAGTTACGGCGCGAGGACGTGCCCTCCGGAAGGGGGAACTACAGTCACGGTGTTGGACTCTTATTTTGATATTCTGTTGTGTTTCCCTTAGTTCCTGTTTCCCTACTCTGTTTAGTTTCGGTTTCCTTGGTTTCTGATTATGACCCTGACTGTTTCTATGGTTAATTATCAGCTGTTTCTCATTTAGTTCCTTGTTATTCTCTGTATATATACTCCCTGTTCAGTTTAGTCCTTTGTTGGTTATTGCGGTCTATGCGTAATGTGTTGTTTACTCTTGTGTTGTTCTAACGATCTACTGCAATTATAATAAAAGACTGTTGTATTCCTTTTCCATGCGTGTTTGCTACTGGTTACAACATGATTGTATGTATGTAAATATATATATATATATATATATATATATCAGAATAAGTACTTCTTTAAAGATCAAAGGAATATTAAATTTTACATGTTTAAAATGTACTTTAAAACTATTCATTGACATTTTAACATTTTAAAAGTGTACTTAAGCATGTTAAGGAACAGTTATGAAAGTGTACTCTCTTTAAGTAGCTACCCTTAAGTGGCCTTTATTTACTTAATAAAATATTATCTGCATGTACGGTTTTTAAAAAATACTTTTAATTTGAGATTTGAAGTATAGGCCTACACTATAATTGCACATTAAATCCAATTAAGCATACTCCTTTATCACAAGAAGTGCTTATACTATTAATAGCAAATTATAAATGATCATTGAATCATGTTGTTTCCACTACAGGAAGTTTAATGTGGAGCATGCAAAAGCTCAAAATGGAAAAAGTATGGAAAAAGCTTTTAGTCTTCTCTAGAGGGGGTCTGGAGACGGTTATCCTCGCACACATGTAGTCTAGGGACTGTAGACTATTTTCTAGTGGATTATATTTAGAAGGGGAGTGGTGAGGATGTGGTATAAGTGCTTTACTGAAGCCGAATATATTGTATTTAACACAGTCCATGATACCATGATATTCTTTGAAGTACCTTGGAGTACACTCTTAAAAATAAGGTTCCACAAGAAGAACCTTTTTTTTTTCTTAGTGTGAAGAACTTTTTGTGAAATGGAAGGTTCCATGGACATTAAACGTTCTTCATGGAATGTCAATATAGATGCCAATAAACAACCTTTATTTTTAAGAGCGTGAATATGTTAATCATTCAGTACTATGGCATTACTACTCATAAGTTTTCACATATTCCATAGGTATTACCATAAAGTTAAAGGTCTCCAAAAAGTCAACAAATCTTCATTACTCATTTAATGTTTAAAAAGAGCATTAAATTCACCGATAGTGTGATCTGAAGCGGAATCGACCACGTGAATTGGCAATGCACTCAAGTGCACTCAACAGAGATCTGCTACATGTCTAGCTTGTCAATGCCTGAATATACATCACTGTTGCTTAGTTTCATTATGAGTTCAGTGTCAAGGCGATGCTCACTAAATGCTGAAGACCAGCACAGCAGTGTCAAACCCGATGGCGAAACCAAATGAGCAGTGAACGTCTGAGCGAAGTTACAAACACAATCTCGACAGCTGTGTGGAGTTCCAGAGGAATGGCTGTGGGAAGTGTATGTGCGTCTGCTTGGCTTGTTTTCCAGGCCAGTGCCACAGAGAGAGCGAGTGCTCTTTAAAGTATGCATTTCCCCATCCCACTGAGAGCAGTGTATTCCTCCCCATCACTTCCACTTCATTACTCCCTCACCAGCCATGTATTATTCACCCACAGTCAATCCATCCTCCACTGGGACCAATGTTAGCTGAAAAACGTTTTAGCCTCCTTTACTATCTAAAGTCTGCCCTCGCTCTATCTCTCTCTCTCTCTCTCTCTCTCTCTCTCTCTCTCTCTCTCTCTCTCTCTCTCTCTCTCTCTCTCTCTCTCTCTCTCTCTCTCTCTCTCTCTCTCTCTCTCTCTCTCTCTCTCTCTCTCTTCTCTCTCTCTCTTTCTCACCTGTATTTCTTTATCTTTTGGCCAGTCATAAAACCCTATAATAACATTTTCTTGTTAGGTTCAAAATAGATGTGATAAAAACTAAAGTAAACCATAAATAAACGTGGTTTATGCTTGGTTTATGGTTTGGGATACAGTGTTGTTTGGTAAAGGGTTAACTTCTGATTCTTGGTCTCACTGACTCTATTAAGATAACATTATTTTAATATGGTGATATATGGTTACACTTTATGTCAAGTTGTCCACAGTGTATTTATACATTGAAGTACGAGTAATATTAATTAACATTTACTTACTATAATGTTAGGATTAGGGTTTGGTTTAGGGTTAGTTGCATGTAATTATGCAAAATTTACTGTTACTATAGTTGGTAAATGTAGCATGGGTAACAAAGACACTGTAAAATTAAGTGTTACCAATATATATTAACAATTTTTCCTGTCAGAACAAACATTAAACCTCTGATTTACACAACTACTACACACTGATTTACTTTGAAAAAAAAAATTCACTCAGAAATTGGCAGTACATATTTCTAATAATTAGAAAGAAACGACAGTGAAATAAACATGAAATTTTGAAGTAGAAAAACAGAAATAGCATTTTCTTGTAAAACTTACTCCAATAGTCTTCATACATTTTTGTACAGTATAATATTTAAGTAGTTAGAAAGTGTAAAGCTATTGTAAAATACTTTAAAGATGATTAAATGAATCATATTATAAACATAATTTTATCACACAAATGTGTGAACGGAGTTGGTTTGGTTTAAAATAGAATTTTCTGTTTGTGCCAGAACCATGTTGGTTGTGCCAGCCATCCATGTGTAGGAGTTGGCTGGCACAACAGTAAAACAAACCTCATGAATAAACATAATTTGTGAAATAATATGTGATATTAAATATATCTGGGGGTTTGTTGTGGTTTTTTTACCCATGATCTTTATGCCCCAATCTGAATTTCAGTCCACTAGAGATATTAAACAAACAAATGAAAACTGTGCCAATCAGCCTCAGTCTAAACGTCTAAAAGATTATTGTACATAAAAACAATCAAAATGCGGTCAAAACACCCATACATGGAGTTTCGTTAAGTAGAGGATGTGTAAGTGGAAAGGGTAAAATATGACATGCTGAATTCAAGCGCCACCGTCTGGACAGTTTGAGTATGAGTGCAGAATTTTGGAGATGATAGTCGACACTCCATGTGATTATGTGTATGTTAAAAAGGTTATTCAATTAAACATATTCTTATCAAATGTGGATCCTTATATTAGTAGAAAAGATGTGATACAGAACAGAACAATCTTAATGCGAAGAACACAAAATAATATATATGGACTTTCAGTTATATAGTACTGCATTGTTTTCTGTAGTTATAGTGTGTGCTCTAGTCTAGTGCACATGCAATCTGATTAGACAAAATCAAAAATAAGTGCTTTGTGTGTGTTACCATGTGTAATGGAGAGAACATGCAATGTAATGACATCTTCAGTCAGTGAGAGTAACACACAGCCTCCGTCTAAGAGCAGCCACACTGAAGAACCATGGCATATGATCAATAGACATTTAATAGACTACATATATTCTACTGTAATCAGCAATTGAACCGCATACTCTTTCTCCCTCTCTCAAACATACACACACACACACACTCAGGTACTCTCAATATCTGTCACAATGACATAAAGCAATATTGCATACAGAATTCTCAAACAGAATTCTGTAGTGTTGTCAGAAAGCATTCATTGATGTGCACCTTATGCACTGTATTTATTATTTGATGAAATTAGATGTTAAAAATGAAAATAAAACAAACAAATAAATAAAATGCCATAAACAACTTTTTTTTATTAAGGGGCCGTATTTCGAAGGGTTTATACCTTTAAGGCGGCGCATCTTCTTTCTTTTCTTTTTAAATAGGCCTATATAATCACACAATATGTTGTCCATTCATATTACTAGTTCAACAGAATCAGTAATTAATTCATCATCAAATTAAAATGCTCTTTAAATTATGGCAGTTACCTATAAAATCAACATCAGATACAAAAGTAGTTGAAAAGATAATAAGACAATAAACAATTTGACAGATTTTATTTTGTTTTATAAAAGTAAAGTGATTTTATTTTCAACAAAACCCAATATTAGCTTCACATTTAAACATTTTACAGCAAATACAAATATCCGTATTCGATGTAAAAAAAAAAGTTGCTGCCTAAATTTTTAAGTACAATCAACTTGGATGTTTTAGTCATTTGAACTTAAATTAATTAAACTGACTTTTTTTTTTTTAAATGAGTTGAATCTTGTACAACAAGCAAGTTGAAAATTGCTTTTTCTTACTTATTTTTTATACTTACAAAAAAACTTATTTTGATTATAGTTAAAGCAATGTAAAAACAAAAAATTAGCAATGTAATTTTTTACAGTGTATAATAACTATCGATGGGTCTAGAATTCTGTTATGAACTATATTAAATGTTACATACCAGAGGAATGCATTACAGGGCCCTTATAAATAAAACTATATCACTTTAGATGTTTGACCTGTAGCCCTGCTTAATTTCTGACCGTGTTTTTAATTTCAACATAATCACACATAATCTTCAGCATAAATATTGAATCAACTTCCTGAGCACATTTAAGCACTGTGATTCTACAGATGCTGTAGTCAACAATGAAACATATAAGACCCCCCAGACACAGACCACCAAAGTCTAGACATCCGTCCCACACACTCTCAATGTTTCAACCTCCATTTGGTCATCTTTCTCCTCACTGATGGGGTATCCCATGACACTAATGATTCTCGAATTATTTGGTCAACTAGCAGACAGCTTGTCAGCACACCATTTGATCCCAGCATTGCTTTTAGACCGCCCGGTTATACATCTGTTAGCTTGTGATAAGAAAATGGCCCGTAACCTTGCAGCAGCAGCGCAGGTTGTTGATAACTGAAGCGTTCTGCTGTGCCTTTTCTCTTTTAACGCAGTACTGAGTCATTGATGGGTGGATAAATTACCTGGTGTTTGCCTATTGACCTCCCTCAGAGACAGACAGCAGTCAATACCACTCCACTTCTCTCTTTTCCCAAGAGGGTCACTATGATTCCAGGATAGCGTTCCTCTGAGAATGAGCTGATATCTGGTATTCTTTATCAATCGCAGCCTTAGAGCACATAGAGAGTCAGGCGAAAGAGAAACAGGACACCCGCCAACTGTTTATATGACCAGTGGCTTGGCCAGTCACAAGCTGGCCGGGGTTAATATGGCCCATTTGACTCAATTACATAAAGCACTGACTGGGGAAAGGGATGAAAGGATGATCAAATGACACTCTTTCACGAGCTTCTTAGGCAGCATTTTAAGGCATCATATGCGCGCTCTCGACGCAAGGCATTCTAAGGCAGCATCACTTTATCCAAACGAAAGGTGATACTACAATGCAATTTTTTTTGCAAAAAAAAAAAAAAAAAACATTCAAAGTGGAGGACAGAGAGTAACAGTAAAATTAATAATTTACTTGAAATGTAAAAGTATGAAAAAAGATCAATTTTGATTTAAAATCAACCATTTTATCCAATATTTATGTATGCTGTGTCATTTTTAGCTTAGCATTTTAGTATTTAGCTCAGCAACATGCTGAAACCAAACTATTTTGAAATCCATTGTATGTCAAGTCTCATATGAGACATAGAGATGCTGTCTAGAGCGTCCTAAAGTTGCTTAAAACCAAAACAAAGTGGTAACATTTAGTAGTTACCTGATCTAAACCCTAAAATTACTGTTGTTGGTATAAACTAATGTAGGAAAAAGAACACTTACCATATAAAGCACAATACTGACACAACATTCATCACATAACCTGACATTTTAAAGTGTATGAAGTCCCTTGTAAAAAGTTGTACACTTTAGCATCTGCGATCTGTGACAAGCATACTTTTACAGCAGTACTAATTATGGAAATAACTTAATATACTTCATAAAAATGTTGTATTATATGCAATTTGCTGAACTTTGGAGTGTTTTTTGACCCAATTAACATATATCTTTATATAATTTCATAATTAAGTGTACTATTTACAAGCATTAAAGCATACTTTGTCATTTCTATTCAGTTCTATTCTATTTTAAGTACACTTAAGCAGTCTTCATTAATACTATATTATTTGCAAGTATATATTTTTAATATATATATAATTTTAAGATTTGAAGTATACTGCAAGTACACATTTCAATACAATTGAAATTAATTGAACTTTCAATTAAGCATGATGCACAACCTGGTCTCATGAGAAGTCATATTTGTACAAGATGCATAGCAAAATTGTGAGAGAAAATAAAGTATCTTTTGTACAGGCGAAGTCTTTTGACATATAATATAATTTCACAGTCACATACAAATGACTAGGAGTTGTCATAAAACTCTGCTGGTGAAAATGCTACCTTAGAAGGAGAAGGCAGCTTGTTTGGGCAGTAGAAAACAAGGAAGCTCAACAGGTTTTTGGAACAGAGTTTTCTCTCCCTTTCTCTATATCCATCACATGTACATAAAGTATCTCACATAATAAAAATGCCTATGATCCCAAAGGAGATCATTTGATTTGTAAGGATAACAAATATACACAACACATGCTGACACCCATATAAGAATAATCATAGCCTTTGTGGTCAGTGATCTTTGTGACGGCTTCACGCAGATGGTCATATTGACAGACGTCAGATAATTCCCACCCTCTCTTTTGTAATGAGCAGAATAATGGCTGGTTTAAACACCGAACCCAAACAGATGAGTGCCGTTTACATTAAAGCACAATCCCATTAGTCTCCCTTAATAAATGACCTATTCCTGTATGGTTAGGGCGGCTCGGGTGCGCCCATCTTCTGCTGATAGGGGCAGAGCTTAATGAAATGGTCTTTTGTGCGCTTGGTTGAACTCATTTGATTTTTTTTCTCCCAGCAGACTTCCTGTATCCTGTGATAAGTCCTCAAACCACTGAAGCCTATAATGACTCCATTACCGAGACCCCCGCCAGACTGTGTGTGTGTGTGTGTGTGAGAGAGAGAGAGAGCGAGACTGAGAGAGAAAATATAATGTGTGTGTGTGTATCCCATTATCAAGTGTAATCATTTTGCAGTCAAGCTGGTAATGAGGTGTAATATTGCCCGACATGATAACATATACACACAAACACCTCCCACACTTTAAATTCACACCAAAACATATATTTAAATATACACAGACTTGCATTGCACCACACGCACGCACACACACGCACACACACACACACACGCACACACACACACACACACGGACACGCACACACGCACACACACGCATGCACACACACACACACACACACACACACACACACACACACACACACACACACACACACACACACACACACACACACACACACACACACACACTACTAGGTAAAAGCCTAGTAATTATGCTAAGGGGAATTTCTACAGTGGAAGACACAGAAGGTCAATTGGTGGTTAATTTTCTTTTTGCCTCCTGAAGCATGAAACATGCATATGCAAACACTTACTCCTAAACACACACACACACACACACACACACACACACACACACACACACACACACATGGATTCATCCAAGTCAAGTCCTCTCTAGCATTGACTTGTCACTACCAACCTTGTTTCGTGCAATTGCAATTACCACACGGTGAGGAGTTTCTGCAGCCTCAGGGAAAAATCCATACTGCATTTCAGATGCATCAAACTGGAGGTACATTAATCTTTAACACTTTATGTCCAACAGACATTTATTTTTTCCACTTAATTCCCACATTAATGACTTAAACATCTAATGATAAACATGACAATGAGTGTGTACCAAAGTTTCTCCAGTGGGGCCCCCAGGGGCCGCTAGAGATTTCACGAGGCTCCGTGGAAAATACTAAAAGACTTTACAGGTTTTTTTTAAGTTAAAACTGCTTTGGAAGGATATTTATTGTTAAAAGAGCTGTGCAAATGAATTCAAATTCAATTAAAAATGTTAGTACATCTATATTATCATGCATACTAATGGGTAAAAAAAAAAAAGGTTACAAACTTAAAGTTTATATTTACCAGATAATATTACCAGTGACAATGTAAAAGCCTGGGGTCAATTTTTATTTTAAATTTCCCACTTCTTTTAAATTTACTTAATTTACAGTTACTTTTAAACTTTAGAAAGAGGATCATACACGAACACATGTATTTTTTTTTTTTTTTTTTAAATGTATATATGGCTATAAAAAAATAATATTACATAAATTAAAATACATAAATAAACTGGTATTTGTTAATAAAAATGTAGAAAAAAATATTTGGAATAAAAATATTTGTAAATTAATTAAATTTATAAATTTATATTCTAGAGCTCTAAATGCTGTTTATGACTGCTAAGCAGTTGCAATTACTAAAGGTGTGTGTTTATTTGAATTTTTGAAACAGTTTGAAACATGGCAAATAGTTAGAATTTAGAGACTGAATGATCCATTTGATAATTTGCAGGAATCTGCATTACAATATTACTGTCAAATAGTTAGGACCGCTAATGCTTCTACAGTAAAACTGTAAACTTTTTCAGAGCAATATTTTTCCTTTACTCTGCCAGGAACACCTCAGTGGTGTCTGGAGGTGGGAGCTCAGTCTCAGCCTCACAGCACTGTATGGGGAAAGATCTTCAGGTTCGGCACCAGTAAAAGACTCAACATTCCCAGAGAAACCCTAGATGCAGAAACTCAAGCACATGCTGCAAACACAGGGGACGAGGATTAGGATCTCACCGGCCTTGTTAGCATTGAATGTAAATCTTTTGTTTGTTGTTTTGTTTTGTTTTTACTTTCTTTGCCACCTAGTTGCAACTTGTTTGGTCCGTGTGTCGCAGCCAAGATGGATGGATCACGCAAGCAAACCAACAACTGAAGTCATATGAAAAGTGCTTGGTAGAACTCAGCAGGACTGTCTACACTGATTTATAAGGGGAGGAGTAATAAACGCTCGGTTAAATAGCCCAGCCAAACAACAGACTCCACAGAGCCTCCATCTCAAGCATGACACTTAGCTGAAAGTAACAAGGCTCATATTGGGGTAATTGTATCATCCTTCTGTGAGGCCAGGGCCATGTTTTGGGGTCATAAATCAACTACCGGCCTCTTTTTGACATCGCTATCAAGGGGATCCTCTGTACTCTAAATAAGTCAACGCAGTCATTATCTTCAATGGGGACAATGTGTTGTCTTGGTTTACAATGGTGAAATGTAAAAGAATGGCTAAAGTTGGGCTTATCAATCCAGTATGGACTGTAGAGCATCACTCTTTCAGCCTTATTTCCTGCTAAATGATTTTAGATATTCTGATAAGTGATTATTAATTCTTTATCATTCATTTCAACAATAAAATGTTATAAGCCTACAAATAAACAAAAAGATAAAGTGAATATGAATGCTTAATGTTGTCATTTCAGCTCATAATGCCTAAATAAACGAATAAAGAAACAAATAAATATTCATTCATTCCAGCAATAAAATGTTATAGACCTATAAATAAATAAATAAATATTAATGCTTAACCATTTATTTCAGAAATAAAATATTATAGACCTACAAGTAAATTAATAAATTAGTATTACTGCTTAATTATTTTAGCAATAAAATCATATAATATTATAAACAAACGAATACTAATGCTTAATCATTCATTTCAGCAATAAAACGTTATAGGCCTATAAATAAATAAACATTAATGCATAATCAGTCATTTCAGGTTATAGACCTACAAATAAGTAGTAAGTAAAATAAATAAATAAATAAATATTGATACTTAATAATCATTAATTTCAGTAATAAAATGTTATAGGCATATTAATAAATAAATACATAAATAAAGCAAGTAAGTAATACATTTAAATTAATTAATTAATTAGTAAATAAATAATACATGTATATTAATTCTTATTCATTTCAGCAATGAAATTTTATAGGCCTAATTTAAGGTTATTAACACTTTATTTTACAGTGTCCTTGTTACATGTGTTACATGTATTTACCATAATAATAATGACAGTAAATTATGCATAATTACATGCAACTAACCCTCAACCAAATCCCAATCATACCCTAACCCTATAGTAAGTCCATGATGTGTAACCCATTATTTTAAGGTGTCCTTGTTACAGTGTTATTATGCATTTAATTGGTGAGTAATATTAATGAACAACATATACTTACTATAGGGTTTGGTTAAGGGTTAGTCACATGTAATTAGCATAATTTACTGTTGTTACTACAGTAACATATGTAACAAAGACACTGTAAATAAAGTGTTGCCTCAATTATAAAAATAAATAAATAAATAAGTACATCAAATTATTTAAATCAATACATATTACTATTTAGTTATTTCAAGTTGTTTCTCTGACAAAAGGAAATACAATATATTGTGTTCCTACATGACAGAAAGAAAAAAAATCTCTGATGGCGTGGACAACACCAATGAGTTCGGATTTTACCAGTTCTGCAAAGAGTAACTGACTGACTTTCTCATTTCAAAAGTTTTTTTGTGTGTTTTTTTGCCTTTTAGACTAACATCCTTTTCACCTTTCTCACATAATAAGCAATGCAGTCTTGAGTTGAATCACAGTTAAAGACAACAAGCTCTCGGCCGGAGTCAATTCAGCCCGGTCACTTCAGCTCCTCGGCAGAGCTCGGGAGACCAGAAATAAAGAGCCTCCGCAGGGTCACAAATTCAAAGGGGGTTTCTCCTTAAGACTCATGGGTAAAAAATCTCCTAAGCCTATTTAGTTTTCAAACACCGCTGTCTCCCCCTCAGTCTCACAGCGGGGCTGTGGTATCCAAACATGTCTTCATTTACTCACTGTGTGTTAGTGTGTTCGCAGAATTCCCCGTTGAAAAGAACCTCCCAAATACGCTATTATTATCGCTTCGTCAACTCTCATTCAGTGTTTTCCTGACCTCTCACCTCGGGCTATGGCAACAGTGAGAAAAATGTCCGTCTTGATTGACAGGACTGAGAAAAGCCGGCCCCTCCCCTCTCCTCCAATAGGCATTTCAAACACTTTGGGGAACAATGAAGGCTTGGGTGTAATGGATCAATGAGGGGATGATGACTGTCAAAAGAGCACATACTCCTCACACAAACCTGATTATCTCAGCGTGACGGAGGCCGGGGGGAAGTGGGCCCCCCGCCGGGCACCTCCAATTGGGCTATCGTGGAACACGAGGACCAGGCTGTCAGGCCTTGCCCTCTCCCATCCAGCAGGGGCCTTTACCAAACCTATTCATACGAACAGGGGCGACTCTCCGTCCGCCGCGGCTCAGTTAAGTTGGGGGATGGAGGACGTCGCCATTGTTCGGCGCAAGCGCTGAAAAGCTCTGGATGCCTCGACGACCGAAACTTCCTTAAATGCATCGAAAGACACCCCCGCAGCCGAAAGCCCCGAAATCTCCCCTTTATGTGCCTACTGGAGAATGTGAAGGAAGGGATCTGGGACAGAAAAGAGCAACAGGAGAGCCCCATCTCAGATAAAGCCCCCGCTAATCTGCTTTCATTTGGGCTTTGGGAGCAGCAGTAGATGTTTGTCCTCATTGCACCTCTGTTTCCAGGGCAGACATACAGTATTAGAGGCCTGCAGATTAGTCATGGGGATGAATGCATGTAGATTGGATGTTTAGGCTGCTTTTCACATACTTTCAAAGGGTAAGATCTGTTATCACAAAATCCTAATCTCAAGACACGGGCTGTAACACAATAAGCAGAAGATAATGTGTATGTGTGTGTGTGTGTGTGATCTTCTTGGTGGTGAACGGGAAAGACCATCTCAGTGCTGATTAAAATGAAGAGGTTTACACAATAGAGTTCGATTGACTTCCCCCTCTAAATTGCTATTGATATCAATATTGTACTGGATAGTTCACCCAAAATGAATATTCTGCAATCATTTACGCACACTCATGTTGTTGTTGTTTTTTTTTCTCTGTTCCACGGAGGAGCGTCATAAAGCAAAATGTCTAAGCTGCTCATTGTAAAACAATTGAAGTGAATGGTGACCAACAACTCGTATGAGTCATATGAGTTCTGAAGTCTTCAAATTAGCTAACTTTTTTTGGTCATTTTTGGAGTTTGACAGCTCCTGGTCGCCATCCATTTTCATTCTTAAACATTCTTAAAAAATATCTTGTTTTGTAAAGAAGAAATAAAGGAAGCCTAGTTTAGTTTAGAACATCATAAGGGGGTGTTAACGAAGACAATGGCTCGACCGTCATTTTAAATGTAACATGCTTTTTTATGTTAAAGGGAAAGTTCACACAAAAATGAAAAATCTGTCGTCATTTACTGATTTTCTGCCTTCTGTGAAAGACAAAAGAAGATATTTTGAAAAATGTTTCAATGTTTTTGTCCACTCAATAAAAGTCAATGGCAACCAAAACTTATTAATTACCAACATGCTTCCAAATATGTTCTTTTGTGTTTCGCAGAAGTTAGTCATACAAGTTTGGAATGACATGAGGAACTATCCCTTTAAAACACTTTTCTCCCACTTTTATATGCAGAATTAGTAACCCATTCATGTTTGATTGTTAATATCCAATAACATTACAAACAATTCAATGTTATTGCATTAGATGTAAAATATTGACCCACATGGGACTGGCAAACATAACTTATTCAATGACTTTGAAGCAACTGGTGCCAAGGTGAAGTCAGTTCTCCTAAAGTTTTCACAGTTGTCCTACAAAGTAACAACAGATGTAGTTCATCACATTAAGCATTAACACGTTCAACTGACCAAAAAGAAAGCGAATATATCTGTATTAAATAGCCAATTATATCTATCCCTTTATAATGACACTTTAAAACCAGACCATCGCCACCTTTGTCAAGGATGAATCTAAACCTGTTCACTTTGGCCGGACTACACAGCGTTTTCAAAGCAGTACCAGTATCTTCTCTGCTCTGTGTTCTCTATGTGCTTGTGTAGAGCTCACCTCTGGGGCTGGCAGCCCGAGGCTATGCTGCATGCACCGATTATTTCACCATAATTAAGAGTCCGGGATCTTCAGGGACGCCTCCGTCTTGCTGCGCTAGCAACCTCAGCCTTCATTCTGTAACATTACATGAGTATCATCACTATTGTGATTTGATTCGACCTTCTTCAAACAGATTCAACAGCCTGGAGGTGCAGTAAAAGACACTACCTTATAGATTCAGTCATCTTAGAGAGAAAAAGGAAAAACAACAGGGATTGGCTGGTTCCATCTGCTTAGATCTTTGGGCTGTATACTGACCTGGGGTCTGATTGACAGCTGGGTTGATTCCATATGGACGAACTGTGAGACAAGGATTGACTGATTTTGTCCTAGCATGGGAAAAGATTGTGTGTGACTATAGCTTTGACTGGCAGCTGGCTGTTCTGAGTGGATACAGTACAAGTTTCCTTTGCAGGGGGTTGAGCAGACACAAGATTGGCCGAATCATCAATTATAGGAATGATTGACAGGTGACGGCCTCCGAAGTGTGTGCACTCAGCTCCAGATGTAGTTGCTCCCAGCAAGAGAAATTAGATGTGGAGTAATCAATCAGTGGTACTGGCAGCTTTACATGTAAAACACAATTCAGGCATTAAATTGTTATTATTAATGTACAATATAATGTACTGCATATTTGAACTAATTACATTCTCTTTAGCCAACCATGAAGATAAAGAACACTCATTGTTTTATGTTCAATATACTTCATTATTGATTCTTGTTTTAGATGACATTAATTCACTATGGACATCTTCCATTGGGTTTCAATGAATCCAATCATTTTCAGCTACACTTCATTTCTAAATTCTGTCTTTATTACAATAATTAAGCACCAGACCTCCACCGTGTGGTTACATCCTGAAAGCTTTTCTGTTGACATCTCACTCAGATCACACCCTCTACACTCATGACAATTTCTAAAACCTTAAATTACATTAGAGCTTTGGAATTTCAGTCCATATCCATAATGACAATGTTTGTATGTAAATACACGCTTAGAAAACCCACGCCTTCAAACAGCACAGTCCAATGTCTTTCAAATAACGGTCAAATCAGTTAGTTCCACAGTGAAAAAAACAATGGTAACATCTAACGTAACTGGTTTTATCCAAGTCAAAAATGTAATATCGCTGAATCAACCAAAATACATTAATTTATACCAACAAAACTCATTTTATTGGAATAAAGCAGGTGGTATAAATAACTCTTTAAGGTAACAAAACTTTTTACAGTGTTGTTGTAAATCTATATGGTTTCATTTAATTTCCCCTTACTCTTCATTTTTTTCTAACATTCAAAATATAGCTAAACTGAGTGAAAGTTCGAATGTTTAATTATATGGGTAAAATTCTCTAAGCCACATTTAGTCAAACACTATGCATTCCCTCAGTTGAAAGATAGAGGGCAGCCTTGTGACAAGAACAGTCAGGTAGTATGCAATCTATCAAACTGCTTATAGTCAAACGTAAAATATGCAATAGATAGCCTATGATTAAATAAAATGTAGGCTACATTCAATTTATAAATGCATACCTGTATACGTTTAAAATAAGAAGAATATCTTCACCGAGAAATCTCAGTCACGTTCTTACATCAACAATTAACCACAGCAAAGCATGATAGCAGATAGCTTCTGTATATATTTTTGAAACATTGGCGACTAAAGTATCTTTACTTATCTCTGGAGCGAGTAAAATTTCAGCAACATGAAAAATAAAATCTCAAATATAAAAAAAGATATATCTAATTCAAACACACACATGTCATGGACACCATGCAGTGGCTGCCATTTAAGCGGTGTAAATAATTGAGGAATAGCATTTGCCGTCATCCCCCACATGAGATGTGGCTATAAAAGAGCATCAGATCTTTCCTTTGAGAGGAGGAGTCTGATGTCGTAACACACTGAGCTCTCCTCACTAGCTAATCGATGGAGAAGTCAATGACTGCACCTTTTCAAGCTGTTTACAATATGGACTCCTTCTCCTTTTAAATACATCCTGAGCGTAAAATGAGTATGCAGTACCATGAAAAACTGCGAATGACCTTATTAAATTATTGACAGATTAGTTCGGCTATTTAGATAATAGTCAAGTCACATTTATTTATATAGCGCTTTTCACAATACAGATTGCATCAAAGCAGCTTCACAGTGATAACATGAAAGTAGTACAACACAGTTCAATAATATTGTTGAATATTAAATATCCCCAACTAAGCAAGCCAAAAGCAAGGCGACAGTGGCAAGGAACCAAAACTCCATCAGATTGGATGGAGAAAAAAACCTTGGGAGAACCCAGGCTAGTCAGGGGCCAGTTCTCCTCTGGCTAACAATCATAGGGTTTTAAAGAAGCTTTACAGTAAGTCCATATCAGAGAGTACCTGGAAAAAATACATTTAGTTAATCATGTAATATTTAGGGGATAACATATCGCCGGCGTTGAGTCGTCTCTTCGCAGGCGTTGAGTCGTCTCTTCACAGGCGTTGGTCTTCTCATCACAGGCGTTGAGGCATCCGAAATCCCCGTGAGAGGCAGGAAACCAAACTGGAGCCTACGAACGCCATTTTTCTCGGGACAAGCGTCCCGAGATAACAGCAGAAAGGCAGATGGGAAATAATTAGCATAGCTGATGTTCATAATGATTTCCATTACACGGGAGTAGGTGTTAGAAAACCATAATCTCACAACTCTCCGTAACCCAAACTCTCCGCAACCCAACCGCAACCATACGGACCGACCCGTTTGTCTATAAGGCTGTCGAGCCCCACTGGTGCGTTAAGCAGTTTCAGTGGCAAACGGTTCCGTATGGCATAGCAGAGGACTAAAAGGTAAGCATTATGTGAATGCTTGACTAAAGAGACACGTCTTTAGTCTAGTTTTAAACTGTGTCAGCGAGTCAGAGCATCGGACCGTATCGGGAAGGCTATTCCAGAGTTTTGGAGCTAAATGCGAGAATGCCCTCCCTCCTTTCGTGGACTTCGATATCCTAGGAATGACCAGAAGCCTTGAATTTAGTGATCTTAGAGAACGCGGTGGATTGTAGGGCGAAAGAAGGTCCGTTAAGTACATAGGAGCTAAACCATTAAGGGCTTTATAGGTCAGTAGTAGTACTTTGTAATTGATACGGAACTTAATAGGTAACCAGTGCAGAGATGATAAAATCGGTGTTATATGATCATATTTTCTTGATCTAGTAAGAACTCTGGCGGCTGCATTTTGCACTAACTGTAGCTTGTTTATTGAGGATGCAGGACAACCAGCTAATAAAGCATTACAGTAATCTAGTCTCGAGGTCATGAATGCATGAACTAACTTTTCTGCATCAGAAACAGATAGCATGTTACGTAATTTAGCAATGTTTCTAAGGTGGAAAAAGGCTGTTCTTGTAACAGATGAAATATGATTTTCGAAAGACAAGTTGCGGTCTAGTATAACACCCAGGTCTTTTACTGTAGTGGAAAAAGTAACAGGGCATCCTTCTATATTAAAGTCGTATTGTAAGAGGTTTTGTGTGTAGTTTTTTGGACCAATAAGTAATACCTCCGTTTTATCTGAATTTAATAGCAGGAAATTACGCGTCATCCAGCATTTTATATCTTTGAGACATTCTGTCAATTTAGATGAGGTAATGTTTTCATCTGGTCGTGATGAAATATATAATTGAGTGTCGTCAGCATAACAGTGGAAATTAATTCCATGTTTTCTTATAATATTACCAAGTGGCAGCATATATATTGAGAATAGCAGAGGGCCTAGCACCGATCCTTGCGGTACTCCGTAGTCTAATAGAGAATAGATGTAGCTAGCCCATGAAATGTTAGTTATAATTTTAACAATAAAGCGCGTCAATTAAACGTATAATAATCGTTACTTTAAATATTTTTTTTATGGAGTTTAAGATGTAAAAAGTTAAATAAACAGTTTGAAAAGAGTTAAAACTCCCCGACTTGTTTTTGCCGCGAGTTAATTAAAACTTCATGTCAGTAGAGTCCATTTCAACATATCACACCTTGCAGCTTTTCCTGGCACTACGTCATGTTAGCTTAACCTTTCCAAGACACCCTGCAGCTAAGCTTGCAGTTGAAACAAAACAGAATTAGGTTACATATGTCTAACAGAGACGTGTGGGCAAACCGATACAGCAGACGCCGCCGGATTAGGGCCTGTTTTCATTTAATCAGGTTTGCAATAAAGCTCTGAATTTTGTCACGAATAAACGAGCCTTGTACAGATGTTTGTCCAGGAAAGCTGCTCACCTATGCCTGCGTGAAATAACTTCCCTTCCCATGATCCTCTTTGTCGAGTCTCACTCCTGTATCCTGTGGAATAATCAATGAGTGCTGCTCACTGCTCTTCATAACCTCAAATTGCTAATAGTAACAACAACAACAAAATAATAATAATTGTTGTTGGGGTCAATATGTTAAGGCATTTTCATGACATGTCTGCCCCTTATGACGAGGAAACAATTGTGTGAATAGGTACGTCAGAGGTGTGGGACTTTGGGAGGCTCAGAGTAAACTGGTTTTGTAATTGAATGTGTGAAGACTTCAGAGAGCTTTTCCCCGCCTGTAATAGGATGACAGAGAAGAGCGGAAGCTTATTTTAGTTTGTGTGAAAGCCAATAATATAAATATAAATAAGATATACACACACACAAAATATAAGTATATACACATATACCTAGTTTACAAAGAAACAAAGAAACTATATTCTGCAAATCTACCCATCACAAAACATGTACATTTTAAACACATCACGTTTTCCTCTTGGTGACTAAAAAATGTCCCCACAAGGACATTTTGTCCCTATAATAGGGTTTTGGGGGGCCATGCACGCACGCGCACACACACACACACACACACACACACACACAGTAAGTTTAGATGACTCCCATGTGTCATGCTGGGGGGAAAAGGATCTCTTGAGTAAGACAAAATTTTGGATGAGTAAAACACTGTTAAAGTTAAGTGATTGTCTCTTTAAAACAAAAGCGCATTTTGAGAACAGTTCTCCCATCTGTGAGAACTGTCATGGGGTTTAATTATGCTACAAAAAAGCTATTTAATTATTTTTCATTCAGTTAATTACATTTCTTGTTCTAAACTGTCATATCAAAAGTACAGAATTTAAAGTCAACATGAGATGAGAGGAGTTGGATATTAAACTGGAAAAATGCGATCGTGTTGCCTAGACCTTTTGTCTTTTAGTCAAACATTTAACTTTCTGTGGAACATAAATCAAGATTTATGGAGAATTTTGGTAATCCGACAGTTTTGGTTACCATTGACTTCCATTGTATGAAAAACAAGAAGAAGAAATAAAGTCATGCAGGTTTGGAACAACATGAGAGGAAGTAAATGATTGTAAACTATCCCTTTGAAGACAGTTCTGTATTTGTATCTAGTCCTAATTTGTTTTGCATAGGGTCAATTTTGATTTGACATTGACTTTTTTTTAATGAAACAATTGAATCTACTGAAAAATGACAAGCTTTATTATCCTATATTGTATAAGCTATTATATTCATCATTTAAGTTGATTCCTGCGGACAGGAGAGCAGAAGATGTGTGCTAAATGTCATCACCTATGGCTGTTGCTCCCTCTGGACCACCTTGTCAAGCAGTCAAGACTCCTTCCTGATGTCTTTACAGAGCCGACGGGATCGGCACACACTTTATCAACCAGTCATCAATCTTTCATCTGCCTCTTATCTATAATTAATGCCTTTACACAGCGGTCGGTTGTGGGGTCCATACAGGTGTGTGTGTGTGTCTGTGTGTGTGTGCTGAAGTATAAAAAACAACCAGGTTATGTGGCCAAATGTGTCAATATCGATGTTCACAGAGTGACTCCAGCAGACCCGCACACGTTCCTGACTTCTGCAGGAGGAATAAATCCAGACAATTTCCCAGAATACATTACACAGGAAATAAGAGGAGACCTCTGCTCTCTCTCGGACTTCAGATGTCTTTGTGCCTCTAATGGAGGAGCTTTCCTCTGATATGATTGAAGACAGAAGAGCTCTCCTGGCGCTCCTCTCCCCCACCCCCCAGGCCAGAATCTCAAAGGGAAGGAATAGATTATCCCCCTCGCTGAACCCCACCAAGTCAGACAGACAGTGCAGGACATTATCATGTCAAAATATGGCATCACTTAATTTCCATGGCAACCTCATGTCAGTAGATCTCTGAGCTGCATGGCAGAATTTCAACATCCTTTGCCATTAAACATAGAGCCAATTTTATTACACTCTAAAAACTTTGAAGCAATATTTTTTGGGTAAAACATTTTTACATTATTGAGTACATTTTAAAGCTGTGAAATGAATGAAATATACGAATTGGTGCAAGTAAAAAACGTAAGTAGATCTGAATAACAACATTTGGTACCATGACAAATAAAATTGAGTAGACCCAACAAGTTTTCAAGGCATTTATTTTGGTACGTACAACTCAGACAACCAGGAATAGTTCAACCTCACCCTCAAGTTGTTCCAAACCTGTATGAGTTTCTTTCTTCTGCTGAACACAAAAGAAGATATTTTGAAGAATATGGGTAACCAAACAGTTGATAGACCCTATTAAAGGAGAACTCCGGCGCAAAATGAACCTTTGGTCTAATAAAACATTGATACCTAGTCAACCGTTCTCTGAGATTTGTTTTCATGATAATCGAATGTAAGGAGTTTTATCTCTAAAAACTGTTTAGCGTATAACGCTAGTAATGGGGGCATATAATAAGTAAAAAGAAATCGCTATTTATACCACTAACAAGGCTCAAAATAGCCCCACACGAACACAGTAACATAATGAGGGTCCCTACATGCAAAACGAAGCATTGAGAACTTTGTAAGTGTACAGACCGTTTAATAAGAAGATAAAGATAAAGACAGTCCACTTCGTGTATACAAACAGTAGCCATCTTTGGAAAACAGTCTCGACTAATCAAACCACGAACGCCATTCATACAGTTCAGAAGTTCACTGAACTTCATACAGTTCAGCTCACTTAGCACGTCGTTCTTGGTTTGATTAGTCGAGACTGTTTTCCAAAGATGGCTCCTGTCTGTATACACGAAGTGGACTGTCTTTATCTTTATCTTCTTATTAAACGGTCTGTACACTTACAAAGTTTTCAATGCTTCGTTTTGCATGTAGGGACCCTCATTATGTTACTGTATTCGTGTGGGGCTATTTTGAGCCTTGTTAGTGGTATAAACTAGCGATTTCTTTTTACTTATTAAATGCCCCCATTACTAGCGTTATACGCTAAACAGTTTTTAGAGATAAAACTCTTTACATTCGATTATCATGAAAACAAATTTCAGAGAACGGTTGACTAGGTACCAATGTTTTATTAGACCAAAGGTTCATTTTGCGCCGGAGTTCTCCTTTAACTTGCATAGGATGGTGGAAATTACTACGTTAATGGGTTCCATCAACTGCTCTGTTACCAGCATTCTCCAAAATATCTTCTTTTGTGTTCAGCAGAAAAAAAGAAATTCATACAGGTTTGGAACAATTTGAGGGTGAAATGATGACAGCATTTTTGGGTGAACTATCCCTTTAAGTCATATCCAGAGATTTTACTAGTTATTTACAAAGCCACTGAATGTACCCCAACTGACTGTACACAACACACCAGCATTCCTCGAGTCATCTTGGAAGTTTCCTGATTCCCTGTTTACAGTGGTGGTTTTCAGAGGTCACGTTTGTTATAGTTGGTAATCACTGTGGAGTGGTGCTGAGGCTGCTTTCGTCCCAGTGGGGTCAGGCCAGAGTGATTGACACAGGGATGTGTATTATTTTCACATGAGTGGATTTGCAGTGGAGGGATGGGTTGAGGAATAATGCATTAAAGCACTCTAATCTGGTTAGGCTAATCTCAGTCCCCACTGCTGAGCTCTGAGAGAGAAAGAGAGAGAGAGAGGCAGAGAGAGAGAGAGAGAGAGAGAGAGAGAGAGAGAGAGAGAAAGAGGGATGCTGGGGGAGATGCTTAGGAGCGCTCAGGAAAGGGAATGTCAGATTGAGAACCTCAGGTTGAATATGAATCTGAACCAACGGCACGGATGATCCGTTTTTAAGGACTGACTGTAAATGTGTGAGACTGTGTTTACGGCTGAATAAAAGAATAACGAAAATGAAAGACTTATGAAGTAAACATCTCCTATACTGACTGAACATTCCTTTTGGAACTATTTAGTGACAAGTTATAAAATTGTAAAGTTGTCCATGTAGCCTATCACAAGAATCAAAAGAAAGAAAGAGGAAGAAGATGATAAAATAAGGTCTCATTTGTACACATGCATAAAAGGGGTCCTATTATGCCCTTTTACTAAGTCTTGATTTTGTTTTAGGGGTTTACTAGAATATGTTTTCATGCTTGAATGTTAAAAAAAAACACGTTATTTTTCACATATTTTCCATTATTACAGCACCTCTCTCCGCAGTTTGGCTCGAACATCAAGTCTAGGTCTCTGCAGGACAGTAATAGGAGTTACCAGATCAGGGGGTGAGGCCATAAACAGAGGGGTGTTTTCAACCGCGTAACCTGATTTGCCCACGTCACAGTAGAATTTAGGGGTGGGGTGGGGTCGGGTCGGGTGAAGGGCATCATTTTCATTGAATGATTACCACCAGTTTGAAAACACCCACAAATATAGAAACGCCCACTTTTGTTCGGCAGAGACCCCATACTCTCGGACATGCCGATTTCATTGAGGTCCCTCCCTCTGAAATACAAAATGAGCTGTGATTGGTCAGCTGGCCAAGTGTGTTGTGATTGGCACTACTTAGCACGTGTTCGGGAAATGTCCCGCCCCTCCATAACTGCGAGTTCTCCTCTTGTGTAAATATTGAGGATGGCGTCAATTTCAAACCAATTCGAGCCCGATTCAGACTCTGACAATGTTAACAAACAAGAGACTTTGCAAGAACAGATTTCACAGGCCGTTTCAGAGTGGTATGTTTTTTGTAATTTCCCTATACATTTTAGATACGATGTTATCCAACATTTAATCATGATATTTATCGGAAAACTAAGGTAATACAAACAGTAATCGATCACAAAATCATGGTTCATTTTCCTAAGGAGCGTGAACCGTCCTACAAAAGCGAGAGCTTTCAAAAACAACATAAAACAAGCGGTTCTCCATAAAATGTGCAGCGCACAGATAAACGTTGGGGTTAAAATGCTCTGGAACAGTGTTTAAAATAAATTTGAACCACTCTAAGATTGTCGTCCTTAGGAAGGTCAAACAAATGAGTTTTGGAAATGTTGTGGAAAAAACAGTGTCTCATTGGCATAGCGACAACACTGTCTTCTCTACTGCAGCTCAAGGCCTTGTCCCTTTTTCTGCGTATTCCGTGGGTGGAGATTATTTAAATGAGGAACATTATGACTTCATAAAGCCCTGAAAAATCATGTTGTAGTCCAAACGAGCTGTTTGTTGTAGTTCTTGGAAAAGGGGATTCTGTTAAATAAAATATCTCGCTTTGGAGTGGACTTTGAGATTTTGTAACCTTGCAGATTTTTGTATATGCTCAAACAGCAACATTACACACTAACTAAAAAGTTGGAAAAGTGGAAACGCATAGTATGACCCTTTAATATGAACTAACAATGAGCAATACAGCATTTTTACAGCATTTATTAATGCTTGTTAATAAAATGTTCATGTAAGTTCACACTGCATTAACTAAAGTTAACAGATACAATTTTCTTAATGTATTACATTAAATCCCAATGTATAAGTACATTTTAAGAATAACTAACTAAGATTAATGAATGCTGTAGAAGCATTTTTCATTGTTGAAAACTAATGTTAACTACTGAAACCTTATTGTAAAGTGTTACTGAAGCAAATACATGTTGCTTTAAGAAAATGAAGCCTATTTTTGGAACCATTAAGATTGTTTTAATGCTGCATCTCTTTTTTTCAATTTTAGATTAAGCAACCCCACCCTTTTCACTGTAATGCATGAAATCAAAATAATACAAATAAAATAAATTATTTAAAAATGACAAAATAATGTTATACTATTAAAATTAAATGTTATATATATATATATATATATATATATATACACTCACCTAAATGATTATTAGGAACACCTGTTCAATTTATCATTAATGCAATTATCTAATCAACCAATCACATGGCAGTTGCTTCAATGCATTTACGGGTGTGGTCCTGGTCAAGACAATCTCCTGAACTCCAAACTGAATGTCAGAATGGGAAAGAAAGGTGATTTAAGCAATTTTGAGCGTGGCATGGTTGTTGGTGCCAGACGGGCCGGTCTGAGTATTTCACAATCTGCTCAGTTACTGGGATTTTCACGCACAACCATTTCTAGGGTTTACAAAGAATGGTGTGAAAAGGGAAAAACATCTAGTATGCGGCAGTCCTGTGGGCGAAAATGCCTTGTTGATGCTAGAGGTCAGAGGAGAATGGGCCGAATGATTCAAGCTGATAGAAGAGCAACTTTGACTGAAATAACCACTCGTTACAACCGAGGTATGCAGCAAAGCATTTGTGAAGCCACAACACGCACAACCTTGAGGCGGATGGGCTACAACAGCAGAAGACCCCACCGGGTACCACTCATCTCCACTACAAATAGGAAAAAGAGGCTACAATTTGCAAGAGCTCACCAAAATTGGACAGTTGCAGACTGGAAAAATGTTGCCTGCTGATGAGTCTCAATTTCTGTTGAGACATTCAGATGGTAGATTCAGAATTTGGCGTAAACAGAATGAGAACATGGATCCATCATGCCTTGTTACCACTGTGCAGGCTGGTGGTGGTGGTGGTGTAATGGTGTGGGGGATGTTTTCTTGGCACACTTTAGGCCCCTTAGTGCCAATTGGGCATTGTTTAAATGCCACGGCCTACCTGAGTATTGTTTCTGACCATGTTCATCCTTTTATGGCCACCACGTACCCATCCTCTGGTGGCTACTTCCAGCAGGATAATGCACCATGTCACAAAGCTTGAATCATTTCAAATTGGTTTCTTGAACATGACAATGAGTTCACTGTACTAAAATGGCCCCCACAGTCACCAGATCTCAACCCAATAGAGCATCTTTGGGATATGGTGGAACGGGAGCTTCGTGCCCTGGATGTGCATCCCACAAATCTCCATCAACTGCAAGATGCTATCCTATCAATAGCCGCTTTCCGACCGGAGGGACTTTTGCAGTTCCTAGAACCTAACGTTCCTATAACCCTTTTTTTCGCGTGTTCCGACCGGACTAAGTTGGGGATTTTTTAGTTCCTCAGACCGTAGTTCCTATAACTCTTTCAGTACCTAGTCTAGAGCGAGGACTTTTTTAGTTCCCTTTCCCTAGGTCTACGTTGATTGGTTCAACTTATAAGTCAGCCCACTGTCAACACATTTTCTTCACTGTCTGTTGCAATTCGCCTATAGGCTATGCTAACTCATAACTTAAGTTAAGACAAACATAACGCATTCAACCAGCTAATTGCTAATGCTTGCTAAACTTACCCGTCGTTTTGTTTGCCTCCTGCGCTCTGCTCTTCTATCTTCTTCCATTATATTACGTAAGATCATATTACGCTGGAGCCTTCGTCTTCTGTGTTTCTCTGTACAGAACTCAAGCATAGTCTTTAAATGCCGCCGTTCGTACTCCGTTATTAAGGTCCCGGCAAGGCAGAGCAGGAACATTTCGATAGCCTCCTCCACGCTGGTTTGTTGTTGTTGTATGTGGCGGCGCCGCCGCCGCCGTGCTTGCGTCACTCCCTTACCCCTCCTACCAGTTCCTATGGCCACTTGGCCAGTGCGAACGCAAAAAGCAAAACCGAGTTTGGGGGAGAGTAGTTCTTAGAACTGTTTAGAAGTGGACAGTTCCTATAACTAAGTTCCTGTAACTACTTGGTCAGAAAGCGGCTATTATGGGCCAACATTTCTAAAGAATGCTTTCAGCACCTTGTTGAATCAATGCCACGTAGAATTAAGGCAGTTCTGAAGGCGAAAGGGGGTCAAACACAGTATTAGTGTGGTGTTCCTAATAATCCTTTAGGTGAGTGTTTATATATATATAATAATGGTCATATTTTTATGAAATTAACACATAAGGTATGGTCTGTGCCTTTATACCCTAGATTTAAACTAAATTAAAACTGTCGCTATGGGAATTTGCACTGAAACGGAGTCTTTCCCTGCCAGCTAGGATGAATAAGACTGATCATTGCCTTTCCGCAGACAAATACCGCAAAATGGAGTTCATATCTGCATCCATATTTACTATACAGATATGGAAATGAATATCAGGGTAGACAGATTGAAAGGAGTTTGACTTGGAAATGAGAGTGAGATTTTTCATTACCGTCACAGAGAACCTCATGTGGGTCCGACTCCATCATTTGAATGTGATTGGTTATGCACTGAGGGGAAAAAGCACATTAGGTATGGGGCTTTTCTCTTATTTTTATTTCTTTTTTAACTCCTGGGGCCTGAACCTTGAGTTTTTGACAAAGAGGGAAGCTAATACACACATACACACATAAAAATAATCATATGTGGCAATGTTGTGTCTGTGAAGTCAGTGCCTACTCTAAATACAACATTTGCAAATACCTATTTTAAGTCAAGCTATTTCCTTCCTGTGTTTTAACACTTCAAAAGGCAAATACATTACCCTGGATAGATAAAAATTGCTCTAACGAATGGTTTGAGCTTCTGGTTTATAGTATACACGAACATTTCATGTGTTGATTCGTCTGGCCACGGTTAGTTTGTCACAGCCTTTTAATTTGATACAAGAGCCAATTAAAATTGGCCCAGAGACATGAAGGTCAAATGGTAACCAGCAGGGTCGTTGCCATGGAAATTATGAACAGCTGCTCTTCCATAATGCAAAATGAAACCCAACGTAATTGCTGGGGATGGAAAATCTTATCCGATTATCAAAGTCAAATTGATTTGAGCCTGACACAACTGGATGTTACACACCTATATATCAGTCCACAACTTGATAAAAAGGGTCAGACGCAAAATTAAACCGAACACTGTTAAATGCTACATAAAAAATCAATTTACCTGATAATAAATCTTGAGTGCAACGTCTGAGTGTCACATTCTGAAAGCTGACAAAGACAGTTAGGTGAATGCAAGGTTGGCAGGACTAGTAACGGGACATAGGCATCAGGCACAGTGTTGATATGCCACACCACACTCTTTAGCATCTGTGTCCGCTAATGAGCTGATTTCTGTACTGTTTTATCTAATCTCCCAGGATAGGTCATTAGCATCTCTAAAGAGAGAGAGAGAGAGAGAGAGAGAGAGACACAACTCTAGCTATATTAAACGCAATAGCGCGCTATTGATGGCCACAGCCAATAGCAGCGTAGCGCGAGCACTCTCCCGGCTAAAAGCCTGCGCTAATAGGTCCCTTACGGCAGAGGGACGGCAACAAGGCGGAAAAGGAGGCGAGAGGTTAATTTGGTCCTGCCCAGGTGAACCAACCAGTCAACCCTCGCAGATTTCTCTTTCCCCTCCTCTCTACTCAAAACACTTAATGATTATTAACATGCTTCAAATGCTTAAGCAGCGCTGGGAGTATCTCTCATACTCTCGCGCTCCCCCAGCCCCCCCTCCCCTCTCTCCTCTCTGGCGCGCTGGAGCGCGAGGGGAAATCATTATGCTAATGAGCCTGCCGCCGCTGTTTTTATTTCCTATAATCACCCTCATCTCCGTGGCGATCTTCAGGGACGAGCGGTGGTACACACACACAATCGTTCCGGGCTTTATAAATATTTCCCCTTTTTCTCGCCACATTTTTTTTCAAAGGAAGAACAAAGGCGCCTGTGCGTTTATAAGGGGCCTTGTGTCTGCGCGGGAGAGAGTTAGGAGTGGGGAAATGAATCGAATGCCACCGAATAACTCGCTGTTAGCTTTGTCTGTGTCGTCTGGATGTGTTTTTTTTTTTGAAGTCGCACATTTAACAATAACACACAAGCGTTCAAATAGACTCAGATGGTGTATCTTCAACCATTTTTTTATTTGGACTAATTACAGTAGGTAAATATTTCCGAAATGGCAAATTCCGGTGAACCTGGAATCTTGTCAGTGGTGATTAGCACAGAGTCTGCATGGCGTGCACTTTTAATGGTGTTAAAGTCAACATGAAACGGCACTTCAATAGTCTTTTTTTTCCGTGAAATGGCTAAGAAAATTTAAGGCGTGGCTTGATTTTGTCCATTGGTGATTGGATAGGCTTTGTGGTTTGCTATTGCTGTGATGTCATGTGAGTGACAGGTTGTTCCAGTAAACACGTCATCCGAGAAGAGAAGAAATATCATTGCAAGATAGAGGGGAATTTATTTTGATGAAAGATTATGAGGGCACATGAATTTTTAAAAAATAATGATGTGTGCCGATAAATCCTTTATAATAAATACTGCAATATTCCATGAAAAATAAAAGAAGAGTCAATTTTGATTTTATGGTGACTTGAAGATGCGCCATATACCATTGATGAGCAAATTTTCCGAGGCAAAGTCCATTCATTTAAATAGGAATCCACGCGATCCCCATCAGAAAGCTGTTTGTTTTGAAAAAGACTTCTGTGTGAGCCGTGCTTCACACATCGCAGAAACCTCACTAATGTAACCGTACCTTCAGCATGCTACGTTTGCTTTATTAAAAAAGATTGGGTTGTTTTAGTCCAGCTGCTAAATGCGCTGAGCTCTTAACCGGCTCTTGGGGTAATTCAGACCCCTCTAGAGCTACACTAATGAGGGGATAATAGCCCCTGTGAAATGTAAATAAAACTCAAATCCCCTCACAGAGAGAGAGGAGGGGCCAGATGGAGCGACTCTGAAGGCTGAGAAGCATTGCCTCTCTCTCTCTCTCTTTCTCTCTCTCTCTTCTCTCTCTCTCTCTCTCTCTCTCTCTCTCTCTCTCTCTCTCTCTCTCTCTCTCTCTCTCTCTCTCTCTCTCTCTCTCTCTCTCTCCATTCAGTTCATCCTTCAATCATATGCATCACATCTTCTCACTCCATTATCAGCCTGCTAAAATTTTTAGTGACCGAGGGAAATTGTATGCATTTTGTTTACTCGCAACTTATTTCACACACTTTTCCCTCAGGACGGCAGGGGGAATCTGGTACCTCTAAAGACGCTGTTGATAAACAGACGCTACAGGGAAGACCCAATCCCTTCAATTGATTTTTTAAACACATTATTCATACATCCGGACTGGCTCAAGGGTGAGATAGGCTGACAGAGGCATTTGAAGTGAGCTGAATTGATAGGAGCGGGGGACCCGCAGTAATGTATTATGCATTATAGACAATGATCAGCCATTACAAATCACCTAAGGGCAGGCAATAGATTGAGTTCTCTGGAATATCTGATAAAGCGCTGCTTTGAGGAGAACAAACACACACTGAATGGATTTACCATCATTCAGAGCTTTAGCCCAAGCTCAGAATGCATCGCTACCCGCAGGGCAAAAAAATGCTGTTGCCTTCCTCCTTTAAAAATAAACAGTATAAGCAACTTGTATGGGTCTCTCAGTCAAGGTCTTACTTTGCAACGGAGCTGCTGCTGACAGGGGGCCTTTTAGTTTCAGTACAAAGCACAAAAAAATAAAAGATTGCGTGCAGCTTTGACTGGTGGACGTTTTAGTAAACTGATTGCCACTGAAGTGCAGCACTGGGGAGGAAAAAAAACAGGAAATCACAATTCCTAAAGTGAACGGCAGAAATGCCAATTCATCAAATGATACATTAGTAATTTAGCGAGCTTACAGGCTCTCGCTAAGCCACAGGCTCAGTATAAATCCTTCAGAGCATTCGTTCCGACAGAGATGGAGGCGTTTCCACATCATTAGCGGCGGGGCAGAAAGCCGAGAGCCCCGTCGAGTGCTCCTCTCACACACACTTTTCCATTGGGCACAGATGGGGAAACATTCCCCTCATCCGAGCCACGAGCAACCTGTTTGTTTCCAGGTGGAATTCCTTACTCGGAGACTATCCGCATAGCACAGCCGTTTACCTTTCTGTTCAAGCACAACGCCGCAGACGATGCCAAGACCGCTTATCTAGACTACTGTGATGTGCAGTAACACTTATTTTTAATGCATGCCTACGCACATGTTGTTAATCTTATGCACAGTCTTTAAAAATATAGCACTTTTTGTTACTGGATGTGTTTCTTTTGCTTGCAGAGTAAAAAGATATTAAAAAGAGCTTTAAGAAACAGGAAATGCTGCGAGCATGCTGGCAGTGTGTAGCATGCAAAAATAAAAACAAATAAATGTAAAAGTAAAGTAGCCTCAAAATAAATGAACAGATATGCCCAGAATGAGTAATGCCCACCAGTTAAACAATACAATTGTTTTCAGCTGTATGATCATTATTACTTGCTCTCTGCCGAGCCAATTTACTATTAGGAGCAGAGGTAGCCTTGGGGCTCTGAACAAGATACTCAAGTAAAATCAAATAAGAAACCTTATACCGTGAACTGAATCATATTGTATGTGTGTGCAAGAAACAGAGGGCATACAGTGATTCCAAAATGTGCACTCAAATACAGAAAATATTCAGAGCACAGAAATATTTTACAAGAGCTTATTTTGTCCTGTATTGATTTGTTCAAAATATATTAAACATACAATTAATATAGGCTACATACTGTACAGTTCAGTGATTTGATTCCTTATATATTAAGTTAAAAATGTCAGGTTGATACAACTGTCCTGATATTAAAAGTGAAGAAAATATTTTGTAAAAAAAATCAATAAAAATTAAATACTTGAAAAGGAAACTTATTAATGTTTGGGAAAAACTGGTGCATCCAACAATCCAGAAACAGGAATTATATTATACATAATTTGACCTTTTATGACAAGGTGATGTTAGTTCAGGCTCTAAAATATCATAGAGGTTTTACTCTCCAAAAATGTAATGATGAGTATGAATTCATTATACTTGATTCAGTATATCATATAAACCTTTGAAAATAATGATTAAAATGTGTACAACGTATTCAAGGTGTAAGGAAAATAAGTTTATAATGGTATAAAGATTTTCAAAACCATGTGACAGAGAAAGAGTGCATTTAAAATAAAAAACAGCACGCGTCTTAAACTAAATTGTTTTTGTCTGTTTCATGCACCATCTCGCATAATGACCACAACCAAAATATTCTGCCATATACTGATGCGGAACCCCACAGGTTGTGTGTTTCTTAAACCGAGACCCCAAACTGAATGTGTGCAGATTACCATGGCTTCCCTTATAATAACCACCCTGATTCTGCAAACCTATGAGTCAAGCATAGACTAAACGGCTGAAACGTTTGCTTATAGCCGTGTAATCATTACTTCTGTGATTCTACATCCCATCCATTGTGAACGGGGTGGAGTAAAGGACGCTAGTTACAATTCTCAAAATTAAAGGCGAAACATTCTCCTTCTAATCTACAGAAAACATAGAATTAACCGAGGACATTTTGATCAAAGTTTGCGAGGGGGGAAGAAGCCGTCCGTGATGTATGACCTCAAAGCCGGTGGATAATAATGACTAAAACTTTGCAGACAGCCAAAATAGTGTAAGTACATCAAACAGTAATTTTGCAGAGGTTCATCTCAGACAAAGACTAGGGAAATGCCAAACTAGGTGATCGTTCTGTGTCAAACGCAAACAAAAAAGAACAAGCCAGCCACTGAGGCCGAGACGTGCCATTCAGCCGTATTAAGGGATCACCTCTTTTCTTTCTTTTATCTAATAGTAGGGATTTCAAGGAGCCTAAGACATTGTCTTGGGTAGAGGTTAGCAGACTGGCAGGCACCCACAGTACAGTAGCTGTGTCTTTAAGGAGACATATGAAGAATGCAGAGAGAGTGCTTTGAAACACACCCTGTCATCGTGCTATGAATGCAGAGTGTTTAGATAGGAACACACCGCCCTGTTTGAATGCGCCGTGGATGATCGGAAATACGAGGTTAAAAATGCTCCCATTTGATATTCAGAGCAGGTAAGATTACCCGGGATATGTGTTGTCAAAAAGACAAAATGCCCCCCCAAAAAGTTGCTTTTCTATAGCTTTGGTTGTTGTAGTATGTTGTGGTATATGGAGCCTAATGAAATTCGTGCCTCAAAGCAGATGATAAGAGTCATACAAGGAAAGCTCAGAGTGAAATTTCTACTTATCCTTCATAATGCAACCGGCTGAGACGCTCTGCACTCATTAGCTAAAAAGTATAAGAACTTAAAAAAGTTATCAAAGAATGTTAAATACGACTTTATTCTAAATGAGGCTTCATTTACAGCACTCTTTGTGTTTACTTCATAATTGTTTCCCAATGGATTTCGGCTTAATGAGTTGTTTGTGCACATGTTATGCTATAAATACATGCTTAAAACATAATAATCCACACTAAATAACCATAAAATGCCCTGCGTTTGTTGCTAATTTAGACCAAAAACGAGGCTTGCACTAAAAGACAAAGCTTCATTAAAATAACAAATAAAACTGAATAAATGTAAAAGTAAGATATACAAATAAAAAAGAATAATATTGAGGACAAAATAAAATATTTATACACACAGGATATTCCAGGCACAGTGGTCACTGGGATAAACCGCATTCTCATCTCATCTCTATTCTTTATTTTCCCATCTTATGAATATTTGACCAGGTGAAATAGAGGAATTTTTGCACAGTTTTACTGAATGTGACGTAGCAGAATAATAATTAATATATATATACACATACAGGAGAAACACAGTTTAGTTTTAGTTTATCTGATCTGTATGCCAGATGGATTTTTAGTTTTCTAGTGAAGGTAATATGTTTCTACCAATCAGTGGACACAGTGGATGTTGTGAACCAGGAATTGTTTTCACAAAAATAAAACAAATTGATTGAGAAACCAATAAATGTGCATCTATGCAATATAACTGGAACCTCATAAAATAAGATGGTCAATAAGAAAACCACCACAAAAATTACCTTTGACCTCAAGCCTATTAATTCATATAAACATTAGTTTTAGTTTTTTGGTTTGTTATATTTTAATGTCCATCTAAATGAAATTCATCTTTTTACATCCTGAAAAATATGCAAAATAATAATAATACTGGCCAAAACGGAAAGATTAGAGCAAGAATTAAAGGAGTGATCCAGATTATATGAGCTGCTAGTGCTGCGCACACACACACACACACACACACACACACACACACACGGACATTCCATAGACTGGTAATGGCTTTTATACTGTACAAACTGTATATTTTATCCCCTTACACTAACCCTACCCCTAACCACAGAAAACTTTCTGCATTTATACATTTAAAAAAAAAAAAAAAAATTCTTTATTTTATAACATATTTACAAATGTCCCTAAAGGGAGGTTTCTGGTCACTTCTGGGTACAAATTTGACCCCAAAATATAGTTAAGTAGGTACACACACACACACTTAACAGGTGGCAATGTCTGTTTTAAAACCAGTTTCTTCTTCTCACTATACACTTTGATTTTTCTCTTTTTCCCCAGTTGTCTCTTCATTGGCAGATCAATACCCTACAAACACATATCTCTCTTAACACAGTATCAAAATATTCACACAATCTGTCTAGACAGTCAAACGCTTGAGATGACATCATTCCATTCCCGCTCACCGAGTGTGTGTTGATATGTTGGTCGGTGAGTGTATTTATTCTGCTCTATACTCACTCAATCCCCTCATGGCTCATTAGTGTGTGTGTAGTAGGAAAGGACACTGACGTGACGATGGGGGTCAGAAACACATGGACAGGGTAACGAGTGCCTCTCCAGGAACCTGCTCCACAAAGCTAACTGCTCTTTAATTAGCCACACACACGCACACACACGCACACACCTATGGGCTGTGTGTGTATCTGAGAAAGTCTAAATAATGTGATTTACCCACCTGAAGCATTTTCTTGATAAACTACTAGGCTTCTAACTTTTCCCACTGTTTTTCTATAGTTGAAACACAACTACATTTCAAAGGCACTTCTTATAGTGAGAGAATGATGCTAGTTGATGATTACAGACTGTGCTAGTCTGAATTCATTTCGAACAGTATACCCGTTCTCATCTGGAAATTCGTACAGAGCTTAGTGTCATGTGCCATTTACTGGCAGATGTAAACTACATCTGTTCGTTCCTGTCCTATGTTCATCCTGCTAGAACATTCAGAGCCGAGAGAGAGAGATTGAGGAATGTTTGGGTTTGCATGGCCGATCTGACCAGAATAATTCATCATCCGGGTGTATATTACACTCAGCAGTGAACAGAGCCAGTGCACAGTACAGGATGAAATGACTTTAGCTAATAGAGATGGTACGCGTAGAAAAGTGATTGAAACTCTCAATTAAAACTCACACATAATTTTATACCAAGAAACAGAATTTGTAATAGATAAAAATAGATATTAACCCTTTGATGCACTGGGAAATCTTAATTGACTTTTTACTTCAAAACAAGAATATAATCATGCGTTTCTTTCCACTGCAACGGAAGATGGTATCAAATATTTAGAGGATCTTTCATCAGTCATATTTAACTTATCTATAAATAAATAAACACTATGCCTAAGTCCGTAATCAGATACTCCCTTGAGTATGTACTTATTTTAATTTGCTAAAAAAGAATGTTCTATATATAAATGTGTGTATTATGAATTTAATATGGATGTACTATACATTCGCCATGTTGCGCTTATCACGTGACCTGATCAGCGTCACGTCACCGCCATTCATAAATCCTCTCCCGTGGCCTCATGGGATAGTAAAGTGTCCATCGTATGCACACTTCAAAATCTTCTCGGAAGAAGTAGGTCATCCAGGTACTTTTTGCCTACTCTTTTATGAGTACTGTGAATTCGGTTATACTTTTGTCACATACTGTTTTTCGCCTGCGATTTCGGATGCAGCCTATATGACCTATAAAGAGGGCATAGCATTTTTGGGTAAGGTTCAAAGGTCATTGCCTATGCTGGTTTAGATATAATATCACAGCCTGAATGGTTAGAAATGACTGTAAAAGAAAATACTCTAAAAGGACATCTCATCATGCAGCATCTGAGGCTTAAATAAATGTAGAATAAATAACTATCACTGAACAGAATCATTTATGTATAATGATTTCCTCAAAAAAATATTGAGCGGCACTCTTTTCAACATTGATAATAATAAGAATCTTGTGCAGCAAATCAGCATATTAGAATGATTTCTGAAGGATCATGTGACACTAAAGACTGGTGTAATAATGCTGAAAATTCAACTCGCTAACTGCATTTTAACTCTTTCCCAGCCAGCTTTTCTTTTTTTTTTTTTAAGTTGCCAGCCATCGCCATCATTTTTACAAAATTTTCATGGCCCACAGAATATTTTGTTTTTCAGGGTTGGAGCTAAACTCTGTAGGACTCTCTAGGACCGAACCTGGCTACCCCCGTAGGGTCAACATTTAATTCAGTAGCATTAGGCAGTTTTGATTTATATGCCGCGTATGTATATATCGTGTTGTTTTACATATGCATCTGCTTACATATGCTATGGCTTGTTTCTGCTTCTTTACATGTCTTTTGATCTGAAGATTCAGTACTCCTCCAGAGGATGTGTAATAGCACCCACTATACCTTAAAACAGTGAAAAACACGTAAAGCTGGACATTTCCATAAATGGCGGGGAAAGAGTTAAAATTCAGTAAAATATAAAACAGTTATTTTAAGTTGTAATATATTTTGCAATCTTACTGTTTTTCATGCATCAGAGGCAGGGCCGTCCCAGTGCGAGTTATAGGATGTGGTCCCCCCTCGGTTGGTCATTTTCACCTTCCAGGGGGTTTGTCCCCTTGGTCCGTTTGCGGTCGCACCGGTTGCGTCGACCTAAGGATGGCCCTTATCAGACAGTAAATACATACATTAAATGTAAATAGATATTTCATTTGTTTCTTACTGATTCAATTAAGAGAAAAAATAATTTAAAACAATAAGACTGTTACAATGACATTCAAACTGGTTAAGTCAAGACCTAATGCCGTAAAATGTGTTCCTCTGGGCTTGAGCGCATTGATGGCGTCTATCGTCAAACCTAATCTGTCTAAATACTATCAAACAGCTCAGCTTTTCAGACTCTACAACTTCACTGCAACAAGTACCATTTTAAATGATCCTGCTGGAGTCAAAAAGCATTAGCATCATTATTTTAGAATTAGCAGGATCTGATCATTCAGGATCCTTAAAGAGGGTTTATGCTAACTCTGAACTGCATCGACTTTAAAACACATTCTCTCTTAAGCAGCTTTCATAAATATTTGACCTCGACGTGATTAGGTCTTATAATACCCCAGCCTCTCTCTGCCAGGCCAACCTGAGGCCTGAATGAGCCCCTTGTACGATGTGTTTGTGTGGATCTCTGCGGGCCACAGGGTTAATAAGCTAGTGATGATGGCAGCCAAGCACTGTTGACCTCCGCCAATATCATTATTATGCTGGGTTGAACCTGAGAAGAGGAAGGTCTCAATCAATCGAAATATTATTACGCCTCCTACCTGTCCACCGGCATTTTAAAAAAGCATCCGGTACTGAGTGAGCACACTGGCATGTGTCAAGAGTAACTGGATCGGATTTTGCCGTCTTTTACGGCAAAACAGATAAAGCCGAATGTTTGAGCTGGATTAGCGCTAAAGGCCGTGACTAGATGAAGGCTGTTGATTGGTTGCCAGCACTATGCAAACAGTGAAGTCTTTAATAAGACGTTCCTGTGCTGTGGTATAGTGCTGCTAATATGAAGAACTTCTAAATGTTATAGCCTCATATATGGCAACTGCAATAATATTGTGACCACATTTTCCACAGATGAATAAATAAAGATTATTCCACCTATAAGATTCATTATTTTAGGTAGGAGAGTAAACTTCTTTATCCTAAAAATATTTAAAAATGCAAGAAGCATTGATTTGTGCTATAGCCACACACACACACACACTCACACACACGCACGCACACACACACACACACACTCACTGACTCTTGACTGCAGACGTTGAGCACAGTTTGAGACATTGTAGAGATCGCTGAGAAACCTGAGGAGACATATGAGATTAATATTTGCACTAAATTTTGCATTCTATGATGTCTAGGAGAAACAAATGAGATATGAAAGAGCTCTAATTTATGATTTCTCTTTCCTATGGGGCTATATATCTATAAATAGATAATTAATACAATAGTAGAGCACCAAGGTGAACTTGCGTTTACCTATACATGACCCTAAAGTGGTTAAACCCATTCCGCCCACCCACCAATCAAACTATGGCTGAAACATTTACAGATTGGTCACTTCCCACTCACATTAAGCCTAAAGTTTAACCACTCCAGAAGAATAGATGCATTGCTTTTGTTCTCACTGTAACCAGGGTCCTATTCAGTTAATAATATGTAAAAGGCCTGACCCTTTCATGCCTTCCTCCTCTGCCCTGAATCCCGGCCCTGAAACGACGCCAAAGCCATTGTCCTCCCAATTACTGATGATAATTGCCATGTAATGAAGTTAAGCATTTGTGGGATTTACAAGCTAACATTGACTATATGTTTCTGTTCCTCTAGCCCTGTCTCTTTCTCACCCTATATCATTCTGAATGAGCTCCACCCATTCTCTCCAACACAAAAGAAACACAGACAATATGCAGCCGGTTGTTAATGTCTTCACTGTGTTTTCCCTCTTTTTACTTCCCAGCCCTCTTTTATTTTTGCTGTATTTTCTCTCATTTCTTTCCCCTCCTCTAACAGCATCGCGGTCTCCATCTTTCGCAGATTTGGGAGTTAAGACTGAATGGACGGCCTTTTTTTCAGCCACCCAATAAGTTGTTAAACCCTCCCGCCGTTTAATGGTGTCTAATGATTACCTCTTACACACCCGGGACAATACGGACAAGCACAGAATTGCCCAGGGGGGGTTGAATTCGCCTGTGCTTGCCAGCAAATCTCATAGCAACAGGTTGAATGAGAGGTGAGTTTGAAGCAAATTGAGAGGATGCGGACTCAAAGAAAGCTTTTGCTTTCTCACACATCGCTCTGTGATGGAGTGCCAAGTCACACACGATCCTACTGTACCCCAGCAACCTCTGACCCCAAGCCAAGCTCCCGGTGACCCCAACACAGTAGCTGAACGAAACCTTTTGACCTCTGTGCGGAGCGCTCAGCGTCTCGACAAACAGCACCATGCAGACTGGACAAAGAGAATAAACTGAATAGACTGCAAATGGACAGATCTACACAAATGACAGGTCAACAATGTGTCCGCGAGCTTTGATCTATTCACTCTAGCCGTGTGAGAAGAGAGACAGAATAAAGAATCAGCGACAGATGAATAACTATCTCTTAAGGGCATTAAGGCTATTATGGTGCCTTTCCCTTTTTAAAAACGCAGTGAATTACATTTCCATTTGATTTTCTGATATTTTAATTAGTTCTTAAAGAAAGGATCTGGACGTCTAATTTTTTATTCAATGTAATCTGCATATTAAACTCGGTTTTTACACTTTTTGAAGAATATGTGAGTGGTGCTTGATTGTGCAAAAGATGCCTCCATGATGCTAGTATGTTCTGAGCAGTTGCCAGGGCGTTGCTATGCAGATGTGTACAGAGTGTTGTTGTTGTTTTTTTTGGTTGACAGGTGCTCAGTTTTTTTCTAAGGGGTCAGGGTGTTCTTGGTGGTTGCTAGGGTGTTCTGTGTGTTTACTATTTCATTGATATGGTCTACTAAGTGATTTCTATCTCCTTAGAGCCCACACCTGCTATTGATTGCTAGGATTTTACAAATGATTTCTACAGTGTTTGGGGTGGTTCCAAGGGAGATGTTAGGGTGTTCTTAGTGGTTGTTTGGAGTTTTTATGGTTTGGGTGGTTGCTAGGGGGTTGTTAGGTTGTTCTTGGTGGTTGCTAAGGTTTTTAAGGGTGTCCTGGGTGGTTTAAAGGGGGTTGACAAAGTGTTTGGAGTGATTTCTATCAGGTTGCTTAGAGCTCACCCCTGACATTGGTTGCTGGGGGGTTTTGGATGGTCCCAATGGAATTGTTAGGGTGTTCTGAGTGGTTGTCAGGGGGTTTTAGGTTGTTCTTGGTAGTTGCTAAGGGCTTTTAGAGTGTTCTGGTGTTATAGGGAGTTATTAGGGAGTTCTGAGTGTTGCTAATGAGTTTTAGGTGGTTCTCAGTGGTTGCAAGGGAGTTGTTAGGGTGTTCTGTGTGATTGCTAAGGGTTTTTGGCTGTTCTGGTAGTTGGTAGGGAGTTGTTAGGGTTTTTTTGTGGTTGCTAAGGGTTTTTGGCTGTTCTGGTAGATGGTAGGGAGTTGTTAGGGTGTTTTAGTGATTTCTAGATGGTTGCTTTGAGCCCACCTATTATATTCTCGTCTAGATATATACGGTCCCTTTTTCAATGTAAGGCTTTTTTTTCAAATCATAAGTCAGATTGCTTAGAAATGCAATAGCACAACTATCTTAAGTTGCGTGATTTGACATATCATCCATGTTTGTATCACAAAACAGGCTGTGGTGCCATATAAAGGGGTCCTATTATGCCCTTTTACGATTTTGATTTGGCGTGTACTAGAATATGCTTTCATGCTTGATTGTTCAAAAAAACAAATATTTTTTCACATATATTTCACATTACAGCTCCTCTCTCCATCTGGCCTGAACACGTTGTTAGTTCCTGTTTCGATAAAGCCCATCCTTTCCGAAATACTAAATGTGCTGTGATTGATTAACCTTACACTAACTAAAGTTGAAAAAGTGAAAAAGCATAATAGGACCCCTTTAATAAAAATTAATAAATAGTAGTTCCTAAAAAAAGGCACTAAAAATGTCTACCTTCAAACATGAGATAACATGACTGTGAAAAAATAGCCCATAGCCTCACATACTGCGGCACTAGATCATGAGTGGATGAAGTGGATTAGGAGGTGCTGTTGTAGCGGTGGGAGAGAAGAGGAGGTGATAATGCGCTGAACTTCAGACAGACCTGCTGAGCTCTTCCCTCTAGAAGCCCTGAGGGCAGTAAATGCGGTAGACCCTCCGCTCACTGACACAAATGTGTGTGTTTGCACAGTTTAAACACAGCCTCATTCTATTCCTCAGAGACAGACTCTCTACACACTGCCAAAAAGCCAACGGCAGCAATTAGATAGAGCTGTTTTACGAGGTGCCAGAGAGAGAGAGAGATAGAGAGAGAGAGAGAGAGAGAGAGAGAGAGAGAGAGAGAGAGAGAGAGAGAGAGAGAGAGAGAGAGAGAGAGAGAGAGAGAGAGAGCTGTGTGGTTAGACATTGGGAAAAGAATAAGAATAAGAGGAGGGGGGAAAAAAGCAGGAATGGAAATGGACTGTTGAAATCAAACAAATGGTTGGTCAAATTTGAGACAGCAGTGTTAGGGTGGGATATTGGTGCATGTCAACAAAAGTTGTATATATTAAATAAAAAATACAAAACAAATTACACGTGTTGTGTAAAGAGAAGACCGAGATGTAAATATATAAGTAATATATGTTAATACATACACACAAACTTTTATGTTAGATGTGATTGATCGATTTGACAGCTCTCTCTCTCTCTCTCTCTCTCTCTCTCTCTCTCTCTGTGTATATATATATATATACACATATATGCATATTTATATTTGTTCAGACACACACACACACACACACACATAAATATAATTAGTGCTGTCAAACTGATTAATTGCAATTAATCGCATGTAACATAAAAGTTTGTTTATAATTGTGTGTGTGTGTGTGTGTGTAGACATACATTTATTCAAATATATATATTTGTGTATGTGTATATACAGTATATATACACACATAAAGACATATATTTTGCTATTTGTATTGCTTTATTGTTATAAATAATACATTTCAGTCTTTTCCTAACACAAAGCAATTGCTTGGTTTTAATATGACGGAGTAAAATGCGCATGGACTACTTTGAACATCACGTTTTGAAGCGTCCTTATAATCAGAAAAAGGTCTCACTCACTTGACTTGGTCTACAGTTTCTTAAATTAGATCGAGGGAGGAAAGAAGACGACAGAGAAAGAGTGAGATGAGACTCCCTCCTTCGTTAGCAGTTCCACACCAGCTGGGCACCACACAGGGCACTTTACTGGGACAGATGGCAGCGTCACCCACACTGCTGCCACATTCCAACCTGTGCTGGCAGAAACGGTGCCAGCCAACCGGGCGGAAATCATTAACACTGGAGGGAGACTGTCCTACTCAGAGCAGGGCTGGGCAGAGTAAGGAGAGAGGGAGAGCGGGTGCCCCTTAAAGTGACCTACGCTGAGACAATCTGTCATGACTTAAGTAATTATCCAGATTTATATATATGTGTGCAAGGAGAGATAGAGGGGGGGAGAGAGAGAGGGATACAAATAGAGCTGTCATTATTCAAGGGAGTAGTATCACAATGAGACAAAGCTGAAACTTCCCCACACATCTTTGGTTTTGTAGATTTGTAGAGTAAAAGAGCAGCTCTTTCCTTCAACATTTTGCACTCCTGCTTCATTTCTCTGCGACGTTTCATCCCTGTCTTTTTCTGTATTAAATGAATGACTGTTAACTTGGCAGTGGACTCTACATTTGTTGTTGCTTCATTAGGAAGATAAGCACCGGTCTAAGACTTTTTCGTACAAGCTTATTTTTTTAGGTGACCCATGAAAGTCACGTCAGGAAAAAAAAAGCACTGGTTATTTGGTTATCGCAGAGGGGATGCCATTAACCAAATATTTGCTAAAACAATAGCTAACATAGGCCTCCTTAATTAAGCTTCATTACACTGCCCTTCTATGAGTTAATCTCACTGTGTGTGTGTGTGTGTGTGTGTGTGTGTGTGTGTGTGTGTGTGTGTGTGTGTGTGTGTGTGTGTGTGTGTGTGTGTGTGTGTGTGTGTGTGTGTGTGTGTGTGTGTGTGTGTGTGTGTGTGTGTGTGTGTGTGTGTGTGTGTGTGTGTGTGTGTATTTAGGCTACTTAGCTATAGAAAGGAGCAAATGTATCTCTAAAAATGTTAAATCTGAACAAAAGTTTGCTTAGGGGAAATCTGGAGGCGGCCTCAGTTGGAAAATTGAAAAATACATAAAGCATGCTTTATATAAAAACAATATAAGGGTCAATGACATGGGGCTCTTTTTTTGTCCAGATCTATTCATTTATTTCATATAAATACATTAAAAATGCAATTAATACACTCTTCTATGATGTTTGTTTTTTAATTTCTGAAAAAGTAACAAATGTCAAATGTAACTGTAAAAATCTTAACATTTTTGAAAAATGTCATGTAGTGCGACTTCCCAAAATCTATATAATTAATTATATTAATTAATAATATTTGTAAATAATCATAAAATACTTTTTACTTTAAAAAAAATGTTTTAGAACTTAAAGGGGTAAAGGGTTAAGTGTGTAGACTCGATTTTTCAAAGATTTTCCTAATCATGGACACTTTGCCATTGACATGCAAGTCTGTGGTATGTCCTGATTTAGATAGCGAAAGCAAGGTAAACATGTACATATGTCAGGAACGGAAGTTCCCGTCTCAGTCTAGCACTGTTGTGTTGTGCGTTTACTGACACTGGTCTGTCCCTGATTAGTTAAGAGCCACATGGCACAGAAAACAGCCCTGCAAACACCCGGCAACTTACACCAGGCTGAGAAAAGAGTACTGGAGCAGCAACTGGGACTATTTAGGGAAGCAAGTGATAAAGCAAACAACACGAGGGCTATCAAAAGTTAATAGCATCATTAACTAGGAAAAGAAATCACAGACTTGCTAATTGGTTTCTGTATTTGTGGTTCACAAGAGTTTTTCATTCCAGTCCCTGCTAGAATTTAATGAGGAGAGCAGGGTGCTTTGGTGGTTTTGATGATGCTAAAAATGTTAAGTCCATGCAAAATATGCTATTTAAAAATGCGTCTCCTTTATCCAAACAGTCCAGGGTAACACTTTACAATGAGGTCCCATTGGTTAAAATTAGTTACTGCATTAACTAACAATGAGCAATACATTTGTAGTATTTATTCATCTTTGTTAACGTTAGATAATAAAAATACAACTGGGCATTGTTAGTTTGTGTCAGCTCAGGTCCATTAAATAATATTAACAGATGTGACTTTTGATTTCAACAATGTGTTACTAAATGTTGAAATCAACATTAACTAAGATTAGTAAATTCTTTAGACGTATTTTTCATTGTTAGTCATGTTAATGTAGTTAATTAATGTGAACAAATGGAACCTTATTGTAAAGTGTTACCCTGACCAGTTTAATCAACTGGCTTTTTTAATATTTCTTCAGCGGGATATGTTGAAAGATATTATATACTCAGTTGGATTCTGTTTAAGCATAAATAATTGATATCCCATGATTAATAAATGCAGCAATATGACATGAGTTTGTCACGGTCTGAAATTAATGATATATTCTCTTTTAACATAAGCCACGTTTAAATCTATAATTAGGCCACTGAGTACTTAATGACAGTCTGGCGTCTGTACAGTGATCATCACCTCCCTTCGGAGCAGCCCGAGTCGCCCGCCTCTTGAACCCTTGCAAAATCTCATGACAACATTGTCTCTGTTCTGACCGAATATACTGCACACACACACACGCCACATATTGTTCTTGTAATTACAAACCCTTCGGTATGGGTGGGATACGGATTTTGACACCAGGGCTGAAATTTCCTCAGGTTGAGGCTGGAGATCATCTCAGGAAGTTTTGAATATTTTTAGACAGGAAGTAGAAACATATGGGCCACACTCCAGGTAATGCCGACATTCTTGAGAATATTATAGAGGCCTCCACACACACACACACAAACCATGCCACGTTCCTTAGATGAAAAGACTAAAGCTCCTCCTAAAATACTCTATCTGCTCCTGCCTGACATATGTTTGTCTTTCTACCAGCACCTCTAATTTGATACAGTCCTGGACGCTGTGTGTATCTTAGGGAAATCCTGGTATGCAGCATTGCATTAGGGGCCGGAGGAGCTCTCATAACCTCACGGTGACTTTCAGAGTTCATCAGATGAGATGCCAGATGTAGGTGTCTGATATGTCCAATCTGATTACCTGACTACCAACAAAAAGTTTCCCCGTATAGCCTGTTTAATGCTAAAGGCTGTATAGGCTTTTATAGGATTTAGCTATTCTCTCTGTCCTATTGCTCCAGCAGTTTGCCGTCTTTAATCTAATAATACTCAAGGCTATGAGCTGTAAGGTAACTATGGAGATCACTTAAGCTTACCGTCTTTAGGCTTTCTCTTGCAGTTTGGGTAACTAATACCTGATTAAATCCCGGTGCAGACAATAGGCTTGGTGGTGTCGATTGATGTAGCCTGTGCTCCATGGGGGTTGGTGAGTGGATGAAGGCCTGCTCTGTAAAGGATACCCTCTTTATCCCACCCCATGAGGGGCGCTTAGTCCTGGGGGAGCCAGCCGGTCCCCGAGGTTCGGCGAACCAAAACATGCTCGCACACGGACCGGATTTTAGCAATGAATGTAACAGACTGTTCCTTTGGGTAGGTCCATGGTGAGATGATTTGGCAGATGGCAAGAAAAATCACAGAATCAATAGAATTAATGCAATTCATTGAAATAAACAGATTTTATTTAGCATAAACCAAATCTGGGAATAGAATCAATTAAAGAGAAATTAAAAGTTCACCCCTCAAATAAAACATTCATGTCGTTCCAAACCTGAATTATTTTGATCTGTAGGACACTAAAGAAGATATTTAGAGAAATTACTCAAGGTGCGTCCCAATTTGTGTGCTTATTCGCTATGCCATTTTGTAGTATAAATAGTGGGAGTAGTGTACACACACTGAAATATCCAAGAAGAAAAAGTGCACTTCAAATTCATGGATGATGCACTTCATTAACTGAAAAGTGGCATGTTGGACAGTCAACTGTTGCAGATTTGCTTACATAGAGGAGGGGGAAGGGCTGTCATATGCTGTTGGATCACAAAATAACCTCATAAAATTCATACAGTAGAAGGGTGAGTACATAGTGCATATAGTTTGTCATTTTGGACAAAACTTTAGTCAATTGGGTCCATTGGGGACTATATCGGACTTTCATTGCATGGCCAAAAAAGTTCTTCAAAATGTCTCCTTTAAAGATCTACAGATGAAAGAAAGTCATACAGGTTTGGAATGACATGAGGTGAGTAAATGACAGAATCTTAATTTTTGGGTAAACTATCTCTTTAAACATTCTATAATGACTGTTGCTTGAATGAAATGATGATAATGATAGTTCCAAAACAATGACATCACAGCTATCAGATGCATTTGCATGTAAGCTTATCCCAGGCATGTCGCTGAATGGACCAAATCAACAAGGCCCCACTTCAGGGTACCTTTTCCAACCATCCCACCACCTAGCCAACAACCTCTCCTGCCCCCTCATCTATTGTGTTAACCCCAAGAACCCCCTCTGAGCATCAATGACCACAACAAAGCAGCGGGCAGAGCTTTAAGCTTCTAAGATCAGCAACCTAGTGAGCCTGAAAGCAATGCTAATTGCTAATAGTGCATGCTTAGCATTAAACTGACTAGCACTGAAACAAAGGAATAAATAAACTGTGAAACGGATTCAAATGCAGGCCTTCTGAGATGGGCCTGCTTGAAAGCTTTTTGTTGCCCTCGCGAAAGTGGGCGGAGGGGCTTGACGATGTAGTCAGCAATCGTGTAAAACATCTGTTAAATCCAGAAACTCTGTTGGAAATGATGGAGCTGAGTTTAACAGCAAACAGCGTGGATTAGAAGTGGTTAATTGGTGAGCCGATGAAACTGAACCGGCCAAGCCACGCTTAGGTCTGGACAATGATCTACTGTATCAGGCCACAGGCGGTTGACCTTTCCTGGGATGAGTTCGCGTTATCAGAGGATCGCTGACGTTTAATGACACCTATTGACTCTCTTAAGAACCGATTACATACTAACTTTAACCCACCCGCTAATTGATAATGAGGAGGTATTAACTGAAGCATTTTCCCTCAGGCTGTGGACCATGGCTCAGAAGAATTTAATCAAACATGTAACCATTATCAAATCCTAATGAAGACCTGCCATAGTGTGCTTTAAACTACAGATTGGGTCAATTACATGATGCTAATGTTATTTTATTAAAAGTACATTTAAAAATGCATTCATATATGCCTCTTAAGCATGTTTTCACTCAAAAATGGTTGATTACACTTTAATTTAAAGTGACGTAGTTACATTGTGCTTACTCAAATAAGTACTAATATTAATATCTAATATTAACATGTAGACATACAATTAGGGTTTGGTTTAGTTACTTGTAATTGTGCCTAATTTACTGTTATTACTATTGTAAGTTAACATGTAGTAACTTGTAACTAAGTCAACTTAAAATAAAATGTTACCAAACGATTTAATTTATTTTAACTCATTTATTAATATTTAAAATAAAATAAAATTATTCTACCAAATCACATTCATGTGGTGCAAACAACAAAATCATGTGGTGCAAACAACATATATATTTTATCATTTTGTTACTTTTGTATGATAATCAGTTTGGTACTGAGGGTCAATATTCAATCTGGGTCCTGAAGCAAAACCAAGTGACAACCACTTGTTTAAACTAACAGCTCATTTTCCTTAAATGTTATGTCAATTAAATCTTTCAGGATCGCAATCAGAGCATCACACTAAAAGGGTCATCAGTGTTAAAATCTCTCAATCTCTGCTCTTTTCTTTCGTCACTTTTTTTTGTCCTTCTTCCTTAAGTAGGGAAATGAAGCTGTGATGGCATCAAACCGCTGTTCATCAATGGATCCTACACTCATTATCACGGAGTCTTTGTCACTTACAAAAGCTCCACTGCACAGTCATCTGGTCATCTCTTAATACACACTCCAGGGGTAATTGGCTCATTGGTGCAGGACAATGTGTGCAGAGGTATCAGGAAATCCTGAAAGGTTAAGACAATTTGATATTGTACTGATTTCAGGGAGTTTAATCTTATTGTTAGTGCAGACTAATTATGTTTATTTTTAGTGTGATTTCCATATTGTATCTTAGAAAATTATTTCCTCAAAAATTATTTGTGGTTTAACTTAAAAAAGTAAGTAACCTGGTTGCCTTCGAATTTCATCGAAATATATATATTTATATATATATATATATATATATATAAAAGGAGATTGGTTTGGAAAAAATGTTGATTAATCATAAAATATTTTTTTACAGTGATGCTGTAGGTTCTACAGAATTGTTCAAATATATTATATTCTCTGGATTTATTTGATATTTAATTTGTTTTAATATTAATTGATGAGTTTCTGAATTGCGTGACATTTACATTTATTCATTTATGCTTTCATCCAAAGCAACTGATGGATACAACAAGCAATTCATACTCCTCTTCTATTGTAATTTTTGAAATGGTGGAATTGGAACTGCTGTGTTCTAATTGGTTGTTGACAGTTTATGGACTATTTCTTCGGCTGGATTTTGCTACTGTTTGCATTTAAGTTGTAGTTCAAAATGGCCTGGTTTGGTTTAAAATAATTTCTCCCATCAACAAGTGTTAGTGGAGTTACTGTACCTTCTTCACTAGATAATTCAAATCTACAGATTTATTTTCTGAATTCGCTAATTGAGCAAATTCGTCAAGATGGTATTTATTAGTTTATAGTTACATAAAGTCTGGTTGTAAACCAGAGAAAGATAAGGATTACGGTAAATAAATGACAATAAGACCACTATTCCATGTGATCTATGAAATATTTGTCATCTTTGTGTGTGTGTGTGTGTGTGTGTGTGTGTGTGTGTGTGTGTGTGTGTGTGTGTGTGTGTGTGTGTGTGTGTGTGTGTGTGTGTGTGTGTGTGT